>NW_006204133.1:4304865-4307258 GCF_000334495.1 Tupaia belangeri chinensis
TGCTGAAATAAATTAATAATAAAGTGACCTATAAATATTTAATAGCTGATTAGAGGTTTCTCCTTTTTTGGATGGGAATCAACAGCCTTTGATAATTACATTTGAAAGTTGCAAATACTCTCTGACTCTTGGATTTTTCAATATAACCTATAAAAATGACCTTTCCCCAAAACAACAACAAAAATGTTTGAAGTGACAGGACTGACAGGAAATATGAATAGCAAAATCTACAAACCTGGAGGTCATCTCACTCTGAGGGGGTGAGGACAGCGTGGGAGACCAAGAGGAGGCAGATCGTGGGTGGTGACAGTCCCTTGCATGATGGCGGTGTTTCTGCAGAATATTATCTCCACACTAGCCCCCTCCCCTTTCTAGTTTGCTGCAGGGCATGTGCACTTGAGCAGGGTCGGGGGAATGAGAAATCTTCCCGCTGGGAGGGTGGCCGTGCTGCCATCCCTTCTCCATTCTCCTCTCTAGACCCTGGGCATGCACGCACACATGCCTGAACAGCTGGGTCTGGAACACAAACCTCCAAGTTGGCCACATGGAATCCAGTCACCCCAACCTCCACACCACCAGCTGACACTGCTCAACCAAATCCCACACAAACCTGCAGACATTTGAAGGAAGGTCAGAATCCAGATCTACCAGGTGCACGTCCTGCAGAAGGTCCCTGCGTCTAAGGTCGCCGTTGAGACTAAAACGTACTGAAGACCTTTCTGTATGCCAAGCCCTCTGTTTAGAGATTGTCTGTGTATTTAAAAACCCTCATGATGAAACATCTACAAAACGGTTCTTTTCATTTTTCTGACAAAGAGATTTCGAGGCACTCAGAGAAATTAAGTAAGTGGCCAACATCCTCATGTGGTCGGCAGTTAAGCAAACCCAGGCCCTTCTCATCCCAAGGGCTGTTCATGAATGTTAGAAACGTTCACTTTGGAAGATGGGCCCTGAGTCGGACCTGTGCAGGGAAGCCAGGTGTAGCGAACCAAGCACCTTTCAGGGTTGGTGTTGCGAAAGCTCCTCCTTGCAGCCAGGGCGTTAGCAGGTCTCCAGACAAAGCCCTCCCTGTGACATGGTGAACCCTCAGTACAAGGTCTCAGCCTTTCTAACCCAGCATGCTCACACCGCAGGCTTTTCTAAACAGAAGAGGGTCCTCAGACAGTCCTCTAAATTAGATCAGCCAGCCCGGGGAAAATGAAGTCACATGGCCAAGTTTACCTCACACACAGTTCTTTCCCACTCCTTGGAAGTGTGATCTTTTCAAGGTGTACGTTTAAAAACATCCCCAGATGCCTCAATAACAACACAATGACACATTTCTTTGTTTCCCAGAAGGCTCCCCCCTAAGTTGAGTGTTTTAATAGAAACAGAGAAGAAACCCTGCGATCGCAAAAAGCTAATTAACAGATACAGAGATGATGTCCTTCAACTGTATCTGCGGTCCTCATCTGAGCCCTAACTAGCGGGGAGCTTGGGTTTCATCCCCAGGCTCCGCTGTCCAGAGGGCGCAGAGTCCCAGTCACGTGGCTAATGCGATCGAGCGCCATCCCACCCCAGCCCAGCGCTGCACACCTTTTTTTCTGCCTTTTTTTTTTTTTGGAGAGGTTTTTGCTATAGGGCACATGCACTCACCAGAAAGACAGAGACAAAGAGACAGAAAGCGAGAAATCACCCCCAGGGGGGATGGCCATGCCGCAATCCCTTCTCCTCCATTCTCCTTTTGGGATCTTGGGCACACACACACGCCCAGTGTGAGTTTAGCTACCCGGGTCTAGGACTCGAACCACAGTCAACTACGTGGGAGTCCAGCAACATAGCCATTATGCCAACTGCTGGTCCCTCTTTTTTGCTTTTTAAAGCTTTTACATTTTTAAATGTTTGCTAGAAGGTATGTGTGCTCACCAGAGAGAGACACAGAGAGGGAAAGACGGAGCAGAGAGAAAGAGAAAAAGAAAGTGCCTCCTCCCCCCCCCATGGAGAATGGTCACACTGCAACTCTTCCTCTTCCATTTCTCCCTCCTTTTGAGATCTTGGGCATGCACACACATGCACCCACATATTGTCCAAGTGGATCTGGGACTCGAATCGCATGGTTGGCTCTGTAAGATCCAGCTGTCTTCACTACCACGCTACAGCACGGTCTCTGTGCGCATTCTTTAGACTTCATGCAGGCCTGCTCCAGGTCCCAAGAGGCCCCCTTGCCAGCCAGAGGGGACAGATGGAGGGGTGGCCAAGGCCTCCTGTGACATGCATGTGCAGTTTATGTTTGCTCATCAAAGTTTGGAGGCACCTCTCTTACCAAGGTGCCCAACTCTGGAGACCATATCCTTGGCCTGAAGAGCCTTCCAAGGCCGCTGCTTACCAAAGAGAGGGCCTGGCACCAGCACGCT
>NW_006204133.1:4307289-4311447 GCF_000334495.1 Tupaia belangeri chinensis
TCAATGTTTTCCCATCTGCTCTACCGCTGCCCACCCCTGAATCAAATGCAGCCAGCTGCTCTGCTACCGAAACCCTGTGTACCAGAAGCACATTTGATTCTGATTCTTTTAGCTTCAATATCAACCAAGCCCTTAGGTAGGCAATGACCTACATAATGTTTAATATGGAAATGTAAGAATATTTATCTTCAAAAAAAAATCCCTGACCCACTTTCAGGCCACCAGCACAGGTACTCTTGGGTAAGGCAGGTTCCTGTCGACTGTGAGCCGCACAAATACTAATATCGTTAGCGTCTCCCCTAGGATTTATAGTAATTCAATCAAGCCCCCCCACCTCCGCCAGCAAGGGCCGGGTCTGAAACATGCCTGGATTCATTTGTCAGAACACGGCTGCTGCAACGGGGGCCCGAATTAAAACCGCAAATTCTCAAACACAGGCTGGCGGCATGGCAGTTAGACATCCTCTGTCAGATGTGACCTTTGGGGACAAGAAATGAACTTAAGCCTTCTGATGATGAATTCATAAAAGCAGTGCTGTCATTCTTCAGCATTTCCGTGTTTCAGTTGATGTAAGAAATTCCTCTAAGATTTTTTTTTTTTAAAGAATTATTGCATCATATTAAAGGCACTAGCGGCGATTGAAAAATCTGTCTGGGGAAAAGAAGATAAAGTCCTTCTATATTAGTGCGCCTGAAAGAACGCGTGGTTTGGAATTTAAAGACCCAGGCTTCCGTTCTGGCTGTGCCACTTCATAGCAGGGTGGCCTTGAATGGTCATTATCTTCATGTTCTACTTTCTGCCCCGAAAATGGGAATCCCATTTATGCCCACTCTACTGAGTTATCCATAAAGACCAAATCGGAGTGCGCTCATGCCTTATGAGTGCCAGTGTTTTTTTTTTTTTTTTTTAATTTAATTTTATTATTTTTTTTAGTGCCAGTGCTTTAAGGACAAGCCAACCACCTGTATTTTTGATTTCCGGTTAGAAGGGACCAAGTCAACACTGAGGATCAAGAAAAGTGTGTTCCCATCACCCTTTGCTTCCAGCTGACCTTTCGGTCCCTGAAGTCACCCAATCACTTTCCATTTTATCTTCTCATATAGCATGAAATAGGTTATAACTTCATTCATACGAATGCTTAAATGTCTCTTGTGGGGACATTTTCTTAGTTACAGGAATTAAAACCTTAATCTAAACTGCTAACGTTCTTTGACGGAGGGACTGAGGACTAATTTGAAGCTAAGGGTGGCTGCTGGATTCCCTGAATCCAACCCAGAGGCAACTGTCTGCTCTGGACATTTAAGGACAGCCCTCTGGAGGGAGGGATGTGATCTGAGAGAAGGGGCTTTCCATGAGACTCCAGAGCGACTCTCCCGAGTCTTTGAACCTTTCACAGCAGATTATCCCTCCTGGGAATAATCACAGCACCACCTTAATAAGACCACTTGCAGTTATGATTTTTTGGGGAGAGATATTTGCTATAGGTCACATGCTCTTGCTAGAGAGACAGAGAGACAGAAAACAAGAAATCAACCCCCATGGGGGATGGCCATGTCGCAATCCCTTCTCCTCCATTCTCCTCTTGAGATCTTGGGCATGCATGCATGCTCACCCCGCGTGAGTTTTACGCCGCTGGGTCTGGGACTCAAACCACGGTGGATTACATGGGAGTCCGGCGGGGTGGCGCTCTTGCCTTATGAGTGCCAGTTTTTTTTTTTTTTTTTTTTTAATTTAATTTTATTATTTTTTTTAGTGCCAGTGCTTTAAGGACAAGCCAACCACCTGTATTTTTGATTTCCGGTTAGAAGGGACCAAGTCAACACTGAGGATCAAGAAAAGTGTGTTCCCATCACCCTTTGCTTCCAGCTGACCTTTCGGTCCCTGAAGTCACCCAATCACTTTCCATTTTATCTTCTCATATAGCATGAAATAGGTTATAACTTCATTCATACGAATGCTTAAATGTCTCTTGTGGGGACATTTTCTTAGTTACAGGAATTAAAACCTTAATCTAAACTGCTAACGTTCTTTGACGGAGGGACTGAGGACTAATTTGAAGCTAAGGGTGGCTGCTGGATTCCCTGAATCCAACCCAGAGGCAACTGTCTGCTCTGGACATTTAAGGACAGCCCTCTGGAGGGAGGGATGTGATCTGAGAGAAGGGGCTTTCCATGAGACTCCAGAGCGACTCTCCCGAGTCTTTGAACCTTTCACAGCAGATTATCCCTCCTGGGAATAATCACAGCACCACCTTAATAAGACCACTTGCAGTTATGATTTTTTGGGGAGAGATATTTGCTATAGGTCACATGCTCTTGCTAGAGAGACAGAGAGACAGAAAACAAGAAATCAACCCCCATGGGGGATGGCCATGTCGCAATCCCTTCTCCTCCATTCTCCTCTTGAGATCTTGGGCATGCATGCATGCTCACCCCGCGTGAGTTTTACGCCGCTGGGTCTGGGACTCAAACCACGGTGGATTACATGGGAGTCCGGCAACACAAGCCTTACGCCATCTGCTGGTCCTACGGCTCCAATTTTTTTACAAAAAAAAATTTTGTCATTTTCTGTTGTAGGAAAGTTTCATTTTCTAAAGTAAATCCATTTTCTTTTCTTTCTTTTTTCTCTTCAACTTATTGTAAGAGGATTGCAAATAAAACTATATACATTTAAGTTACACAGTGTGATGTTTAACATATGAATACACTGAGAAATGAGTACCCCTTCAAGCTAATTCCATATCTTTCACCTTACCTAGTTACCTTTTTAAAATTTATTTATTTTTGTTGTGAGAACACACAGTTCACAAATTCCATTATCACTAATTGTAATCACCCTGCTCTGCATTAGGTTATCAGAACCTAGCAATCTTGTACCTATAACTAATGAAATGCTGTTTTTCCCACTTTCATCTCAGCCCCTGGAGCCTCACACTGTTAAGGGAGCCAGCATTGATCCCTTAAGCCCCAACTACCAGCTCCCTGATGGGAGGAAGCACAGAAAGAGACCTGGCTGGGCAACCAACCTGCAGCCGTTGTGAAGAGAGAATCCAGGGGCGTTTCTCACGTGAGTAAAGCAAAGCAAGTCCCATTTTTCAGGATCGGCCAAGTACCACTAAGCATGCTAGAAACGGATCGAGTGAGAGGCAAAGTTCCAGCACACTTCACTCCAACACCAGGAGGTATCCGTTCATCTTCAGTGACGTTATAGAAACGAGGTGAGAGAACAAACTGCGATGTGGGCCGGGGAAGGAAGGTGAATGAATACATGGATGAACAATCGAATGAATGAATGGGTATGATGCGCCCTTAAATTTGTTTGTAAATTTTTGTCAGAGGACACATGCACTCACTGGAGAGAGAAACTGAGAAAGCACTCTCACAGGGAATGGCTACACTGCAATCCTGCTCCCTCCTCTCCACACGGCATGTTTTTCAAGCCATCGGGTCTGGGATTCGAACCGTGTCGTAGGACCCTGTGGAATCCAGCTGCCTTAATCATCATGCCACCAGCTGTCCCAGAGTTATGATTTTGACCAAGGCTCCTCGCCCTAAGCCGCAGTGCCCTCCCCAACTTGGTGGGCCTCATCCAGTTCATAAAGACCTGAATAGAGCCAAATGCTGAGAAAAATGGAATTCTCTCCCTACCTCACAGTCTTTGAGCTGGAGTCTCTTTTCCTGCTCTTGGGCTAGGACCGGACTAAAACTATTCAGTGGATTCTTCCGAGTTTGGACTTTCCAGCCTTTGTAATCACATGAGCCAATTCCTTATAATAAATACCCCATCTGTCCGTCCATCCATCCACCCACACATCCATCCTCTACCCATCCACACTGTGTTGGTTATATTTCTCTGGAGAACACTAGATCATGCATCCCCACTTGGTTACAGTTTATAATATTTTTTGTATCTTGTTGGATTCAGTTCGCCCATATTTTGCAGAGGATTTTTGCATCGATATTTGGAAGACATACTGGTCTGCAGCCTCCTTTTCTTGTCATTTAGTTTAATTATCAGGGTTATCCTGGGCTCATAGAATGGTCTGGGAAGTATTCCATTTGTTTCTGTCTTTTGGAAGAGTTTGTAAAGAATCAGGTTTAATTTTCTCTCAGATGTTTGGTAGAATATACTGGTGATGCTTTGGGCCTCGGCCTTCTC
>NW_006204133.1:4311466-4327895 GCF_000334495.1 Tupaia belangeri chinensis
CATTCTCAGTGGGCAGCTTTTTGATCACTAATCTAATCTCCCTGCTTGTTATAAGCCAGATTGTTCTATTTCTTCTTGATTGAGAAGCTATTAAAATAATCAAGTCATCATTCAGAGTGAACACTCTCAAGTGAAAGCTCTCAGAGACCCCGCTGAGTTGGTGCTTTAGGTAAGTCCCATCCTTCTGAGCAACCGGGTTGTGATTGCAGGTTCTAGAGCCAATCCTTTCCCTCTCTTCTTTCTTCTCTTCTTCCCTTTCTTCCTTCTCCCCTTCCTCTTCCTCCTCCTCCTTTTCCTCTTCTTCTTCATTAGAGGGTGTGCGTGCTCACCAGAAAGAGAAAAATCACCCCCCCAAGGTGTATGGTGACACCACAATCATTTTTCCTCCATTCTTCCATCCTGTCAGAATTTGGGGCATGCATGCACATGTGCCTGGTATGTTTTTCAAGCTACTGGGGTGGGTTCCCAACAGCAGTCACCCACGTGGGAACTGGCTTCCCTATGCCTGGTGCTTAACTGCTGCAGCACGGGCCTGCCCTTGACACTTTTCTTGAGCAAGCTTAACTCCTTCAACCATTTGGTTCAAAATATGGACTTGTGAATGAGCAAGAATATGAGGAAGTGAAATTTCCCTCGTTACATTCCCAGTGCAACACAAGTCACAGGAGGTGTTAATTAGAATGCCTGCAGCTGTTCTTCAAAGCTGGAGAGGGCTGGGTGACGCGATATGGTCTAGTAGAGATGGTCAGTCCCCAGGAAAAGCATGTAAGAATGGCCTTGTTTCCTAGCCCTCCTGGATAGCTCAGAGGCCTCCGGAGAGTTGTCATCAGCCACATCTGTCTGCCCCCTGACAGCAGCAAAGCCTCTCTGAGATGTCGCCATGGCTTCAATTTCTTGTGGTTTCTTTTCCACTCTACCCCGGCTGCAGGGAGCTTGCGGTTTCTCCAGCATCCTCATTTCTTGCTATCTCTGGGAGCGTTTTCATCCCTGTTGCTAATCAGCGCAAGGAAATGCACTGAGGATGCAAAACTCATGAATATGGAGAAGCGGCAAAGATCAAGAAACCCAACCAAGTTCTCACGTTCTTAGACAGTAGTTATTGACTCCCTTCCTGCCTGGAACCCAGAGACTCATTATTTTGCTTGTTCGCCCAGCTTTTTCCTGAGGGGATTACTTGTCAAACTGCCCCAATTAATTAGACCTTCCTGGTCCTAAAGGTACTTCAGTCTCTTCCCCCAGGGGCCCCGCGGAGGTGGAGTAAGAACTGCACAGGAGTGACTGGCTGTCACATCCTGTCTTGCCTGTGGGACTGCAGTGGCCTGTCCTTGCTGCTCTGGTGGCTCTTCTCCTGTGCCTACAGCCTCATCCTCATGGCACAGACCAGAGGAGAGCCACACCCTCTGCGGGCTCCACCCAGTTTCACGGGTTTCCTAACCTCTCCAGGGTCCTCCTGCCTGGAACAGTCATGCCCAGATATTCACAAGCCCACCACTTTGCTTCCTTCAAGTACTCACATGCAAAAGGAGCTGGTTGTGCCTTGACTTCTCTTGTTTTCTCACTTGCCACAATTGACCATCAGCTAGTTCTTTAAACTATTTCTGAAACCCAACCATTTTTCCCACCACACCGCCATGGCGTTACTGGGAATATCGCAACGGTCTAACGTGTCTGACTCCCTGTGCCCCTCTGTCTTCTAGTTTCTGCACAGCAGCCAGAGTGAGCCAGAAGGGAAAACAAACAAACAAACACAACAAACCAACCAACCACAAAAACCCCCAAAAAACAAAAGGCCGTGTCGGGTGCTTTATGCCACTTCTACAGTTCAGTCCTGCCGTGGGTTCCTGTCTGTTTACAGTGCAATTTGATCCTGTGTGGTCCCACTGACTAGAAAGGCTGATGCAGGAGGACTACAACAAGCCAAGATGCTGTCCTAAAACAGAAACAAAACATCAACCCTGTCGATCGCCGTAATCTCATCTCCCAGGTCGCCTCCTAACTTCCTGCAAATCAGCCGCAGTGGCCTCCTTTCTCTAATTCCTGTCTCGGGGCCTTTGCATTTTTGGTACCTTTTGACTAGAATACCCCCCTGCCACCCATAGCTACCTGACAGATGTGATACTTCTCTCTGGCCCTCCATCAGTCAGGCTTGCTCTGAGCCTTCTCTGTAAAACAGCAGAGCCTCCATCCCTGCCCTCCTTCCCCTTACTGCTGTGTTTTTTCACGGCCCTGCTGGCACACCCTGTGCCTACTCATGTAGGTGCGTCCCCCCTGCCCACAGGGGAGCGTCGGTCCCTGTCAGTCCCTGCCTCTGATTCATCCTCCGCCTCGGAAATGGTGCCTGGCACCCAGAGACCACCCCTTTACCATCTGCTATAGGACTGCAAGAAATAATTGATAACTGTGAAGTTGATAAACAGCTTGTATCCAACCACAGAAAAAGCATGAAGCAAATGCCAGTGTGGCTCCTCCGTGGAATTTTACAGTAGGTCACTGGAAGGAATTGTTCACAGGTGCTACCCAAAGGATACGAGCCATTTTCAAACAGGACGTCAGAGTGTTAACAGACACAGAGGGAAAAAGTTACTACCCTCCTAGAAACCAAGGAAAAGTAAATTCGAAGGATGGATACCACTTTCTTCTTACTAAATTAGTGTGTGTTTCTCTTTAACTGTATACGACTAGATCCTAGACAGGCTTTATTCTAGTGAACCCTTTTCCAGAGGATGTAAATTTATAAAACACCTTTGGGAAAAAAAAACTAAGCAAAAATTCATCCTATCACATCAAGATGTTATTTTTTTCAGTCTGGTAATTCTCCTGGGACTATCACATGAAAACATAATAAACACCACAGAGAAAGCTGGTAGATTGGGGGCCAGCAGGTGGCATGGTGGTTAAGGTGCTAGATTCCCACATGGCTGACTATGGTTCAAGTCCCAGAGCCAGCAGCTTGAAAATCATGCCTGTGTGTGAGTGTGTGTGTGTATGTGTGTGTGTGTGCCCAAAGTCCCAAAAGGGGAACAGAGGACAAGGGATTGCAACGTGGCCGTCCCCCTGGTGATTTTTTTTCTCTCTGTCTCTCTTCAGTAAAAACATATACCCTATGACAAAAACCTTTAAAACAAAGAAAAAAAAAGAATGAAAACTGGCAGACAATGCATACGTCTGATGGATAAGGGAATGATGATATATCTTCCTTCATTGAGAATTAATTTATATTTATTCAGTTTTGTTGACTTAGAAAAATGTTTATAACATAATCTGATACTAAATTTTTTAAAAAAAATTCAGTCCTGGGGGCCAGTAGGTGGTGCAATGGTAATGCTGGATTCCCACATGGCTAACCACAGTTTGAGCCTCAGACATGGTGGTTTGCTTCCTCGCTTCCCCTCTCTCTGTGTGTCTCTGGTCAAATTAAAACATAATAACAATTGGAACCAGTAGATGCCGTAAGGGTTACATCGCTGGACTCCCACATAGTCACCACAGTTTAAGTCTTGGACCTGGCGATTCAAAACTCATGCCGGGTGCATGTGCGTGCCTGCCCCAAATCTCGACAGGGTGAAGAAATAGAGGAGAAAGGATTGCATCGTGACCACGCCTCATGAGGGGGTTCTCTCTCTCTCTTTCTCTCACATGCATGTATGAGTACATGTACTTGCTGGCAATTAAAAAAAGAAAGAAAAAAAGCAAACAAATAAACAAAGAAAAGTTGCATCTCCTGAAAGTCCTCACCTAGAGTAAGTTCTCTCTTTTTAGGATTGATACCAATAGCTACGCGGAGTATAGGAATCAGAGGAGTTCGGAAGAAGAGAAGAGACAAAGAGGGGTCACCTCTAGTGTTCTCATTGCCTGCAGCTCAGAATCCAGGAGCAGTAGAGGCTGACAGCCGAGCTGCTGGTTAGCACGTGGAATCTCCGAATCACAGATACCGACCTGACGCTTTGTTGTCACGTGTGCACCTGCACAGGTAGAGTGCAGCTTCAGGTCACCCCAAGAAGTAAGTTGCCCCTGACTTTTTAAAAAAGCAATTTGAAATTTTTGAGATAATTGGAGTCTCACATTTGGACTAACACACAGAGACACCTTTACCCAGCGTGCCCCCTGTGGTAACATTTGTAGTATTCTAGTACAATACCATGACCAGGATAGTGACATTGAAAAAAATCTACTGATCTTAGTTGGTCAAATTGCCCCAGTTTTACTTGTACATGGGAATCAAAACATTTGCGGGAAAATAGAATTGAAGTATAGTTCTAGTTTGGTGCGAAAAAATTTTGAAATTTCTACATTGCTTTCTCATAATATGCATTTTCTGTGAACCTTTTGGTGACTCCTTGTATTGTGTGTGTGTGTGTGTGTTAGTTCTATGTAATTTTTTGTAGCAATTTTTGCCTTAGAGTGAACTCACTGGAGAGAGAGACAGAGACATCACCCCCTGGGGGAATGACCATGCTGCAATCCCTTCTCCATCTCCTCCTGGGATCTTAGGCATGTGTGCACAGGTGTTTGGCATGTTTTGAGCCACCAGGTCTGGGATTCAAACTGCAGTCTGCCATGTGGAAGTCCAGCGACATAGCCTCTACACCATCTGCTGGTCCCAGTTCTATGCAATTTTACCACCTGTGTAGGTTTGTGTGTGCAATATCACAGACTTGATACGCAACAGTTCTCTTACCACAAGCATCCCTCTATGGAGGGACATTTTATGGACACACCCACTTCCTTCCCCTGACCTGTCCCTAACTTCTGAAAAGCACTCATCTGTTTTTTGTTTCTGTTATTATTGTTGTTAATGTGCACATGCACCTGTGTGTGTGAGAGAGCGGGTGGGGAGGAGGGAGAGAGAGAGAGAGAGAGAGAGAGGGAGAGGAAGCACCTTCCCAATGGGGCTTTTTCACCACAATCCTTTTTCCTCCATTTCTGAATCCAATCAGGATTTGAGGTGCGTGCGCGCGCGCACACACACACACACACACACACGCCTGATGTGACTTTTCAAGCAACCAGGGCCAGGATTTGAACTGTGCTGTGGGGATGGTCCTCTAGAATGTTTTTACTTCAACAAAATTATGCATGCAGAAGTCTATGATATGTACTTTGGGGAGATGACTTTTTCCATTCAGCATAAGTCCCCCGAGATTCAGCCAAGGGGTCCATATTTGGTTCCTATTTATTGCTGAGTAGTATTCCATGTCATAGATTTACCACAGTTTGTCTATCATCAATTTAGTTTGTCCCCAGTTTGGAGGTATTACCAAGAAAGCTGCCAGGAACATCTTTGTAAAAGTTTTTGTATGAATACAAGTTTCCATTTCTCAGGGATGAACACCCAAGTATGCACTTGCTGGGTTGTATGTTTAGTTTTATAAGAAACTGCCAAATTATTTTCCAGAGAGTCTGTACCATTTTACACCCCCCTCAGCAGCATGTGGGTGATCCGATTTCACAGCATCCTCACCAGCATCTGGTGCTATTTTTATTTTTAAATTTTAGTCATTTTTGTAGACTTGTCATGTTTTTAACTTGGATTATTCTAGAAGCCAATGATGTTGAACATCTTTTCATGTGCATATTTGACATCTGTAATATCTTTTGGTGAAATGTCTCTCTATGTATTTTGCACATTTTCTAATTCAAGTGTGTGTGTGTGTGTGTGTGGGGGGGGGGTGTTTTGCTATGGAGGGCTGATATTTAGTAGACTTTATTTAGAGAATTTTGAGGCTTGTAATAAAAGATGGAGAGGAAAAAGAGTTCTCGTCTTCCCTCTGTGTCCACACACACAGCCTCTCCTATTATCAACCTCTTTCTCCAGAGGGGCGCATCCATTACATTTGATGAACCTACACTGACACATGATTATCATTGATCAGAATCCTGGGACCAGCAGTTGGCGTAATGGCTATGTCACTGGACTCCCATGTAGTCGACTGCAGTTCGAGTCCTGGGCTCGGTGGCTTAAACTCACACTGGGTGCGTGTGTGTGTGTGCCTAAGATCCCGAGAGGAGAATGGAGGAGAGGGAATTGTGGCATGGTCATCCTCCCTCAGGGGAGATTTCTCGCTTTCTGTCTCTGTCTCTCTCTGTTTTTCTGGCAAGTGTACTTACCCTATAGCAAAAACCTTTCCAAAACAAAACTAAACAAAAACAAAAAGTGAAAACAAAACCAAACCCCTTAGTTTACCTTAGAGTTCAATCTTGGTGTCATTTCCATGGATTTTGACAAATGTGTAATGACATGTATCTGTCACTATATCTTACAGAATAGTTCCCTGCCCTAAAAATCCTCTGTGCTCTGTCTGTTTATCCCTCCCTCCCCTACCCCTAGCAACTGCTGATCTTTTTACTGTCCCCATGGTTCTGCCTTTTCCAGAATTTCATAGAGTTCTAATCATACAGCATCTAGCCTTGAAGATCAGCCTCTTTTACTCGCCAATGTGCATTGACATACCGTCCATGGTTTGATCATTCCTTTTCAGTGCTGAGTAATATTCCACTGTCTGGATGTTCCAGTTTCCTTGTCCATTCACTTACTGAAGGATATCTTGGTTGCTTTCAAGTTTTGGTGATTATGAAGAAAACGTCTATAAACATGTGTCCAGGTTTTTCTGTGGACATGGCTTTTATTTTCATTTAGATGAATACCAGGAAGCATGACTGCTATATCGTATGGTAAAAGCATATCTGATTTTGTAAGAAACTGTCCAACTGTCTTCTAAAGGTGCTGCACCATTTTTCATTCCCACCAGCAGGAAATGAGAATAAACTGCTGATGTTCCACATCTTTGCCAGAATACAGAATCGTCAGTATTCAGATTTTGACCATTCTTTTTTTTTTTTTTTTTAGAGAGAGATTTTTGCCATAGGACGCCTAAGAGTTCTTTGCCTGGCCCAACATCCCAGAGATATTTTTCTTTAATGTAAGAGGAAAACAAAGCACAGCTCTGAGAGGTGTGAATTGATTAGAAGCGAGGACTGGACTTGAGACCCTTGAGACCCTCTCCTCCACTGAGACACACCAGGAAGCTGAACAGTTCTGGCAGGGGGGATTTTGTCAGGAAAAATCTGAGTCCAAGAAGTCAGGCCTGAGTAGCCTGTTCCCCACTCAGAGACACAGGTGTTGGGGCTGCACCAGCAGGGGTTCCTGCCCAGGAAGCACTCCTCTTCCAAGGGCTAGAAGGTCCTTTCCCCCTTCTAGAGGCACTGCTCTAAGGAAATTCCTTCCCTGCCATCAGTGGCACCAGGAGAAGCCAGTGGGAGCCCCAGCAACATCAGACAAATCAAGAGACCAAATTAGCACCATGAAGTCTGCAAAAATAAAGTGGTCATGGCAACCATGGACCATGAGAGTAGCCAGCATACTAAACTTAATAAGATAATCTCCAAACATAATAACCAAGCTAGTTTAGTGTATCAGGAGACCATAAAAAGTCACCAGTCACACAAAGAGTTAGGAAAATCACTGTGTGAAAGAAGAAAGACAATCCACTGATGCCCATACCGAGATGAAAGAGATGTTGGGATTATCCAGTAAGAATTTTAATACAGTCATTGTAAAAGTCCATAGCAATTCATTATAATTTTTCTTGACATAAATGAAAAAATAAAAATGTATCAGTAAATAAATAGAAGTTATAAAAAAAAAAGAACTGGAAATTATGAAACCCAAAATCCTAATAACTGAAATTAAAAAAGAAAAAGACTAATAGGTTTTACCCAGCCACACAGAGAGAAAATGAACTGGTGGAAAAAAATGAACAATCTCAAAAAACTTTGTGACAAAAAGAAGAAGTCCAAAATTTGTAACATTGTGGTCCCAGAGGATTCTGTGGCCGAAGGAGAATTTAAAGAAATAATAGCCGAAAGCTTCCCAAATTTGGCAAAATCATAAAACCTACAAATTCCAGAAGATGAGTAAAACTTAAACAGGATTCATCTAAAGACATCCATGCCAATATACATCATAATTAAACTTCCGAAAATCTAAGGACACAAATTTTGAAGGTAACCAGGAGAAAAGGACACAGTATCTATGGGGACATGAATTCATATGACAAGGGGTTTCTCATTATATGAAACCTTGGAGGCCAGAGGAAGGCAGCACATTTTTCAAGTTCTGAGAGAAAAGAACTGTCAACCGTTCTATATCTGGTGAAGCTATCCTTCAGGAACAAATAGGAAATAAACCTATTGTCAGATGACAGACCACTTAAAGACTATGCAGTTATCAGTCCTACTTTTGAAGACTGTCTAAAGCACGTCCTTCCAACATGAGGGCAATAGAAAAGACTCTTGGAACATCAGGAAGGAAAAAAAAATAATGAAAAGAGAAGATGTATGGGTACATGCAGTAGACAATCTTTCTTGTGAGTTTCATCAATCATATTTGTTTTCTGTTTTTTAAAACTTATTTGTTTCTTACAGAGAAACAAAACCTTTCCCAACATTTTCTTCACATCATGCGCTCGCCCCATTCTGTAGTCAGCCCTAGATCACAGGCACGCACGTGCCTGCCTGCTTTGGGAGGTCTCTGGATGTGAGCTCAGAGCCTTCCCAAGTGGGCCAGCCTGCCAAAGTGTTTTTCCATCGTGCCACCATCTAGCCCCACCACACGCCATAGCTGACCATAGAAACAAATGATAACACCATCTAATAGTGCAATCAACATGGTGGAGGTTAAAAAATGTCATTGGCCATAAGGTTTCCTTACTCTACTGAGTGGTGAAAGGTTGGTAACAGCAACCTGTGGTAAGTCACATTTGTTGACAGTAATAACCAGAGCAAGCATGAAAAAGGATATTTAAAGAGATACACTCAAAAATACTAAGAACAACTCAACATGGAATCCTAAAATTTGCACAAATAATCCACAGGAAGACCCAAAAACATAAACAGAGGAAAGCAACAAGAAACAAATAATAAAATGGTAGACTTAAGCTCTAACAAATTGATGATTATGATAAATGCAAATAGTCTAAATAAACATATTAAAAGGCAGAGATTGACACAGTAGATTAAAAAACATGTCTCAGCTATGTGATGCTTATAAGAAACTCACTTCAAATTCAATGACATGGACAGGCTGAAAGCAAACGTATAGGAAAAGACATAGGAGGCCAGCTCCGTGGCCTGGTGGCTAAGGTGGCCAGATCTGACATGGCCAACCACATGGTTCAAGTTCTGGACCTACACATGCCAGGCACATGTGCGTAAATGCCTAAAATCCCAGAAGGAGGGAGAGATGGGGAAAGAAGGGGTTGCTGCATGACAGTTCCTTCACGAAGGCTGGGGTACTTACTCTTCTCCCTCTCTCTGTTTCTTTCTTGGGAGCACATGCACTCACTAGAGGAAAAAAAAAAAAAGGAAAACAAGAAAACAAGAAAAAAAGGACAAGATACAGCATGCAAACATTAATAGAACAAAGCTAAGAGGAGCTATATTAATATCTGATAAAGTAGATTTCAGGGAAAAGAAAATTACTATGGCTAAAGAGGGATGTTACATAATAATAATCAATTCTCTGGGAAGAAATAATGATTCTCAATGTGTACACACCAAATAACAGAGCCTCAAAACTCTGTGAAGCAAAACTAATGAAGCTGAAAATAAAATAGACAAATTCACAGCTATAGTTGGGCCTTTCAATATCCGCTTGCCAGCAAATGGCAGAATTTCTAGGAAGGAAAGTCATCAAGAGTGGAGAAGCCTTAATAGTGCAACTGACCAACAGCATCTCATCCACACATGTAGAACACTCTACCCACAGCAGGAAAAGACAACTTTTTTACAGTTCTCGTGAAACAGTCACCTAGGGTCATGTCCTAGTCCATAAACAAACCTCACGAAATCCAAAGGAATTGCAGGACTGGACGGAGGAGCAGTAACACAGGGCTCTGAGAGGCTGGCCCAGGTTTGCATACTCAGTGCATGTGTGTGCATGAGACCTGTGATGTCAAGACTGTGATGTCAAAACTCTGTTGGTTGCACTGCCTCTCTGTCTCTGTCTCCCTTAGACATGGAAGGAAGGAAGGAAGGAAGGAAGGAAGGAAGGAAGGAAGCAAAGAAGGAAGGAAGGAAGGAAGGAAGGAAGGAAGGAAGGAAGGAAGGAAGGAAGGAGGAAATTTTAAAATTATGTATTTAGTTAGTGTTTTGCTATAGGGTGCACTTGTTGGTGAGAGAAAGAGAGAAGGAGAGAAATCATGCCCTCAGGGGTGGATGGCCACACTGCAATCCCTTTTCTTCTATTCTCTCAGAATTGTAGACATATATGCACATGTGCCCAGCATGATTTTCAAGTTGCTGGGTCTGAGACTTGAACCACAAGTTGGCTATGTGGGATCTAACCACCTTAACTACCATGCCACCTTCTGGCCCATAAATAAATGAACTTTTAAAAAAATTAAAGGAATCATACAGATTATGCTCTCTGACAATAAGGAAATCAAACTAGGACATGATAAGATAATCTCTAAATACTTAAAATTAAATAGCATACTTTATTTATTTATTTATAAGATTCCTTTTTTTATTTTTGGCCATAGGGTACGAGTACTCACCAGAGAGCGAGACAAAGAGAGACAGGGAAAGGGAGAAATCATCCCCAAGAAGGGATGGCCATTCCTTAGTCCCTTCTTCCTTATTCTCTTCTTGGGATTTTGGGCACACATGCACACATGGCTAGCATGTTTTTCAAGCTGCCAGGTCCAGGACTTGAACTACATAGTTGGCTATGTAGGCTCTAGCGCCTTAACTGCTATGCCGCCTGGTGGCCCTAACCAGCACACTTCTAAATAATCCATTGGTTGAAAAGGAAGTTTCAAAGGAAATGTAAAATGTATAGAACTGTGTGAAAAATAAATAATTTTTATTATTTTGTTTTACTAGAGGGTGCATGCATGGGCCAGAGAGAGAAGAAAGCATTCCTGGTAGGGAATGGCCATGCACCAAGCCCTTCTCCTCCATTTCTCCCTTCTTTCAGGATTTTGAGCATGCACACACACATGCACAGTGTGTTTGTCAAGCCTCTGAGTCTGAGACTCATACCGTGAGGTTGGCCATGTGGAATCTGGCTGCTTTAACCACCAGGTCATGGAGTTGGCCTGCTCACCAACTTTAAACAACAGCTCTTGAAAATAAAAATGTTTTGTTGTGTGGAGTTATAAAATCATTTAAGTATATTTTATTGTGTGACTTAAATATTTGTTTGTCAGTATATAGCCCATCATCCTTTAAATCAAAATGGTATGATGCTCCTGTGATGTCCGCAGTTTGAAGAGGCTCTAAAATAGAACACATCCCTTTGTAAAAAAAAAAAAAATTGATAATAATTAATTAATATAAAATAAAATAAAATGGCCTAACTTATTGATCAGAGAACCTAACTCCTACTCCATGTACCCATCAGACTGTCAGTGGGGAGTGGGAAGCAAGTGGTCGGGTATAGGCCATGGGCTCCTCCCCCTCTGCTCAGCTTCTAAACTAGGATATCTTCTTACAGGGACTTCCTCTTACCCATTTACACTCTCTCTCTGAATGACCACATGCAGCTCCACAGTTCTAATTGCTGTCCGAGTATCACTAATTCTCCATTAGGCCACTCTGGCTCTGGACTGCGGACTCATTCATCCCACTGCAAGCTTGACTTATCCACCCATTTACAATAGAATTATAGCTCTCACCTCAACCTGCTTCTCCTTGAGGCTTCTGGTCTCTCAAAGTAGAACCCTCATCATCCCATCACACAAGCTAGAACCATCTTGTATTTCTCCTTTTTATTCATATTCATGACCCATTCAAGGAGTCTTCAACAAGTTCATGGAAAATGCATAAATGAAAACTCTGTGTATACATGGTATTCCATTTTTTGCACCAAAATGAACTTGTACTTTAATTCCATTGTCCCATGAACTTGTTGAAGTCCCCTTCTATCAGCAAGCTCTGTACACCCAAATCCTATACATTCCTCTCCTCTCTATCTTCCTCTACCACTTCAACCCAAGTCGCCATCTTGATTGACTTGCCGACTGTAACAACCTCATACTGACACTCCTGCTTATATTCCCTGTGGCTACTCCTGTTGCCCTTCATATCATTCTGTACATAAAAGAAAACTACATCCTAAAATGTAAATACTATGCCATTCTCTTCTTATAAACTTCCAGTGGCTTCCATTTATCATGCCTCCTTCAACTGGAACACATAGTCTATGAGAGACAACACCTTTCTGTCTCATTCATTATGGTATGTTCAGGATCCGACCCTTAACAAAGGCTTCCATAAATACCTGTTGAGTGAATAAATCAATGAGCAGGGCTTGATGAGGGCAACAGCAACCATGGTCATGAAACAAACTATCGTGAGGACCTGCAGCAAAGTAATGGCACGAGTGCTCTCACACAGTGCACAAATGATGTGTTTGCAAAAGACTGACTGGAAATAAGTAGGTGTTAGCAATGTTAGCCTTCTGTGATTTCCCACTTTTTTTCTCTAAAAATTTTCCTAAAATATAGCATTAGTAATTTAATAAGAGGTTTTTTGTTTGTTTGTTTTTAATTTTCACTTATTGGGGTCATCCCCAGGCTAAATCCCTCCAGGATCTTGAACAAGTCTAGTGCCTCCCCCTTGGTCATCTTTCTGGCCCTTGGCAACACATCTTTCCCTCACCAATCACAGTGCTCAACAAGTCTTTATTCCTATTTTGGTCCATAATATTCTGCAGGTTCGAAAATTCAAGGAAAGGAATTTTTCCTTCCATAGAAGGTGTCAAAGAAGAAATACGTTCCAAAGTGGTCATAAAGGGCTGATTTTAGGAATGGCTCCTACAGAGATCTGGAAAGGTTCTGATGGGGCATAAAAACCGGCAATTAATTTCTGAATGGATGTCTGGGACATTCTAACGAGCTTTGCGTGTTTCCTCTTTTTATAAGTGGGGTTGAATGAGTTATGTTATTCACACTTTACAAGTGTAAATCTTAGCTAAAGTGGCTTAATTATGTTTAGGCCAAGCACTATGAAAGCAACATGGTACTTGAAAACACATCTATTGAAATTAAAGAAATATACGTACTGCTTCAAATGCGAGCATTTTTCTTAAAAAAAAAAAAAAAAAAAAAAAGAATCAGATACCATCTTGTATTTCTCCTTTTTATTCATATTCATGACCCATTCAAGGAGTCTTCAACAAGTTCATGGAAAATGCATAAATGAAAACTCTGTGTATACATGGTATTCCATTTTTTGCACCAAAATGAACTTGTACTTTAATTCCATTGTCCCATGAACTTGTTGAAGTCCCCTTCTATCAGCAAGCTCTGTACACCCAAATCCTATACATTCCTCTCCTCTCTATCTTCCTCTACCACTTCAACCCAAGTCGCCATCTTGATTGACTTGCCGACTGTAACAACCTCATACTGACACTCCTGCTTATATTCCCTGTGGCTACTCCTGTTGCCCTTCATATCATTCTGTACATAAAAGAAAACTACATCCTAAAATGTAAATACTATGCCATTCTCTTCTTATAAACTTCCAGTGGCTTCCATTTATCATGCCTCCTTCAACTGGAACACATAGTCTATGAGAGACAACACCTTTCTGTCTCATTCATTATGGTATGTTCAGGATCCGACCCTTAACAAAGGCTTCCATAAATACCTGTTGAGTGAATAAATCAATGAGCAGGGCTTGATGAGGGCAACAGCAACCATGGTCATGAAACAAACTATCGTGAGGACCTGCAGCAAAGTAATGGCACGAGTGCTCTCACACAGTGCACAAATGATGTGTTTGCAAAAGACTGACTGGAAATAAGTAGGTGTTAGCAATGTTAGCCTTCTGTGATTTCCCACTTTTTTTCTCTAAAAATTTTCCTAAAATATAGCATTAGTAATTTAATAAGAGGTTTTTTGTTTGTTTGTTTTTAATTTTCACTTATTGGGGTCATCCCCAGGCTAAATCCCTCCAGGATCTTGAACAAGTCTAGTGCCTCCCCCTTGGTCATCTTTCTGGCCCTTGGCAACACATCTTTCCCTCACCAATCACAGTGCTCAACAAGTCTTTATTCCTATTTTGGTCCATAATATTCTGCAGGTTCGAAAATTCAAGGAAAGGAATTTTTCCTTCCATAGAAGGTGTCAAAGAAGAAATACGTTCCAAAGTGGTCATAAAGGGCTGATTTTAGGAATGGCTCCTACAGAGATCTGGAAAGGTTCTGATGGGGCATAAAAACCGGCAATTAATTTCTGAATGGATGTCTGGGACATTCTAACGAGCTTTGCGTGTTTCCTCTTTTTATAAGTGGGGTTGAATGAGTTATGTTATTCACACTTTACAAGTGTAAATCTTAGCTAAAGTGGCTTAATTATGTTTAGGCCAAGCACTATGAAAGCAACATGGTACTTGAAAACACATCTATTGAAATTAAAGAAATATACGTACTGCTTCAAATGCGAGCATTTTTCTTAATAAAAAAAAAAAAAAAAAAAGAATCAGATACAGATGCCGGGTGCACACACACACGTCGTTTTGCTTTCCATCAAGGGGGACCCCGGAGAGCGTGGTGACATGTTAATTTCAGGAGTATGTGTCTGAGAGGAGAAACACGACATGTTTTATGAGCAGTCTCGCGCAGGCATAGAGCAGAGGTCCAAGCGAGCTTTAAGGGTGGTCTTGTGGCCACCTGGGCAAGTTGGGTTTCTTGCCAGTTCTGGGATTGGCCCTGGGCATCATTAGGTATGGGAGGATGAGAGGGAGGGCAAGTTAAGCTATCTGTGGAATCTGGAATCTCACACACACTGGCTCTCTTTAGATCCGGGGCAGTCAGAACCCACCCACTCAGCAACTTCCTTCTCATTGTCACCAACCCCTGCCACCAGCGAGTCTATTGGGGATCAGCCAGCACATGCCCTGTGCAGAGATGAGAACTTGCTCAACCGGTCAGAGATGAAGACAGATTAGGACAGACTGAGGTGGTGGCCAGCAACAGAGCAGAGGCCCCGTGCCCCTCTGCTGGCCAGGCAAGTTTGCCTGACATGGGACGTCACTCTCTGAACTGTTACAGAGCCGGGACAGACACCTGGTTGGCTGGAGGAAAGCTACCTTCCTACAAAATAGACTGTGTTTATTTATTCATTCCTCTTCTGCCAAGGCAGGCTGGTGGTGTCCCGGTTATGAATGTTGAACATAGTTAACTGACAGGTGGCTGCATGAATAGAAGTGTGTGATGGTACCTCTAGTCTTAGAGTGACTTTGTCCCTTAATTAAATGAGGGGAACAGAGAGAAAGAAAGAGAAAGAAGAGGTCATTTTTGACAGTCTTACCATTGTGACCCTCTGCCTCAGACTCCCACTTAGTGAGGGTTCTGGGTGCATGCTACCCATCTGGTGTGTTCAGGTTGTCTAGGATTAGAACTGGGCCTCCTGTGCAGCCCCAGCCTCCTGCAGCAGTGCCTTACCACTTGTGCCACCATGGCTAGGCCAAAGCAACCTTCTAAAGATCCCCTCCAGTTGAAATGGGCTCGACAGGCAGTCAACAGCATTCAGGTACAGGATTTCTCCTAGCAATGGCAGCTGTGGGCTGGGCTGCTCGTGTCTGCTAGGACCTGAGCCCAGGGGCTGACAGACCCACTGTGAGTTAGTAAATCTCAGGAGGCAGCCTTTCTCCTCCATCCTCTCATTCATCCCAGGCCTTCGGCTTCTCTCTCTCCTTGACTGAAGAGAAAGAAAGAGGCATTGGGAAGCAGAAAAATGCATAGTGAAGGGAACTGGAGCCATCAGGAGGAAGGACAGCTGAAGATGAATTACTGGAGGAGCAATCACACTAATGAAAGTTCAAAAACCAAATCAAGGTCCAGTGTGGTGGGGGCAAGCACAGAGCCACTGAGCAGAATGTTGCAGGCCACCCGGGAGGGCCGGCTCCACAAGGTGGTCATTGATGCAGCCCAGGTGTGTACCACCTCGACCGCTCTCATTTCCGCTTCCTACCCCCAGCTTCCTGCCCACTGCCTCCCCGCTGCTTATGAGGCCTCAGTGCTGGCTGTGCAGGAATCCACAGCTGCTGGGAGTCAGGGAGCTGGGGCCTCCAGGCCTTGTCCTCATTGTGAGGGCAGCTTTTGTGGCAAAGGCAGGTTCACAGCCACGAGTCTTTAGGAACAGGGCTACAGAGCTCAGAGCTTTCCAGTCAGCCAGGGCTGGGCCCAGGGAGAATGAAGCTGTCAGTGACCGCAGAGCCATTATACCAGGTTTCATGGACACTGCAGTCTTACTGCATCGCAGCTCCACACAGCAGTCATTAGCACAGCACAGAGTGGGCTAGGAAATCAGAGGGCCGATCTGGAGTCACCTAGCCAGGACTCAAACCCAGGTCTGTCCGATTCCTTTCCCTCTGGTCTTGCTACTGTGACTGTATTTTTTTTTTTTTTTTTTTTTTT
>NW_006204133.1:4328567-4343224 GCF_000334495.1 Tupaia belangeri chinensis
TCTTGTTTCTTGTATTTTTTTTTTTTTTTTTTTTTTTTTTTTCTCCCAGAGGGTATGTGCATTTCCCATAGAGGGAGAGAATACACCTCCTAATGGGGCGTGGTCATGCCACAATCTCCTCTCCACCTCTCCAATCTGTTGGGATTTGGGGTACATATACCATGTGCTCTGCTGGGATGGACCCTTCAGTCATAGCCTCAGAGGAGTCACACTTGCTGACCCTGTTACCTGACTCCTACCCTCCAGAAGTGCGAGAGAATGCTAGGGGACTTCTGAAAGTTTGTGGAAAGTGACGTTAAAGTCACTTTGGCACAAAATTTTTAAAAATCAATGCATAGATTCATTTCTTTTCTTTTTTCCTCCTTTTTTTTTTTTTTTTAGAGAGAGGTTTCTGCTATAGGGTGCGTGTGCTCACCAGAAAGACAGAGACAGAGAGACAGAAGGTGGGAAATGACTCTCCAGGGGGGATGGCCACACCACAATCCCTTCTCCTCCATTCTCCTCTCAGGATCCTGGGCACACACGCACATGCACCTGCCGTGAGTTTAAGCCATCGGGTCTAGGACTTGAACCACAGTTGACTACATGGGAGTCCAGGGACATAGCCATTATGCTAACTGCTGGTCCCTGCATAGATCCATTTTGATAATACACACGTTTCATAAACATTTTTACTGTCCTTTGTCCATTTTTAAAACATGATAGAGTGTGCACGTGCATGCACAGAAAGAGGGAGGAAAGAACCTCTGACAGGGTGACATCATGCCCTTTCCCAGCTCTCCCACTCCTGAGGATCGTGGGTACTTGGAACATGTTCAGGCTGACCCGGGCTCTGAACCCATGGTGTGGCTTCCAGCACCGCAGCCCAGTATGCCATGAGCTGGCCCACCAAGCCTGTGCCTGCTGTGCTGTTTAAGTCTAGTTAGTGAATACTACTTGGTCAAGGCAGTGCTAGAAACTAACACAACAACTGGTTTTCAAGTTCTGCTGAGAGAGACCATGTTAAAACACAGGAAAGGCAGAACTGGATGTTTCCAGCCCAAAATAGGACCACAGGTCTTCCATAACAGTTTCCTCAACTTTCAGGAAAATTCCCAAGGCCCATGTGTGGAGCGGAGTGTTGCGTGCCCTGCAGGAGATTAACTGATGGACTTTAAGCACAAAGAGGCAGAGAGCAGGTTCATTAAACACCAAGTTCCGAATGTTAGATGACAGTTAGGCTAAGTGCTTATTGGTTACATTTAATCATGTTTTAGTCCTCTGTAACTAACAATGGGAAATCTATGCATTTGGCAACATGACCTATTCCACGTACCGCCTTGACTGCACGCTGCAAAAAAACAGTATCTGCAGAATTGAATGGAGTCAAATCAAGACACTCTTTAAGGAATGTATTCTGAATCCGGGCCAAGAGAACATTCACAATTTTGTGGCAATTTTGCAAGATATGGTTTACCTTGATGCCTTAATAAAACTCCACACTTACAATTTATCTACAGACATTCTCATTTTTCCTGACCCTGAGGTGCATTTTGCTGGGTGAAAGTATAAACATGAAGGGCCAGCCCTGTGGCCTGGGGATTGAAGGAGCTAGATCCCACGTGACTCTGGCACTTTGCAAAACACACCGGGCACATAAGTGTGTGTGCCCCAAATCCTGACAGGGTGGGGAAACGGAGGATGGGCAGTGCTTTTTCCCTCTCCCTCTACCCTCTCTGTCTCTCTGATGAATGCATACACCCTCTGGCATTAAAGAGAAAGAAAGAAAAAGAAAGAAAGAAAGAAAGAAAGAAAGAAAGAGAGAGAGAGAGAGAGAGAGAGAGAGAGAGAGAGAGAAAGAAAGAAAGCAAGAAAGAAAGAAAGAAAGAAAGAAAGGAAGGAGGGAAGGAAGGAAGGAAGGAAGGAAGGAAGGAAGGAAGGAAGAAAGAAAAAGAAAGAAAGAAAAAGAAAGAAAGAAAGAAAAGAAAAGAAAAGAAAAGAAAAGGAAAAGAAAAGAAAAGAAAAAGAAAAAGAAAAAGAAAAAGAAAGGAAGGAAGGAAGGAAGGAAGGGAGGGAGGGTGGGAGGTGGGGTGTTAAATACGAGCTGTTTTTTTTTTTTTTTTTTCACATAGCCCAACTGGTGGTTGGGACGCAAGCTCATCAACAATGAGACCACGTGTTTGTCTCTGCAGTGTGAACATGCACGGTGCCACTCAGGTGGACACCATGTGTCTCAATCCATTCATTCATTCAATAAATACATGCTGCCCTCCCATGTCTGCTCCACACTCTGGATGGTGCAGAACCTTGCAGGACACAATAAATAACTCCTAGGAGAATAATGCAGAAATGTTCCCTGTCCAGGTAGCCACTGTCTACATTCATATGTGTCTATTCACGGCTTCATTTAAGATTATTTGTGGCAAACTTGACAAGCCAGTTTTCTGTTTGTTCTCTGAGGGCCCTGGAAGGCCTGGGCTGGTGGAGACGGTACACATGTCTCATTGGGCCTTTCCTGAGGAACTTAGCCCTGGGATAGAGGGGAGCTGAAGCACAGATCGTCTTTTCTAGTTTACTGCTTTTGACTAAAGTACTAACATTCGCTCTGACATAATGACTGCACCAATTAGACCAAGCAAAGGACAAACCCTGATGGAATCAATGCAGCTGTGGGAGTAGAAACTCCCCCAGGACTCTTGCAGCCTGTGTCTGTGTTCTCCCAGGGGTCCAGTGACCGGCGTGTGACAGTTTCAGGGAGCCACAGGCCTCCTCTTCTACCAAACTCCTTGCCGAGCCTTTGGCCTCCTTTTCTCTGTTATCCGCCAGCAGGACCTGCTGGGGGTTTCAACAGGGAACGCCTTACCACTTCCTGGGCTGATGTTGTTTGAAGTTATCCAAATCTGGCTTTGAATGGAAGCCCGAGGACAGAGCCTCTTAGATCCATCTGTGCACACAATGAAAGGGTAGCCAATGAATGAAAGGCTGGATTCAATTTCAAGTACTAAGTTTTTAAACAAATTTTAAAAGTTTATTTCCAGAGAAAGAGGGAGAGAGAGAGAGAGAAAGGGCACCCCGGCAGGGTCTTCATGTCACGATCCTCCCCCAGCCCAGCAGCCAGCCAGGATCACAGGAGCAGCTGGCAGGTTGAGGCAGACTCAGGACCCCAACCAGAGCCTTCCCAATGGTCTCCAGCCCCTATTGGCCATGCCACCACAGCTGGGCCTGAAACCGTTCTCGTCACAGTGTACGTCCTTTCTTGAGGTGTCTATACACAAAGGGGGTCTCCTCCAAACAAGTTCTTGCACGTGTGGAAGACCTAGAGGGGAGTACAGGACTAGTCTCACAATTTCTTGGGTGTTACAATCAACAGACTAAGCATTTCCTACGGCAACTTGTAATACAAATTAAGGGCTGGCCCCGTGACCTGGTGCTTAAGGGATTTAGATCCTACATGGCCAATCATGGCTCTACTCCCACCCCCAATGGCTTGAAAAACAGGCCAGTCGCATGTGTGTGTATGCTCCAAATCTCAATAGCGTGGAGAAGGGGAGAAGGGATTGCAGTGTGACCGTGCCCCATTAGGGCTCCTTTTTCCCTCTCCTTCTCTTTCTGCCTCTCTGGCAGGTACACGTGCCCTGTGGCAGCAGTCCCCAATCTTTCCTGCACCAGGGACTAGCCTTGTAGATGATCCCCCCAAACCTGGGGGACAGGAGTGGTCCCGGGATGGTCTAAGCACACCACATGCACGGTGCACTCCATTTCCACCTCTGTCCACTGAACTGTGCAGTGAAACCATCGCACCATCGGGTGCACACTCCCGAGAGAGTACCTGCTGATGTGGCAGGAGGCATAGCCTAGGCGGCAATGCGGGCACACGCGATGGGGAGCAGCTGCAAACACACCCGAAGCCTCGCTCAGCCAGCCCCTATCCACCCCCACCCCACTCTGCAGCACTGGGGGCAACAGGCTGTGGGCCCAAAGATTGGGGACCCCTGCTCTATGGTAATTTAAAAAAATGATAAGAAGAGCAAAATAAAACAGAGGTTCTATAGAAAGTAATTTTGCATAATTGTTTAAAAATGTGTCACTCCATCATGTCCAACAGAAACGGGAATTTACTCTGATTTGTCTTTGAAAGGAACCTGTCAGCCAAGTTAAAAATCCCTTCTCATCCCGGACATTGAGGACAAATGGGGCTGGCTGCACACGCTGGCTATAGGACTTATTAGTGTCCCGAGAAGCTGATCGTTCTTCAGATCGGCAGCAAGGCCCAGGCTCTCTGGGCTGACACCACCAGGTAAGTAGAAGGCACCCGTGAGAGACCGAGCACTGCTTTTCCCGCTGTGGAAAGCGTTCAGGGCCACAGAGTGTGTGTGAGGCCGGCTGGAGTAAGGCGTCTCCAGCCCTGCACACGCAGGGCGCACTCCCATGCACAATAATTTTCACTCATTTTTGTCACTTAGCACCCTCCTTAGCAGCCAAGGGGCAGGCGATTTGAGCCCAGCGTGGAGTGAGGGCTGATCACAGCCAAGCGTCTGTGTCTGTTCCTCCCTATCCCCTCTGTGTGGTGGCACGGCCACTTGTCAGTAATGACCTACATAAACAACAAGGCCGCCAGCTCTGTGGCTTAAGTGAATGAACTGCATGACCTTTTCCTAGTGGCTAAGGTTTATTGACTTCCTTTTTAGGCCAGGGACTGTGCTTAACATTTATTATTTCACAACAGTCCTATGAGGTTGTCATTCTCATTTTATAGGTAAAGAAACCACGACCCAGGAGGTTATGTAAGCCGCCAGGACCACACAGTAGGATTCAACCCTGGCTTTATTCTGACCCCAGAGCCCGAGGACGTGGCTCCAGGCTGCCGCAGGTCGAAGACCCTGGACTCACTGATGGCATATTGCTGATGTTGGCTCTTCCCTCTTCCTTCCCTCCAGGGTCAGCAAAATCCAAGTCGTGTAAAGTGGTTCCTCAAACTCACGCAGATTCCCGTTTGCTTGGTATCAACCTAGCTTGATCTGAAAACCCAATTTTGAGTTATCTTGCAGGGGATGGAGGGCTGAGGCCTACGGCAGTCCAGGGCCTCTCCTGGGACTGTCTGACTGCCGTAAGACTAAACCCCGCCATATAAATCTTGTCCAGGAAGAGAAGAGAACCTGGGTTGTGCTGGGGTAGAGTTACTGCAGCTGCCAGGACCCCCTGCTCCAGCTCTGGGAGGTCAGAGGGGAGCCAGCAGATTTGATTCCTGGTCCAGAGGGCCCTGCTGGAAGTGATGCTGCTTCTCGGCTTTCCCTGGAGGGCAGCTGGCTGGGGAGCCTGATAAATTCGGCTCCTTAGGTAATTGGAGGGCAGCAGACTGGATACCCAGCCAGCCCTTTCTCCCTCCGATGATACTGAGGCCCTGGTCTCTGGGTTTGCTATTAACACTCTGCCTGCCTGACTGGGAAGAGGAGAGCAAAAGTCAGGCGAGGCCAGAGACTCCCCAAGGTCATCGAGGGGGGTCACTGACAGAACTGAGGGCCAGCGACAGGATGAGACATCTATGTCCCATCCTGGCCTTTGGGCACCTCAGCCCCAGCTCAACCTCAACGCTTCTGTCCCGACTCCCAGTTGCTCATGGATTTCGTAAAACATGGCTATTGTGTAATAAATACCGTGTTTTTATAAATCTGCCTGGAGATCAAGTGGTATGCTAGAAAATATTATGAAATATGGATCAAAGTGTGTCACAGCCTTCTCTGAGCCTTCGTATGAATCTTTACCTGTGACAACAGTTCAGGAATAGAATCTGGACTCCATGGAAGACCCGAAGCCTTTTCTCCCTTACAGCGAGGTAGTATTAGCTTAACTTTTTTTTTTTTTTTAAGTTTACTTGTTTGTTTTCTCTATGGTAGAGGGAGACAGAGAGAGGAGAGAAAGAGAGATAAAGAGAAGACAGAGAGAGACAGGTAACCTCCTGGGGCTCCATGGGCTCCATGCCACATGCCCATTCTCAGCCAGCAAGGCCCCTGGGCACACACACACCCTGTGTGTACAGAGAGACTCTGGGACACCAACTGGGACCCTCCCACGTGACCCCAGCATTGCAGAATATCATGTGCCTTCATACCACCCCAGCTGGCCCCAGGTTAATATTCTGAAAATACAAGTTAGTCATTGGGACTCACACGCCTGCACCATCAGACTAAGAAGGAGGTTCCATTCATCTCAACAGTTATTTCACCAGTCCCCAGCCCTACTCCTTGTCAGTCCCCTCTGCCTAGGAGCTGCCAGCAGCGTCCCCAGGTACCAGTTCCTGAGGGCTGGTTCCTCACCTCTCAGGGCTTCCTTCTGAGAAGGAGGGACCCTTTGTGGGTCCCAGCTCGGTAAAGCCTTCTCCCTCCTGCTCTGTCTCTGGCCCTAGCTCCTGCTCTTAGGGAATGTGTTCCTGAGTGAGCCCCGATCACGGCAGCCCTTGTCTCAGATGCACTTTTGGGGAGAAGTCAGGCTGGGATGGGACATTTCTAAGTGTTTTCTGCAGTGCATGTGTAGTACACAGAGAACCGGAAGCTCAGAGAGCCGCTTCTGAGAGCAGTATTCTATCAGCACGACTGTCATTCACTTGGCTCCTCTGGGCGTCATCTGTGGCCACCCAGAAGAGTTTTCATTAACGTAGGTTTCCATAAAGACAATGAAAGTAATAGCAGGTCCTGCTCTAGAATGACGACAAAAGACCATTTGTCATCCAGGTCACTGAAGGATACTACATAAATCCAGCTCTAGGTAACACAGAATGGTTCCGATTTCAATGTTCAACACTCGCACTACCAAATACGACATCATTACTAACCACACATGGAGAAGAGGCTGTATCTGCTTTCGTCTGAACACAGATCCGGGTTTCTCGTGCTTTCCATGGCCTGCCTCTGCATGTTCTCTTCTCTAGATACATCTGTCCTGCAAAGTTTGTGCTAAGAGTATAATTTCTTTTTTGTTCTCTTTTAAGAAAATTATTCGTTTAACTT
Source organism: Tupaia belangeri chinensis (assembly GCF_000334495.1). NCBI lineage: Eukaryota > Metazoa > Chordata > Mammalia > Scandentia > Tupaiidae > Tupaia > Tupaia belangeri. The sequence continues at coordinate 4,335,551 of NW_006204133.1, forward strand.
TATTTATTCACTCATTCGTTTTTTGATTTTTTTTTTTAATTTGACCAGAGACACATACAGACACACAGATGAGAGAGAAGGGGAGAAAGCAAGCCACCAGATCCAGGACTTGAACCGTGGTCAGCCACGTGGGAGTGTCCAGTGCCTTAACCACCATGCCACTCGCTGGTCCCTAGGAGTATCATTTCTAAGATCAGGTTTACAGCTGAGCGCCAGAGGTTTCGCTTGCATGACTGCAGAGAAGGCTCCATTCCTTCCAGGACTGTCTGGAAAGTTCCTTCTTCTGGGAATGTCCTGAGGTAGCGCCCCCTGCAGCCTGCACAGCTCTGGCCTCTGCCCTCTGCCCTCTCTCTGCCCTGGGACGGCCATCTGTAATTGCATTCTGTCCTAGCTATTGCCAAAACTAGAAAGGAGCTCCTTCCCTGTGTGTTGCAGAGAGCAGTCACTTCCTGCATGGGTCTGAGCTGAAAAGGGATCCCCCACAGAGCAGAAACACCAGTCATTTTGCTGCTTGCACTTAAATACCCTCCCATCAGGCAGCCCCAGGATTCTAGCCTCGCCCTTTCCTGCCATAAGCAGAGTGAGCTACAAAGGAGAGGCAGCCCTCCTGGTGGGTCATACTGTGTGCTCAGGCCTCCTGCCTGGTGAATGTAACCTGCTGGGGAGAATGAGGTGGAGGTGGCGATGGCATAGAAGGAAATAAGGGGAGGGTCTTCCTGGGCAGCCGGTCCCACGTCCCTGACTCTGAAGAGTCTTTGGTCCAGGTGTTACAGACTTGGATGGGGTGCAGGGGACCAGACAGTGGTGGGGCAGAAAAGTGGGAGGCCCTGTGAGGCCCAGCCACATGGGAAGGTTGCAGGATTGTGTCCAGAGACTTGCCTGAGTACACGGAGAACATGCATGCCCATGGTACAGCACGGGCTGGGCCTGGGGGTTGATCATGGCGTCAAGACCTTGTTGGAGTTCTCTCTCTGCCTCTCTTGCTCATAGAAGAAACCAACAAACCTAAGGAAAAAGCGCAGGCCAATTCCATAACCTAGCATTAAGGGAGTCATGACCAACCATGGCTGGAATCCCAGTCCCAGAAACTTGAAACAACACTCTGCACACACATGTGTGCGTGTCCCCAAATTCTGACAGGATGAACAAATGAAGGAGCAGCGATTGTAGCGTGATCACACCACACTGGGGAGTGCTTTCTCCCTCCCTCTCTCTGTCTTTCCATCTTTCTCAAGCAAGTGTGTGCACCCTCTGGCCAGTAAAACGTAAAATAGGGCTGGCTCTAGCATAGCAGTTAAGCACCATGCTGCAGAAGTCAGATCTCACATGACCAGCCAAGGTTTGAGCTCTGGCCCCAGCAGTTTGAAAAACACATGGAGTGTTGGGGCCAGCAGGTGGCATGGTGATTAAGGCACTGGACTCCCACATGGCTGACTGTGGTTCAAGTCCCGGACCTTGCTTTCTCACGTTCCCTCTCTTTCTCCCTCTCCTCTCCTCTCCTCTCTTCTCTCTTTCATCAAATTAAAATAATAATAAATAAATTAAAATAATTATTTTGGGAAAACATACTGGTTGCGTGTGTACTTGCCCAGGATCCTGACAGGGTGGAAAATTGGAGGAGAAAGGATTATAGCCTGACCAAACTCTGTTAGGGGATTCTCTCTCTTTCTCTTGCACGCACATGTACCTTCTGATATGAGAGAGAGAGAGAGAGAGCGAGCATGGGATGGGGAAAGAAGAGCTAATGTTGAATAGGCCTGACACTTTTACAAACCCTCTAGTTCTATTGGCTAGAGAGGGTAGAATATGAATTATTTTATTTCAAGAAGAGGAAAACTGGACCAACAAGGCCCGTGCCAGGGGGAGGCAGGACAGATGCTGCCCTTCTACCTTCTTCTCACTTCTGGAAAGCCCCATGAGGAGCTGCATAATCCTCACAGAACAGACAGGCTTAGCTGCAAGCTCTCTGGGAGACACTATCTGAAGGTTGTTTCAAATATGGGAGAAGCAGGGCAGTGGCTGCAGAGCGCCACCTGGAGGCACAGCTGGCCTAAGTATGCACAGAGACGCAGGCCACAGGGACAAAGCATGCCTGGTAGCAAAAGCTGGTCCACTGTGCCCACACTCATTCGTCTGCTCTCAGGAGGCCTGGGAGGCCCCAGCCTCACCCTTTAAGCTCCGGGCAGGCTTGACGGCTGAGCCCTTGACTAGGAAACCCAGTGTGTGGTCAACTTCCTCTGGATTTTTGGTTTTCATTATTCTTTTCACTTTTTTTTTTCTTTTTTTTGAGAGGTTTTTGCTATAGGGTGTATGCGCTTGCCAGAAAGACAGAGAGAGACAGAGAGACAGAAAGCTAGAAATCAGCCCCCCTAGGAGGGGTGGCCACGCCGCAATCCCTTCTCCTCCATTCTCCTCTCAGGATCTTGGGCATGCACGTACACATGCCCAGTTTGAATTTAAGCCACCGGGTCTGGGACTCGAACCATGGTTGACTACATGGAAGTCTAGTGCTATAGTCATTATGCCAACTGCTGGTCCCAGTTTTCCTATAGACTGTTAAAACTAAAGAGGGAAGTGTTTATTTTTGTGAACTAAATCAATGCAGAGTAAGTGGGAACTGTGTATCTCTCTGCTCAAATCCTATTATTTCCTTTGAGTCTTCTTTCGGAGAATCGATTTGGTACCCAGCTAAGAGTGTATCTTATTAGTTAAGACTGTATCTTATTAGGTCTCAGCATAATCGTGGCTGGTTTAGAAACATTACTTAGAAAGCTTGGCTCTTAAAGAGTTCTCAGATTCATTTAAAATCTCATAGGTCCTCTTTCTAGAAGAAATATAGTACACCCAGACCCAAGCTAACTTAAATACAATTTCAAAGGGTGTATGAATGATTCCTTTCCCCCGGGACATCCACGGAGAGATGAAAGATCTTCTATGTCTATCCTATGCCTGACGACCAAATAGTGCAACTAGTCCCAAGGAGCTGGTTGTGTGTGTGTGTGTGTGTGTGTGTGTGTGTGTGTGTGGTGTTTTAGACAGGCTTGCTATGTTGTGATCCTCTGTCTCCATCTCCTGAGTTGCTGGATCCTTTCTATCATACCTGGCATTTTTAGGAAGGGCCAGGAATTGAACCTAGGCCTTCCATGTGGCCTCAGTCTGCTAAGTAGCAGCTACTATTCACATGAACTACTAAGTCTGGGCCATGATACACTGAGGTTTTTTTGTTTTGTCTTGTTTTTACATTTTTTTAAGCCGTATTCTTTACAGCAAGTCCCAGGGCACAGAGTCTTGGCCTTTGTATATGCTGTTCTGCTTGGATCTCTCTTCTACTTCCTGAACATAGGTCCTAGAGCAGTGTAACAAATCAGCCCAGAATTTAGTGGTTCAAAGCGCAGTCATCACTGTTTCACAATTCTGTCAGTTGTCTGGGCTCATGTTGGTGGCTCTGGCTTGGGGTTTCTCCTGCAGTTATAGCCGTACAGGCGCAGGGGCTGGAACCATCAACAGGCTTCTTTACACTGTGCCTGGGGTCTGCTGGGATGGATGAAATAGTGGGGAGTGTGGGCCGAATGAACAGAAGATGTTCCTCTTTCTATGTTGCCTTTCCACAAGGCCAGCTTGGGCTTCCTCACAGCATGGAGGTCCTAGGATAGCTGGGCTTTTCACATGGCATCTGGATTTCCCTAAGCAAGTGTTCTAAAAGGTCTGGGAAGAAGCTCAGGGCTTCTCCCAATCTAGCCTCAGAAGACCCAGAATGCCACTTCTGCCACATTCTATAGGTAAGGCTAAGGCCAGCCCAGATTCAAGGGGAAGAAAATGAAGCTCCATTTGTCAGTGGGAAGACCAACAAAGAAAGTGTGACCTTCTTTAATTTTGTGAGCTTCTTACTTTTAAAAGAACTATTTTATTTACTTTTTAGCCTTATTATTTATTTTTACAATTTATTATTATTTTTTAATTTGACCAGAGACAGCAAGAGAGAGAGAGAGTGAAAGTGAGAAAGCAAGCTGCCAGATCCAGGACTCAAACTATGGTTGGCCATGCAGAAGTCCAGTGCCTTAACTACCACACCATCTGCTGGCGCCGATGGGTGAACATCTTTAAACCACATATCCTGTTTGTCCAGCCAAACATCATTGGATGATTTAAGTTTCATACTAAACCAGATGCCATTTTCTTAGGAAGGTCTTTCCTGAACACTTAGACTAGGATTATTTTTCCTTGTTCATGCTCCTACAGAACAAAACACACACACTCACGCATAGGTTTTGCATGTGTCCACCTATTTTTATTTTTAGGAGAGGTTTTTTGCTAAAGGGTGCATGTGCTCACTAGAGACAGAGGGAGATGAAGAGAGAGAAAGCAAGAAATCATCCCCCAGAGGGGATGGCCATGCTGCAATCCCTTCTCCTTCATTCTCCTCTTGGGATTTTGGGCATACATGCACACATGCCCGGTATGAGTTTCAAGCTGCTGAGTCCGAGACTCAAACCGTGGTTGGCCGTGTGGGAGTCCAGTGCCTTAACCGATAACACTCCATACCTCTACATTTTCTTAGTATCCATCTTCCCCACAAGACTGTAAATTTCACAAGGGCAAAGGCCATGTTTTTCAGTCTTTTATTCACTACTGACCTCAGGATTGGTGTCTATGTCCTAAATCAAACGGAATCAATTTGGGGTTTTCAGGTGACCGAAGGAAGGAACAGAGAACAACCTGTATTTAAGTCAGAATCTCTCTGATCATGCCCTTCCTTGAGCTCTCTGGAAGGAAGCCCTTGGGCCAGATGGTGGCAGAGTAGTGAAACAGGACCCTCTGTGAGTCACAGACCCACTTGGGAAGTTTGCCAGTTTGTACCCAGAGACCTCCCAGAGTACCCTAGGCACATGTGTCTCCAAGATCCAGGGTGGCTCACAGCATCAAGACACTGTTGGAGCGATGTATCTCCTTCCTTTTCTCTCCCTCTCTGTCTCTCACTCATGGAAGAAATAAATAAACCTTGAATTTATTTTTCATATTTTAGGAGCCTGCCAGTCATGTGGGTTGATCCCAGAAGACTGGAAGGACTCAGAATTTTGGGATGGGGCAGATCCTAGGGGCAGACTCTTCTGTTAAGGCTAGAAGGAACCCCAGCACCCCAGGAAGAACATGGTAGTGTGTCAGCACAGACAATAGGTGGCCAGTCATCTGACCCAGCTATCAAGTGAAGACACTCCACAGCCATCACAAGTGTCCTGACAGCTGGGAAGAGCATGAGAGCAGGGAATCCAGAAAAGACCCTCTTCAGAAATTAAGCCTCAAGGCCTTAGAGAACTTGGTCAGCAGATGGCAGGACTTCATCTACTAGCTGGTGGGGCAGGGATGGCTGGGCAGGACTCCATTCTCTGGAGGAGGATTTTAAGTCTCTATTCTCAGAGAGACTGAAGCCCTAGCTACCAAGGCAGAGAGGAAGCTCAGGAAACAAGGCATACAGCCATTTTCCAATACTGAAATGCAAGGCTGTTCATGGGTATGAGGCAGAACCGTCCCTAATCAACACCATGCATAAAGAGGAACAACTTTTCTGTTTAAATCCCTCTTACTAAGTTCTGGCTGCTCATTTTTGGAACCATTAGAGCTATTTGTCAAATAATTTCATTTCTACTGTTTGAATAGTGAAATAATTTCTGTGTTAAACAGAAATACCTGAGACTGAGTGATTTGTAAAGAGTAGAGGTTTATTTGGCTCATGATTCTGGTGGCTGGAAAAGTCCGAATGTGTGGGGCTGACATCAGGCTGGTCTCTGTGGCTACATCACAAGATGGCTGACAGAAGCAGAGAAAGTAGGTGCATGCAAAGAGAGAGGAACCATAATTTTCTACCATCTCTGCTTGTTTCTCCATGTCCCCCGCCAACTGGATGGTGTCCTCGCATTACTCACCTCTTCAAGGTCTTACTCACTTCTAATGGCATTACTCTAGGAACCAAGCTTCTAGAATGTGAACCTGTGAGGGACAGACCATTATCCAACCATGGGATCTACCTTCTGAGAACATGGCAGGATTTTATGTCCTGCCCCATCTTGTGATTGACTGGGATCAGGTGACCAGTTCTGACCAATTAGTTATGAGAGCAAGTGATATGTGTCCCTTTTGTCAGACCCTATAATTACTGGTCCAAGACCCTTGAGGCTCTGTTTCCCTTTGGCCCCATGGCCAGGATTAGAGATGGCAGTTGTCCCCCAGCCTGGTCCCTGGGTCACTTAGGATGAACAGCATCCCCTTGACTGCTTGTAATAGCTGAGCAGCTGGAGGGCCATGAAATTCTCTGTCATTTGAAGCTGCTGAGACTCTGGAGTTTTCTGTTACCATTGCACAAGCTCATCTGAGGGCTCTCATGTTGGTTGCACATCAGTATCATCCAGGAGAGATGGCTCCTAATCCAACTCTCATTCTAATTTCATTAGTTTGGGGGTGCTGAACTTTTTTTTTTAAAGTTTAGCCTTTTGTTTCATAATACTTGTAGATTTATGAGAAAGTTGAGAAAGTGGTAGAGAGAGTTGTCAATTCCTCTTATCTGGTTTTCCTTGTTCTTAACATTTTATGTCACTGTGACCTCTTTGTTACAGCTAAGGAACCAACGCTAACATGTTACCATTAACTAAGATTTGTTCTTTATTCAGATAGCCTTAGGATTTTTTTCTTTTCTTCCTTTTTTTTTTAAAAAAAATACTGACTATTCCTATTCCGTCTCAGGATCCTTGACACATTTAGTCACCATACCTCCTTAGTCTTGTCCAATCTGTGATGGCTGCTCACAGTTTCTTGTTTTTGATAGATGAACTTGAAACAAACAAACTATGCAGTCATTTCAGAAATGTTTACATCAAAGTAAATTCACTTCCATTCCATTTTCTCGCAGTTTTTGAAGCCCCGCCGTGCTGCAGTTGACATGTATGGTGCTTCTTACATGCAATCAGGGGTGAGAACCAGGATTCCCAAACTTTAATGCATGTTAGCATTTTAAAAACCCAATGCCCAACCAACCACCCAGATCATGGTTTCCAGTACCATCCACCAGTTAAAGAAAACAGGGCTCCTCTAGGATTATAGGGCTAGGCCAGAAATTAGACAGAATGAGCCTAGAGCACTGTATGGTACCAGAGACTAGAAAGTGTTCAAAGAACACAAGGCTGGGGTGTGCCAAAGGGACACAAGAGCCAACTGGGAGAACACCCAGTGACCGAAGCTAGGGTGATGTGAGCAATGGGGTAAAGAACCTACTATTGGACCGCAACCAATGAAAACAGATATCCATGAGTCCACACTGTCACAAAGAAATGATTGAATGGTAAATAAATAAGTGGGGGAGAATAGGGAAATCTCCAATACAGACCTGCATTCCAAATGCTTGTGTAGACACTCGTCTCTCAAGGAGGTAGGATTAACCCCACCCTTTAGTGTGGGCTGTGTTTAGTAACTTCCCGAGGATAGTATGAAAGAGGAAAGAAAGAGCAACTTCCCAGTGGAGAAACCTGACAAGCCCATCCTCACCCCAGTAATCACAGTCAACATGATGGCACTAAGTTGACTTAGTGATGACAGTGAGGAACATATTCATGATCAGTGACCACCTGTGGGGTCTTCCTCTCAAAAACCTATAACCTGGACCCTTCCGAATCTCCACGCATGCCC
>NW_006204133.1:4343252-4348789 GCF_000334495.1 Tupaia belangeri chinensis
CTGGCACTTTAAGATGAACCCTCACCCCCCCCGCCCAATCCGGATCGAGCCGGCCAGCAGTTCCGGACACCAGGAGGACTGAGGCTGCAGACCTGACCAACCTGGTACTGTCACTCATCGTCTGATCCTTTTCCACTAGCCTTTGGACTGTTTGAATTTTGGTGATTTGAGTAGCACGCAGCGCGCAATGCGGGCCATATGATTTGCTTTTTCCATTTTGTTTTACTTTGATCTTGGGGTGTTGCTTATTAGGTCAGTTGAAGGCTCACTACTCCTTAGAAACAGCGAGAACTTTGGGCCATCCAGGGCAAGTGGCAACAGTTAATGGTAATTGTGAGGAGGACAGGTAGGCCAACCATAAGATAAATCATCAATTTTCTAAGCCTGTACAACTTTTAAGAATCAGAGATACCTTAAATAAGTTAGGAAGAAACATATAGATTACCTGATGACTAGAAACAATCGCAAAGGCTCAAGAAATATGAGCAACCAACAAAAGGCCTCTCCCTCAAGGGAAATCATCAAGCCTAAGATGGAACTTCTAGGTTTGAAGAATGTGATAGAGGAAATCAAAACCTCCCTTGAAAGCATTAAATGTAGGTTAGACCAGGCAGAAGACCGAATCTCTAACGTAGAAGACAAAACATCTGACCTAGATAAAAGTATCAAGAAGATTGAGAAAACAACCATGAAAAATGAGGATAATATACGAGGAATACTGGACACCATCAAGCGCCCCAACATTCGGATAATTGGTATTCCGGAGGAGGAAGAAAATAATAAGGGCCTGGAAAATTTATTCCATGAGATCCTGGAAGAAAACTTTCCAAATCTAGAAAGGCATTCAAATATCCAGACCCAAGAAATACAGAGGACCCCAAGTAGAATCAACCCAAGAAGATCATCTCCAAGGCACATCATAGCCAGACTGGCAAAAACAACAGATAAAGACAAGATACTAAAGTTGGCAAGAGGGAAACGCCAGGTTACTTACAAAGGTCACCCCATCAGGCTAACATCGGATCTCTCAGCAGAAACAATGCAGGAAAGGAAAGAATGGGGAAGCATAGTCAAAGTGTTGAGTGAAAAACAATTTCAACCAAGAATACTATACCCGGCAAAATTATCTTTTATATGGGAAAAAAAGATAAAAACATTCTCAAATAAACAAAATTTGAAGGAATTTACCAACACCAGACCAGCTCTTCAAGAGGTTTTGAAGGGAGTACTATACCAGGAAAACTAAAAAATCAGAGACAGTTATACGAGAACAAAAAACAACTAAGAAAATGGCTCACTTAATGATAGGATCAGGTATGGAAATATCGATAATTACATTGAATGTCAATGGATTAAATTCCCCAGTTAAGAGACATAGACTAGCTGAATGGATAAGAAAACAGAAACCCTCTATCTGTTGCCTACAAGAAACTCACTTTATGGATAAAGATATACATAGACTAAAAGTCAAGGGCTGGAAAAAGATATTCCATGCAAATGGAAATCAGAAAAAGGCTGGAGTAGCGATATTGATCTCAGACAAAATAGATTTTAAAACAAAGACTGTAAGAAGAGACAAAGAAGGGCATTATATAATAGTAGATGGGGTAATCCAGCAAGAAGATATAACCCTTATAAATATCTACGCACCCAACTCAGGTGCGCCTAAATATGTGAAGGAAAGACTGCTGGAGCTAAAAGGAGACATAGGGAAAAATACTATAATTGTTGGAGATCTCAACACCCCGTTATCTCCTATAGACAGATCTTCTAGACAGAAAATAAATAGAGAGATACAGGACTTAAATGATACTATAAATGGAATGGGCTTGACAGATATCTATAGAACTTTCCACCCTACATCCACAACATATACATTTTTCTCACCCCGACATGGAACCTTTTCAAAGATAGATCATATATTAGGACACAAATCAAGCCTTTACAGATTCAAAGGCATAGAAACTGTACCCAGCATCTTCTCTGACCATGATGGAATTAAACTCAAGATTAATTTCAAGAAACAACCCCGAAAACACACGAACACATGGAAACTGAACAACCTACTTCTGAATGACTTCTTCACTACTGAAGAAATTAAGGCTGAAATAAACAAATTTATGGAAACAAATGATAATGAGGACACAAGTGTCCAGAACCTATGGGACACAGCAAAAGCAGTCATAAGAGGGAAATTCATAGCAATTAGTGCACATAAGAAAAGGATGGAAAGATGGCAAGTAGATAACTTATCATCATGCCTCAGAGAACTGGAAAAACAACAACAAACGAACCCCCAAAATGCCAGGCGAAAAGAAATAATAAAGGTTCGAGCAGAAATAAATGAAATAGAAAATAAACGAACCATACAGAAAATAAATGAAAGCAAAAGCTGGTTCTTTGAAAAGATCAACAAGATTGATACTCCATTGGCTAGACTGATCAAGAAGAAGAAAGAAAGAAACCAGATTAATCAAATATGTGATGAAACAGGCAATATTACCACGGACATAGCAGAAATACATAATATCATTAGAGGATACTATGAGCGACTTTACGCCAACAAACAAGATAACCTGGAGGAGATGGACAAATTCCTGGATGCATATAAACTACCAAGATTGGATCAGGAAGACATAGAGAATCTGAATAGACCTATAACAAGCCAGGAGATTGAATCAGTAATTAATAATCTCCCAACAAAGAAAAGCCCAGGCCCAGATGGCTTCACTTGTGAATTCTACAAAACTTTCAAGGAAGAATTAACCCCTATCTTACTAAAATTATTTCTAAAGATTCAAAAGGAAGGAAACCTTCCAAATTCATTTTATGAAGCCTCCATCATCCTCATCCCCAAAACAGATAAGGATATGACAAAAAAGGAAAACTACAGACCAATATCATTGATGAATATAGATGCGAAAATTCTCAACAAGATACTCGCAAATCGTATCCAACAACATATAACAAAGATCATTCATCACGACCAGGTAGGCTTTATACCAGGGATGCAAGGGTGGTTCAATATACGCAAGACCATAAATGTAATACACCACATTAACAGAAAGAAAGATAAAAACCATATGATCATCTCAATTGATGCGGAGAAAGCGTTTGATAAAATACAACATCCTTTTATGATTAAGACTCTCAGTAAGATTGGTATAGAAGGGTCATTTCTGAACACAATAAAAGCAATCTATGAAAAACCTACAGCTAATATTATACTGAATGGGGAAAAGCTGAAAGCTTTTCCTCTGAAAACAGGTACTAGGCAAGGCTGCCCACTTTCTCCACTGCTCTTTAATATAGTACTGGAAGTCTTAGCTATTGCAATCAGAGAAGAGAACAGTATTAAAGGCATTCGAATAGGCAAAGAAGAGTTGAAAATATCTTTATTTGCAGATGACATGATGGTATACTTAGAAGACCCAAAGGTATCCATGAAAAAACTGCTTGAAGTAATAAGTGAATACAGTAAGGTGGCAGGATACAAAATCAATATCCAAAAATCTATAGCATTTCTATTTATGAACAACAAGTTGAATGAAGCAGAGCTGAAGAAAGGAATCCCTTTCACCGTAGCCACAAGATGTATAAGATATCTAGGGATAAACCTAACTAAGAAAGTCAAAGACCTTTATAAAGAAAACTACGAGAATCTTAAAAAAGACATTGAAAGTGACATAAAAAAGTGGAAGGACATCCCATGCTCCTGGATTGGTAGAATTAACATAATCAAAATGGCAATTCTACCCAAATTAATCTACATGTTTAATGCAATTCCAATCAAAATACCAGAGATATTCTTCAGAGATCTAGAAAAGACAATTATAGAATTTGTCTGGAACCATAAAAGACCTCGTATTGCAAAAGCAATCCTGCGTAAGAAGAATGGAGTAGGAGGCATATCACTCCCTGATCCCAAGATATACTATAAAGCTGTGGTCATCAAAACAGCATGGTATTGGCATAAAAACAGACATGTGGACCAATGGAAGAGAATAGAGACCCCAGAAATAACTCCCAAAGCTTATAGCCAACTGATCTTTGACAAAGGATATCAGTCAATCCATTGGGAAAAGGAAAACCTCTTTAGTAAATGGTGCTGGAAAAACTGGGTATCCACCTGCAGAAAGATGAAACTGAACCCCCATCTTTCACCATTAACAACAGTCAACTCAAAATGGATCAAAGATCTGAACCTAAGACCTCAGACAATAAAACTACTTGTGGAAAATGCTGGGGAAACTCTGGGAGACATTGGAGTAGGCAAAGACTTCTTAAATAAGACTCCCAAAGCACAGGCAATAATCCCTAAAATAGACAAGTGGGACTATATTAGACTAAGAAGTTTCTGCACAGCAAAGGACACAGTAACAAGTGTGAACCGACAACCCTCAGAATGGGAAAATATTTTTGTTAAATATGCCTCAGACAAGGGACTGATAACGAGAATACATAGGGAACTCAAGTGCCTTATGCGAAAAAAAATGATTAACCCGATTAAAAGATGGGAAAGTGAGCTGAACAAAAGTCTCTCTAAGGAAGACATACGAACAGCCAAAAAGCATATGAGGAAATGCTCAACATCCCTCATCATAAGGGAGATGCAGATAAAAACCACAATGAGATACCACCTAACCCCTGTCAGAATGGCAAAGATTAAGAATATAAAAAGTGATAAGTGTTGGCGGGGATGTGGTGAAAAGGGAACCCTCCTACACTGTTGGTGGGAATGTAAACTAGTTCAACCACTGTGGAGAACAATATGGAGGTTCCTCAAAGATCTACAAATAGAACTACCATTTGATCCAGCAATCCCACTTCTGGGTATTTACCCAAAAGACAGGAGAACGCTCAGTCAGAAAAGTGCTTGCACATCCATGTTTATTGCAGCATTATTCACAATTGCCAAGACATGGAACCAACCTAAATGTCCACAAACTGATGAATGGATTGGAAAAGTGTGGTATATATACTCTATGGAATACTACTCAGCCATAAAAAATAACAAGACCCTGGAATTTGATAGAAAATGGTCAGATATGGAGGATCTATTGCTGAGTGAAGTAAGCCAGGCTATGAAAGAAAGATATCGTATGTATCCACTCAGTATATACCAACTATCCGCACTCTATGATAGAGAGCAAAAAATTGGAGGACATAAAAGCAGCGAAGGTACTTAATGAGAATAGGACAGTGTGGAATGGGGGAAGTGAAGAGAAGAGGATAGAGAAAGATAGTAAGTGCAAAATAGAGAGGCAGGACGTTAGTGAGAAACAGATATGGCTTATTAAGTGTTGATGATGACATGTATAGTATTCTCAATTGGATTGGTCTGAGAAGTATTTCATGATTTACAAAGTATTTTTACAAGCAAAATGAGAAATAGCGATTGACAGTTTTAAAAAATAATTAGAATACTAAAAATAATGATTGGGGAAAACATAGAAAAGATACTGAATGTTGAAGTGGGGAGATTAATGTCTCTGTACTGACGGACATGCATGGCATTCCCTTTTGAAAAAACAATG
>NW_006204133.1:4348888-4388763 GCF_000334495.1 Tupaia belangeri chinensis
TAAAGAAGATTATGATGATAATAAAAATTTTTTTAAAAAGAATAAAATAAAAGAAGTTCTTTTTAAATGAGAAAACAAAAACAAAAACAAAAAAACCCTATAACCTGAGTCAAGCTATAAGAGAAACATCAATCCCAAGTTGAAGGACAGTCTTCAAACACCAGACCAATACACTTCAAAATTGCCAGGATTTAGGTTTAGGATGAGGGTCAGGGGTGAGGATTAGGCTTAGGGTTAGGGTTTGGACTATGGTTTCAGTTAGTGTTACGGTTAGGGTTAGGAGTTATGGTTGGGTTTAGTGGTTAGGGCTAGGGTTAGGTTTCAGGTTCTGGTTACAGGAGGGTGAGTGTTAGCGTTAAATTTAGGTTTTGGGTGAGGGGTAGGGATGAGGGTTAGGGTTAGTGTTAGGGTACGGGCTAGGTTTAAGTTGGGTTATGGTAGGCTAAGGGTTAGGTTTAGATTGAGGGTTAGGGTTAGGGTTAGGGTTGAGTGTTTGGTAGAGGGTTGGGTTTTGGATTATGGTTTGGGTTAGGGCTATGGTCAGGGTTAGGGGTTAGGTTTAGGGTTAGGAGCTAGGGTTAGGGTTACAGTTAGAATTATGGTAGGGTGAGTGTTATGGTTAGATTTAAGGTCAGGGCTAGGGTTAGGGGTGAGGGTTAGGGTTATTTTTCCAATAAGGCTGACAGTTTTGATTAGCGTTACAGTTAGGGTTAGGTGTTAGTGCTCTGTTTCGGTGTTAGGATTAGGGTTAGGCTTACAGTAGGGTTACGGTTAGGGTTAGATTTAGGTTTAGGATTAGGGTCAGGGGGTGAGGATTAGGTTTAGGGTTCGGGTTTGGGATACTGTTTCAGTTAGTATTACGGTTAGGGCCAGGAGTTAGGGTTATGTTTAGTGGTTAGAGCTAGGGTCAGGGTTCGGGTTCTGGTTAGAGGAGGGTGAGTGTTAGGGATAAATTTAGGTTTAGGGCGAGGGATAGGGGTGAGGGTTATGGTTAGGGTTAGGGTTAGGGTCTGGGCTAGGCTTAAGTTGGGGTGAAGGATTACGTTTAGATTTAGGAGTCGGGGTTAGGGTTGGGTGATAGGGTCAGGGTTAGGGTTACAGTGGGCTTAGGGTTAGGGTTAGATTGAGGGTTAGGGTTAGGGGTGAGTGTTAGAGTCGGGGTTGGGGTTTGGGTTAGAGTTCTGGCCATCATTTGGGGTTAGGTTTAGGGTTAGGGTTATGATTAGGGTTATGGTAGGGTGAATGTTATGGTGTGATTTAGGGTCAGGGATAGGGTTAGGGGTGAGGGTCAGGGTTAGTTTTAGGGTTAGGTTGACGGTTTTGGTTAGCGTTATGGTTAGGTTTAGTTGTTAGGATTTGGCTTCGGAGTTAGGGTTACGGTTAAGGTTAGGCTTACAGTAGGGTTATGGTTAGGGTTAGATTTAGGTTTAGGATTAGGGTCGGGGTGAGTATTAGGTTTATGGTTCGGGTTTAGGTTATGGTTTCAGTTAGTGTTATGGTTAGGGCCAGGAGTTATTGTTAGGTTTAGTGGTTAGGATTAGGGTTAGGGGTTAGGGTTAGGGTTAGGGTGATAGGTGAGGGTTATGGTTAGTTTTCAGTGTAGGTTGACAGTTTTGGTTAGGGTTACGGTTATGGTTAGGTGTAGGGTTCAGTTTTGGCGTTAGGGTTAGGGTTAGGCTTACAGTAGGATTACAGTTAGGGTTTGATTTAGCTGTAGGATTAGGGTCAGGGGTGAGGATTAGGCTTAGGGCTAGGGTTATGTTTTGGGTTCTGGTTATAGGAGGGTGAGTGTTAGGGTTAAATTTAGGTTTAGAGTGAGGGTTAGGGGTAAGGATGAGGGTTAGGGTAGGGTTAGGTTCCAGGTTAGGCTCAAGTTGGGGTGAAGAGTTATGGTTTAGGATTCAGGGTTAGGGTTGGGCAATAGGGTCAGCATTACTTTTAGGGTTACAGTAGCTTAGGGTTAGGGTTAGATTGAGGGTTAGGTTTAGGAGTGTTAGGGTCAGGGTTGGGGTTTGGGTTATGGTTTAGTTTAGGGTTATAGTCAGAGTTTGGGGCTAGGTTTAGTGTTATGGGCTATGATTAGGGTTATGGTAAGATGAGTGTTAAGGTTAGTTTTAGGGTCAGGGCTAGGGTTAGGGGTGAGGGTAGGTTTAGTTTTCGGGTTAGGTTGATGGTTTTTGTTAGCGTTACGGTTAGGGTTAGGTGTTAGGGTTCGGATTCAGCTTTATGGTTAGGGTTAGGTTTAGTGTTAGGCTTATGGTAGGGTTATGGTTAGGGTTAGATTTAGGTTTAGGATTAGGGTCGGGGGTATTAGGCTTAGGGTTCGGACTTGGGCTACTGTTTCGGTTGCTTAGGGCCAGGAGTCAGGGTTAGGTTTAGTAGTTAGTGCTAGGGTTAGGGTTCGGGTTCGGGTTCTGGTTACAGGAGGGTGTTAAATTTAGGTTTTGGGCGAGGTGTAGGGGTGAGGGTTAGGGTTAGGCTTAGGGTCTGGGCTAGGCTTAAGTTGGTGTGAAGGGTTGCAGTTAGGTTAAGGGGTCAGGGTTAGGGTTGGGCAATAAGGTAAGAGTTAGTGTTAAGGTTACAATAGGGTTAAGGTTAGGGTTAGATTGAGGGTTAGGTTTAGGGGTGAGTGTTAGGGTCAGGGATGGGTTTTGGGTAATGGTTTGGGTTAGGGTTATGGTCAGGGTTTAGGTTTAGGGATAGGTTTAGGGGCTAGGGTTAGGATTACGGTTATGGTAGGTTGAGTGCTACGGTTAGAGTTAGGGTCAGGGCTAGGGTTAGAGGTGAGGTTTAGGGTGAGTTTTGGGTTAGGGTGACAGTTTTGGTTAGTGTTATGGTTATGGTTAGGGTTAGGGAGACAGTTTTGGTTAGTGTTATGGTTAGGGTTAGGGTTAGATTTAGGTTTAGGGTGAGAGTCAGGGGTGAATATTAGGCTTAGCGTTCGGCTTTGGGCTACGGTATCAGTTAGTTTTATGGTTAGGGTTCAGTTTCTGATTACAGGAGGGTGAATGTTAGGGTTATATTTAGGTTTATGGAGAGGGGTAGGGGTGAAGGTTTAAGTTAGGGTTAGGGTCCAATCTAGGTTTAAATTGGAGTGAAGTGTTACGGATAGGTTTAGGGATCTTGGTTAGGGTTTGGTGATAGGGTCAAGGTTAGGGTTAAGGTTATGGTAGGCTAAGGGTTAGGGTTATATTGAGGGTTAGGGTTGGGCTGTTAGGGTTAGGGTTGGGGTTATGGTTTGACTTAGGCTTATGGTCAGGTTTAGGGGTTAGGTTTAGGGTTAGGGGCTAGGGTTAGGGACTAGGGTTAGGGTTACGGTAGGGTGGGTGTTATGGTTAGATTTGGGTCAGGGCTAGGGCTAGGGTTGAGGGTTAATATTAGTTTTCTGGTTAGGTTGACAGTTTTGCTTAGCGTTACATTTAGGGTGAGGTATTGGTGTTCAGTTTTGGCATTAGTTTTAGGGTTAGGGTTAGGCTTATGGTAGGGTTAAAGTTAGGGTTAGATTTAGGTTTAGGATTAGGGTCAAGGGTGAAGATTAGGCTTAGACTTTGGGATTGGGATATAGTTTTGGTTAGTGTTACAGTTAGGGCCAGGAGTTAGGGTTAGGTTTAGTGGTTAGGGCTAGGGTTAGGAATCAGGTTCTGCCTACAGGCAGGTGAGTGTTAGGGATAAATTTAGGTTTAGGGTGAGGGGTAGGGGTGAGGGTTAGAGTTAGGGTTAGGATCCCGGCTAGGGTTAAGTTGGGGTGAAGGGTTATGTTTAGGTTTAGGGGTCAGGGTTAGGGTTGGGCGATAGGGTCAGAGTTAGGGTTACAGTAGGCTTAGGGTTAGGGTTAGATTGAGGGTTAGGATTAGAGTTGAGTGTTACAGTCAGGGTTGGGGTTTGGGTTAGAGTTCTGTTCAGCATTCGGGGTTAGGTTTAGGGTTAGGGGCTACAGCTAGGGTTACGGTTAAGGTTATGATAGGGTGAGTATTATGGTTAGATTTAGGGTCAGGGCTAGGGTTAGGCGTGAGGGTTAGGGTTAGTTTTCTGGTTAGGTTGACAGTTTTGGTTAGCGTTAGGGTTAGGTGTTAGGGTTCAGTTTCGGCATTAAGGTTATGGTTAGGGTTAGGCTTATAGTAAGGTTATGGATAGGATTAGATTTAGGTTTAGGATTAGGGCTGGGGTGAGGATTAGGCTTAGGGTTCTGGATTAGGCTACGGTTTCGGTTAGTGTTACAGTTAGGGCCAGGAGTTAGGTTTAGGTTTAGTGGTTAGGGTCAGGGTTAGAGTTAGGGTTAGGGTTAGGGGTGAGGGTGAGGGTTAGGGTAGGGTTAGCGGTGAGGGTTAGGGTTAGTTTTCAGGTTAGGTTGATGGTTTTGCTAGGGTTACGGTTATGGTTAGGTGTTAGGGTTCAGTTTCGGCGTTAGGGTTAGGGTTAGGCTTACGGTAGGCTTACAGTTAGGGTTCGATTTAGCTGTAGGATTAGGGTTGGGGTGAGGATTAGGCTTAGGGTTTGGGTTTGGGCTACTGTTTCTGTTAGTGTTATGGTTAGGACCAGGAGTTATGGTTAGTTTTACTGGTTAGGGCTAGGCTTAGGGTTTGGGTTCTGGTTACAGGGGGTGAGTGTTAGGGTTAAATTTAGGTTTAAGGCAAGGTATAGTGGTGAGGTTTAGGGTTAGGATTAGGGTCTGGACGAGGATTAAGTTAGGGTTAAGGGTTGCGGTTAGGTTTAGTGGTAGGTTTAGAGTTGGGCGATTGGGTCAGGCTTAGGGTTAGAATTAAAGTAGTGTTAGGGTTAGACTGAGGGTTTGGGTTAGTGGTGAGTGTTAGGGTCAGGATTGGGGTTTTGATTATGGTTTGAGTTAGGGTTGTGGTCAGGTTTATGGGTTAGGTTTAAGTTTAGGGGCTAGGGTTAGGGTTATGGTAGAGTGAGTGTTATGGTTAGATTTAGGGTCAGGGTTAGAATTAGAGATGAGGGTTAGGGTTAGTTTTTGGGTTAGGTTGAAGGTTTTGGTTAGAGTTACTGTTAGGGTTTGGTGTTAGGGTTCGGTTTCAGCATTAGTTTTAGAGTTAGGGTTAGGCTTACAGTAGGCTTACGGTTAGGGTTTGATTTAGGTTTAGGATTAGAGTCAGAGGTGAGGATTAGGCTTAAGGTTTGGGTTTGGGCTATAGTTTCAGTTAGTGTTACGGTTAGGGCCAGGAGTTAGGGTTAGATTTAATGGTTATGGCTAGGGTTAGGTTTCAGGTTCTGGTTACAGGAGGGTGAGTTTTAGGGTTAAATTTAGGTTTAGGGCAAGGGTTAGGGGTGAGGATGAGGGTTAGGTTTAGGGTTAGCTTCAGGGCTAGGCTTAAGTTGGGGTAAAGGTTTACAGTTAGGTTTAGGGGTCAGTGTCAGGGTTGGGTGATAGGGTCGGAGTTAGGATTAGGGTTATGGTAGGCTTAGGGTTAGGATTAGATTGAGGTTTAGGGCTAGGGGTGAGTGTTAGGGTCAGCGTTGGGGTTTGGGTTAAGGTTTGGATTAGGGCTATGTTCCGGGTTAGTGGTGTAGGTTTTGGTTTAGGGGCTAGAGTTAGGGTTATGGTTGGGTGTTATGGTTAGATTTAGGGTCAGGGATAGGGTTAGGGGTGAGGGTTAGAGTTAGTTTTCGGATAAGGTTGATGTTTTTGGTTATCATTACAGTTAGGGTTACGTGTTAGTGTTCTATTTCGGCGTTAGGGTTAGGTTTAAGCTTATGGTAGGGTTATGGTTAGGGTTAGATTTAGGTTTAAGATTAGGGTTAGGGTTGAGGATTAGGTTTAGGGTTCAGGTTTGGGCTACAGTTTTGGTTAGTGTTACGTTTAGGGCCAGGAGTTAGGGTTAGGTATAGTGGTTAGGGTCAGGGATGGGGTTTGGGTTCCGGTTACAGGAGGGTGAGTGTTAGGGTGAAATTTAGGTTTAGGGCAAGGAGTGGGGGTTTGGGTTAGGGTTAGGGTTTGTGCTAGGCTTAACTTGGGTTTAATGGTTACAGTTAGGGTTAGGGGTGATGGTTGGGGTTGGGTGGTAGGGTCAGGATTAGGGTTAGAGTTATGGTAGGCTTAGGGTTAGGGTTAGATTGAGGGTTACGGGTGAGTGTTAGGGTCAAGGTTGGGGCTTGGATTATGGTTTGGGATAGTGTTATGGTCAGGGTTAGGGGTTAGGTTTAGGCTTAGGGGCTACTGTTAGGGTTATGGTAGGGTGAGTATTATGGTTAGATTTATGGTCAGGGCTAGCATTAGGGGTGAGGGTTAGAGTTAGTTTTCAGGTTAGATTAATGGTTTTGGTTAACCTTAAGTTTAGGGTTAGGTGTTAGGGTTCGGATTTGGCATTAGGCTTAAGGTTAGGGTTAGGCTTATGGTAGGGTTATAGTTAGGGTTTGATATAGGTTTAGGATTAGGGTCAGGGGTGAGGATTAGGCTTAGGGTTCAGGTTTGGGCTACTGTTTTGGTTAGTGTTATGGTAGGGCCAGGAGGTAGGGTTAGGTTTAGTGGTTAGGGCTTGGGTTCTGGTTACAGGAGGGTGAGTGCAATTGTTTAATTTGGGTATAGGTCGATGGGTATGGGTGAGAGTTAGGGTTATTGTTAGGGGCCGGGTTAGGCTAAAGTTGGGGCGAAGTGTTACAGTTAGGTTAAGGGGTCAGGGTTAGGGTTGGGCGATAGGGTCAGGGTTAGTGTTAGGGTTACAATAGGATTAAGGTTAGGGTTAGATTTAGGGTTTGGTTTAGGGGTGAGTGTTAGGGTCAGGGTTGTGGTTCGAGTTATCGTTTGGGTTAGGGTTATGGTCAGGGTTAGGGGTTAGGTTTAGGGTTAGGGGCTCGGGTTAGGGTTATGATTAGGGTTATGGTAGGATGAGGGTTATGGTTAGATTTAGGGTCAGGGCTGGGGTTAGGTGTAAGGGTTAGGGTTAGTTTTTGGGTTAGGTTCACAGGTTTGGTTAGTGTTACGGTTATGGTTAGGTGTTAGGGTTCAGTTTCAGCGTTATGTTTAGGGTTACAGTTAGGTTTATGGTATGGTTACAGTTAGGGTTAGATTTAGGTTTAGGATTAGGGTCAGGGGTGAGGATTAGGCTTAGGATTTGGGTTTGGTCTATGGTTTCGGTTAGTGTTACGGTTTGGACCAAGAATTAGGGTTAGGTTTAGTGGTTAGGACTAGGGTTAGGGTTCGGGTTCTGGTTACAGGAGGGTGAGTGTTAGGGTTAAATTTAAGTTTAGGGCGAGGGGTGGGGTTGAGGGTTAGGGTTAGGGTTAGGCTCCAGTCTAGGCTTAATTTATAGTTAAGGGTTACAGTTAGGTTTAGGGGTCAGGGTTAGGGTTGGGCGATAGGGTCAGAGTT
This sequence comes from Tupaia belangeri chinensis, assembly GCF_000334495.1. Lineage (NCBI taxonomy): Eukaryota > Metazoa > Chordata > Mammalia > Scandentia > Tupaiidae > Tupaia > Tupaia belangeri. The sequence continues at coordinate 4,356,216 of NW_006204133.1, forward strand.
AGGGTTAGTGTTACCGTAGTGTTAGTGTTTGGGTTAGATTGAGGGTTAGAGTTATTGGTGAGTGTTAGGGTCAGGATTGTGGTTTGGGTTATGGTTTGGGTTAGGGTAATGGTCAGGGTCAGTGGTTAGGTTTAGGTTAGGGGCTAGGGTTTGGGTTACAGAAAGGGTTATGGTACGGTGAGTGTTATGATTAGATTTAGGGTCAGGGCTAGGGTGAGGAGTGAGGGTTATGGTTTGTTTTGGGGTTAGGTTGATGGTTTTGGTTAGCGTTCCCTTTAGGGTTAGGTGTTAGGGCTCGGTTTTGTCGTTAGGGTTAGGGTTAGGGTTAGGCTTATGGTAGTCTTAAGGTTGGGGTTAGATTTATGTTTAGGATTTGGATCAGGCGTGAGGATTAGGCATATGGTTCGGGTTTGGACTATGGTTTCGGTTAGTGTTACTGTTAGCGCCAGTAACTACAGTTAGTGTTACGGTTAGCGCCACTTCAGTTAGTGTTCAGTTAGTGGTTACAGTTAGGGTTAGGGTTTGGGTTCTGGTTACAGGAGGTTGAGTGTTAGGCTTAAATTTAGGTTTAGGGTGAGGGCTGGGGATGAGGGTTAGGGTTAGGGTGAGGGTCCAGTCTAGGCTTAAGTTGGGTTGAAGTGTTATGGATAGGTTTAGGGGTCAGGGTTAGGGTTCGGCGATAGGGTCAGGGTTAGAGTAAGGGTTATGGTAGCCTAAGAGTTAGGGTTAGATTGAGGGTTAGGGTTAGGGGTGAGTGTTAGGGTCAGGGTTAGGATTTGGGTTATGGTTTGAGTTAGTTTTATGGTCTGGTTTAGAGGTTTGATTTAGGGTTAGGGGTTAGGGTTGAGGGTTAGGGTTAGTTTTCTGGCTAGGTTGATGGTTTTGGTTAGCATTACTGTTAGGGTTAGGTGTTAGTGTTCAGTTTTGGCTTTATTGTTAGGGTTAGGTTTAGGCTTCAGGTATGGTTATGGTTAGGGTTAAATTTAGGTTTAGGATTAGCGTCAGGGGTGAGGATAAGGCTTAGAGTTGGGGTTTGGGCTATGGTTTCAGTTAGTGTTATGGTTAAGGACAGGAGTTAGGATTAGGTTTAGTGGTTAGGGCTAGGTTTAGGGTTTGGGTTCTGGTTATGGGAGGGTGAATGCTGGGTTAAATTAAGGTTTAGGGCCAGAGGTAGGGGTGAGGGTTAGGATTAGGTTCCGGGCTAGGCTTAAGTTGGGGTGAAGGCTTATGGTTAGGTTTAGGGGGTTAGGGTTATTGTTGGGCAATAGGGTCAGGGTCAGGGTTAGGGTAATGGCAGGCTTAGGGTTAGGGTTAGATTGAGGGTTAGGGTTGGGGTGAGTGTTAGGGACAGGGTTAGGGTTGGGTAATGGTTTGGGTTAGGGTTATGGTCAGGGTTAGGGGTTAGGTTTATGGTTAGGGGCTAGGGTTAGGGTTACGGTTGGGTGAGTGTTATGGTTAGATTTAGGGTCAAGGCTGGGGCTAGGGGTGAGGTTAGGGTTAGGGTTAGGGTTAGTTTTCAGGTTAGGTTGATGGTTTTGGTTAGCCTTATGGTTATGGTTAGGTGTTAGGGTTCAGTTTCAGCATTATGGTTAGGGTTAGGGTTAGGCTTACAGTAGGTTTACGTTAGGGTTAGATTTAGGTTTAGGATTAGAGTCTGGGGTGAGTATTAGGCTTAGGGTTCGTGTTTGGGCTATGGTTTCTGTTAGTGTTATGGTTAGGGCAAGGAGGTAGGGTTAGGTTGAGTGGTTAGGGCTAGGGTTAAGGTTTGGGTTCTGGTTACAGGATGGTGAGTGTTAGGGTTAAATTTAGGTTTAGGGCAAGCGTTAGGGTTAGATTTAGGTTTAGGATTAGAGTCTGGGGTGAGTATTAGGCTTAGGGTTCGTGTTTGGGCTATGGTTTCTGTTAGTGTTATGGTTAGGGCAAGGAGGTAGGGTTAGGTTGAGTGGTTAGGGCTAGGGTTAAGGTTTGGGTTCTGGTTACAGGATGGTGAGTGTTAGGGTTAAATTTAGGTTTAGGGCAAGGTGTAGGGGTGATGCTTAGGGTTAGGGTTAGGGTCCGGGCTAGGCATAACTTGGGGTCAAGGGTTATGTTTAGGTTTAGGGGTCAGGGTTAGGCGATAGAGTCAGAGTAAGATTTAGGGTAATGGTAGGCTAAGGGTTAGGGTTAGATTGAGGGTTAGGGTTAGGGGTGAGTGTTAGGTTCAAGGTTAGGGTTTGGGTTATGGTTATGGTCAGGGTTAGGGGTTAGGGTTAGGATTAGGGGCTAGAGTTAGGGTTACGGTTAGGGTTACAGTTGGGTGTTACAGTTAGCTTTAGGGTCAGGGCTAGGGTTAGAAGTGAGGGCTAGGGTTAGTTTTTGGGTTAGGTTGATGGTTTTGGTTAGCGTTACGGTTAGGATTAGGTGTTAGGGTTCAGTGTTGGTGTTAGGGTTAGGGATAGGATTAGACTTACGGTAGTGTTACCATTAGAGTTAGATTTAGGTTTAGGATTAGGATCAGGCATGAGGATTAGGCTTAGAGTTAGGGTTAAGTTTGGGTGAAGGGTTACGGTTAGATTTAGGGGTCAGGGTTAGGGTTGGGCGATAGGGTCAGTGTTAGGCTTAGGGTTACCATAGGCCTAGTGTTAGGGTTAGATTGAGGGCTAGGGTAAGGGGTGAGTGTTAGGGTCCGGGTTTGGGTTTGGGTTATGATTTGGGTTAGAGTTATGGTCAGGGTTAGGAGTTAGGTTTAGGTTTAGGGGCTAGGGTTAGGGATAGGGTTATGGTTTGGGTTACAGTAAGGTTAGTGTTATGATTACATTTAGGGTCAGGGCTAGTGTTAGCGCTCACAGTTAAGTTTAGGTTTTTTGTTAGGTTTATGGTTTTGGTTACCATTATAGTTAGGTTTAAGTGTTAGGGTTTGGATTCAGTGTTAGGGTTAGGGTTAGGCTTTAGGTAGGTTTATGGTTAGGGTTAAATTTAGGTTTAGGATTAGGGTCAGACATGAGGATTAGGCTTAGGATTCGGGTTTGGGCTACGGTTTCGGTTAGTGTCATGGTTAGGTCCAGGACTTAGGGGTAGGTTTAGTTGTTAGGGCTAGGGTTAGGGTTTGGGTTCTGGTTACCAGAGGGTGAGTGTTAGGGTTAAATTTAGGTTTAGAGTGAAGGGTAGGGGTGAGGGTTAGGTTTAGGGTTAGGGTCCTGGCTATGCTTAAGTTGGGGTGAAGATTTACCATTAGGTTTAGGGGTCAGGGTTAGGGTTGGGCAATAGGGTCAGTGTTAGATTTATGGTTATGCTAGGCTTAAATTGGGGTAAAGGTTTACAGTTTGGTTTAGGGGTTAGGGTTAGGGTTGGGCTATAGGTTTAGGGTTAGGGTCAGGGTTAGGGGTACAATATGGTTAGGGTTAGGGTTACAGTTAGTGTTATGGTAGGGTGAGTGTTATGGTTCAATTTAGGGTTAGGGCTAGGGTTAGGGTTTAGGACAGTTAGTAGGTTAGGGCTTGCGGTTTGGATTTTGGTTTGCGTTAGGGTTATGGTCAGGGTTAGGAATCAGTTTTAGGGTTAGGGGCTAGGGTTAGGGTTACAGTTAGTGTTATGGTAGGGTGAGTGTTATGGTTCAATTTAGGGTTAGGGCTAGGGTTAGGGATGATGATTAGGTTGAGGGTTTTGGTTAGGTTACAGTTAGGGTTAGGTGTTAGAGTTCGGTTTAGGCATTCTGATTAGGCTTAGGGTTAGGGTGATGGTAGGGTGACTGTTAGGGTTAGATTTAGGTTTAGGATTAGGGTTAGGTGTTAGGATTTGGCTTAGGGTTTGGAGGGTCACAGAGGTCTGTGCTGTTGTTTACATTCTGTTGTCCTGTGGCTTAAAGTGAACCATGCTCTGTAACTCTACAAATTTTGCTTTGGACCCTCGTGGGTTTAGAGTGTGAGTAGGGTGTGTTGTGGGTCTCAAAATATGTCTTTGTGTCTCAGTGGTGTGTTCAGTAGCGTCACTGAGATGTTCTGTGGGTCGAAGTAGTCTCTGCTGTTGTTTCATAATGGGTTTTCTCTGGTTTAAAGTGGGTTGTGCTCTGTAACTCAAAAATTTTTGCTATGGGTCCTTGTGAGGTTAGGGTGTGTGGGGGTTGTGTTGTGGGTCACAGATTTGTTCTTTGAGTCTCAGTCATATGTGCAGTGGTGGCACTGAGGTGTTCTATCAGTCACAGAGGGCTATGTCATTTTTAAAGTGGGATATGCTTTGGCTTAAAGTGGGGTGTGCAGTGTAACTCAAGGGATTTTGCTGTGGTAACTATTAAAGTTAGGTTGTGAGTGGGGTGTGTTGTGCACTGAAGATTTTTTGTGTCTTAGTGATATGTACAGTGGTCTCACTGAGGTGTGCTGTGGGTCACAATGGGCTGTGTTGTTTTTTAAAATCTGTTGTGCTTGGCTTAAAGTGGGTGTGCTCTGTAACTCAGCGAATTTTGTTGAGGGTCCTAGTGAGGATAGGGTGTGAGTGGTGTGTGATGTGGGTTGCAGATTTGTCCTTTTGGTCTCAGTGATGTGTGCAGTGGTCTCACTAAGGTATGCTGTGGGCTGTGCTGTTGTTTAAAATATGTTGTGCTGTAGCTTAAATGGGGGGTGCTCTGTAACACAATGACTATTACTGTGAGTCCTAGTGAGGTAAGAGTGTGAGTGGGGTGTGTTGTGGGTCGCAGATTTGTTCCTTGTGTCTCAGTCATGTGTACATTTGTCTCACTAAGGTGTTCTGTGGGTTGCAGGGGGTTGTACTGTTGTTTAAAGTGGGGTTTGCTCTGGTTTAATGTGGGGTGTGTTGTGTAACTCAATAAATTTTCTGTGGGTTCTAGCGAGCTTAGGGTGTGAGTGGGGCGTGTTGTGGGTTGCATATTTGTTATTTGTATCTCAGTGATGTGTGCAGTGGTCTCAACAAAGTGTGCTGTGGGTTGCAGTGGGCTGTGATGTTGTTGAAAGATAGGTGTGCTGTGGCTTAAAGTTGGGTGTGCAGTGTGACTCAATGAATATTCCTGTGGGTCCTAGTGAGGTTTGGGTGTGAATGGGGTGTGTTGTGGGTCGCGGATGTGTTCTTTGGGTAACAGTGATGTGTGTAGTGGTCTCACTGATGTGTTCTGTGGGTCGCAGAGGTCTGTGCTCTTCTTTAAAATCTGTCATCCTGTGGCTTAAAATGGGGCGTGCTCTGTAACTCAACAAATTTTCTGTAGGTCCTAGTGAGGGGAGGATGTGAGTGGGGTGTGTTGTGGGTGGCAGATTTGTTCTTTGTGTCTCAGTGATGTGTGCAGTGGTCTCACTGAGATGTGCTGTGAGTCAAAGTGGGCTGTGTCATTGTTTGAAATCTGTTGTATTGTGGTTTAAATTGGGATGTGCTCTGTAACTCAACAAATTTTACTGTGGGCACTAGTGAGGTAAGGGTGTGAGTGGGGTATGTTGTGGGTCACAGAGGGCTGTGATGTTGTTTAAAGTGGGGTGTGCTATGGCTTAAAGTGGGTTATGCAATGTAATTCAGTGTATTTTGCTGTGTGTCCTAGTGAAGTTAGCATGTGAGTAGGGTGTGTAGTGGGTTGCAGATTTGTTCTTTGAGTCTCATTGATGTGCACAGTGGTGTCACTGATGTGTTCTGTGTGTCTCAGAGGGCTGTGCTGTTGTTTAAAGTGGGGTGTGTTTTTCTTAAAGTGTGATGTGCAGTGTAACTTGATGAATATTGCTGTGGGTCCTAGTGAGCATAGGGTGTGAGTGAAGAGTGTTGTGGGTCTCAGATTTGTTCTTTGGGTCTCAGTGATGTGTGCAGTGGTCTCATTAAGGTGTGCTGTGTGTCACAGTGGGTTGTGCTGTTGTTTAAAATCTGTTGTGCTGTGGCTTAAAGTGGGGTATGCTCTGTAACACAATGAATGCTGCTGTTGGTCCTAGTGAAGTAAGGGTTTGAGTGTGGTGTGTTGTGTGTTGTAGATTTGTTCTTTTGTTCTCAGAGATGTGTTCAGTGGCATCACTGAGGTGTTCTCTGGGTCACAGTGGGTTCTACTGTTGTTTAATGTGGGATGTTCTCTGGTTTAAAGTGGGGTGTGCTCTGTAACTCAACTAATTTTGCTGTGGGTCCTAGTGAATTTAGGGTGTGTGTGGGGTGTGTCATGGGTCCCCAGATTTGTTCTTTGGGCTTCAGTGACATTTGCAGTGTTCTCACCGAGGTGTTCTGTGGGTCACAAAGGGCTGTGATGTTGTTTAAAGTGGGGTGTGCTTTGGCTAAAAGTGGGTTTTGCAGTGTGCCTCGATGTATTTTTCTGTGTGTCCTAGTGAAGTTAGGATGTGTTTGGGATCTGTTGTGGGTCACAGATTTGATCTGTGTCTCAGTGATGAGTGCAGTGGTCTCACTGAGGTGTGCTGTGTGATGCAATGGTCTGTGCTGTTGATTAATCTGTATTGCTTTGGCTTAACATGGGGTATGCTCTGTAACTCAACAAACATTACTGCAGATTCTAGTGTAGATAGGGTGCGAGTGGTGTGTGTTGTGGGTCACAGTTTTGTCCTTTGGGTTTCAGTGATGTGTGCAGTAGTCTCACTGAGGTGTTTTGTGGGTCACAGAGGGCTTGATGTTGTTTATAGTGGGTGTGTTGCAGCTTAACGTAGGTTATGCAGTGTAACTCAATGTATTTTGTTGTGTGTCCTAGTGAAGTTAATATGTGAGTGGGGTGTGTTGTGGGTCGCAGATTTGTTCTTTGAATCTCCGTGATGTGTGCTGTGGTGTCACTGACATGTTCCGTGTGTCACAGAGGGCTGTGCTGTTGTTTAAAGTGGGACATGCTTTTGCTTAAAGTGCGGTGTGCAGTGTAACTCAACGAATTTTGCTGTGGGTCCTAATGAATTTAGGGTGTGAGTAGGGTGTGTTGTGGGTCGCAGATTTGATCTTTGTGGCTCAGTGACATGTGCTGTGGTCTCACTGAGGTGTGCTGTGGGACACAATGGGCTATGCTGTCATTTAAAACCTGCTGTGCTGTGGCTTAAAGTGGGGTGTGCTCTGTACTTCAATGAATTTTACTGAGGGTTTTAGTGTAGATAGGGTGTGGGTGGTGTGTGTTGTGAGTCCCAGATTTGTCCTTTGGGTCTCAGTTTTGTGTGCAGTTGTCTCACTGAGGTGTGCTGTCACAGTGGGCTGTGATGTTGTTTATAATCTGTTATGCAGGAGCTTAAAGTGGGGGGTGCTCTGTAAATCAATGAATATTGCTGTGGGTCCTAGTGAGAATAGGGTGTGAGTGGGGTGTGTTGTGGGTTGTAGATTTGTTCTTTGATTCTCAGTTATGTGTGCAGTGGCCTACTGAGGTGTTCTGTGGGTTGCAGAGGGCTCTGCTGTTTTATAATCTGGGGTTTGCTGTGGTTTAAAGTGGGGTGTGCTCTGAATTTTTGTGAGGTTAGGGTGTGTGTGGGGTGTGTTGTGGGTCCCAAATTTGTTCTTTGGGTCTCATTGATGTGTGCACTGGTCTCACTAAGGTGTCATATGGGTCTCAGAGGGACATACTTTATAAAGTGGGGTGTGCTGTGGCTTAAAGTAGGGTGTGCTGTGTAACTCAGAATTTTGCTGTGGGTTTTATTGAAGTTTGTGTGTGAGTGGTGTGTTTTTGAATCGCAGATCTATTCTTTGGGTCTCAGTGATGTGTGCATTGGTCTCACCGTGGTGTGCTCTGTCTTGAAATGGGCTGTGCTGTTGTTTAAAATCTGTTCTCTTGTGGCTTAAAGTGGGATCTGCTCTGTAACAATATATTTTGCTATGGGTCCTAGTGGGGTTAGGGTGTGAGTGGAATGTGTTGTGGGTTGCAGTTTGGTTCTCAGTGATGTGTGCAGTGGCCTCAATGAGGGGTTCTGTGGGTTGCAAAGGGCTTTGCTGTTGTTTAATGTGGGGTTTGCTCTGGTTTAAAGTGGTCTGTGCTCTGTAACTCAACAAATTTTGCTGTGGGTTTTTGTGAGGTTAGGGTGTGAGTGGGGTGTGTTGTGCATTGCAGATTTGTTCTTGTGTGTCTCAGTGATCTGTACAGTGGGCTGTGATATTGTTCAAAATCTGTTTTGCTATAGCTTAAAGTGAGGTGTGCTCTGTAAGTCAACAAATTTTGCTGAGGGTGTTAGTGAGGATAAAGTGTGAGTGGTGTGTGTTATGGGTCACAGATTTGTCCTTTGGGTTTCAATGATGTGTGCAGTGGTCTCACTAAGGTGTGCTGTGGGTCACAGTAGGCTGTGCTGTTGTTTAAAATCTGTTGTCCTGTGACTTAATGTGGCGTGTGCTCTATGACTCAATGAATATTGCTGTGGGTCCTAGTGAGGGGAGGTTGTGAGTGGGGTGTGTGGTGGGTCACGGATTTTTTTTTATTCTCAGTAATGTGTGCAGTTGCCTCACTCAGGTGTTCTGTGGGTCTCAGAGGGCTCTGCTGTTGTTTAATGTGAGGTTAGCTCTGGTTTAATGTGGGGTGTGCACAGTAACTCAAGGAATTTTGCTGTGGGTCCTTGTGAGGTTAGGGTAAATGGGGTGTGTTGTGGGTCACAGATTTGTTCTTTGGATCTTAGTGATGTGTGCAGTAATCTTACTGAGGTGTCCTGTGAGTCACAGAGGGCCATGCTGTTGTTTGAAGTGGGGTGTGCTGTTGTTTAAAGTGGGGTGTGCAGCATAAATCAATGACTTTTTCTTTAGGTCCTAGTGAGGTTAGTGTATGACTGCTGTGTGTTTTCAGTCACACCATTTGTTCTTTGGGTTTCAGTGATATGTGCAGTAGTCTCACTGAGGAGTCCTGTGGGTTGCCGAGGGCTGTGCCATTGTTTAAAATGGGGTGTGATGTGGCTTAAAGTGGGGTGTTCAGTGTAACTCAATGAATTTTGCTGTGGGTCCTAGTGAAGTTTTTGTGTGAGTACAGTGTGTTGTGTTTCGCAGATTTATTCTTTGGGTATCAGTGTTGTTTACAGTGTTCTCCCTGAGGTTTTCTGTGGGTTGCAGTGGACTGCGCTGTTGTTTAAAATCTGTTGTGTGTGGCTTAATGTGGGGTGTGCTCTGTAACTCAACAAAGTTTTCTGTGAGTCCTAGTGAGGTTAGGGTGTGAGTGGGGTGTGTTGTGGGTCTCAGATTCATTCTTTTGATATCAGTGATGTGTGCAGTGCTCTCGCTGAGGTCTTATGTGGTTCGAAGAGGGATGTGATGTTTAAAGTGGGGTGTGCTGTGGCTTAAAGAGGGCTATGCAGTGTAACTCAATGTATTTTTCTATGGGTCCTAGTGAAGTTAGGATGTGAGTGGGGTGTGTTGTGGGTCACAGATTTGTTCTTTGAGCCTCAGGGATGCGTGCAGTGGTGTCACTGATATGTTCTGTGGGTCACAGAGGGCTGTGCAGTTGTTAAAGTGGGGTGGACTGTGGCTTAAATCACGGTGTGCAGTTTAACTCAATGAATTTTGCAGTTGGTCCTAGTGAAGTTAGGGTGTGAGTGGGGTAAGTTGTGGGGTGGAGATTTGTTCTTTGGTTTCAGTGATGTGTACACTGCTCTCACTGAGGTGTTCTGTGGGTCACACAGGCTTGTGCTTTTCTTTAAATGGGGTGTGCTGTGGCTTAAGTGGGGTGTGCAGTGTACCTCAATGAATTTTGCTGTGGTTCCTAGAGAAGGTAGTGTGTGAGTGGGGTTTGTTGTGGGTTGCAGATTTGTTCTTAGTGTCTCAGTGTTGTGTGCAGTGGTCTCACTGAGGTGTGCTGTGGGTTGCAGTAGGCTGTGCTGTTTTTCATTATTTATTTTTATTTTCATTTTTAATACATTCAATCACATTATTTAGCTTACAAAGTGATCATTTCAATATGTGAACATTTCTCCCTGATCCAGTTGATCAAAATGTAACAACACTACCTCCCTATCTCAACAATGCTGTCTTTTCAAATGGGGTGTGTGATTTCTTAAAATGGGGTGTACTGTGTCACACAATGAATTTTGCTGTGCATCCTAGTGAGATGAGGGTGTGAGTGGGTTGTGTTGAGGGTCACAGATTTGTTCTTTGGTTCTCAGTGATGTGTGCAGTGGCCTCACTGTGGTGTTCCGTGGGTCACCGAGGGCTCTGCTGTTGTTTAATGTGGGGTTTGCTCTTGTTTAAAGTGGGGTGTGCTCTGTAACAACAAATTTTGCTGTGGTTTCTTGTGAGTGTAGGCTGTGAGTGTGGTGTGTTGTGGGTTGCAGATTTGTTCATTGTGTCTCAGTGATGTGTGCAGTAGTCTCACTGAGGTGTCCTGTGTTTCACAGAGGCCTGTGGTGTTTTTTAAAGTGGGGTGTGCTGTGGCTTAAAATGGGGTGTGCAGTGTAACTCAATGAATTTTGCTGTGGGTCCTAGTGAGGTTAGGGCATGTTTGGGGTGTGTTGTGAGTTGTATATTTGTTCTTTGGGTCTCAGTGATGTGTGCAGTGGTCTCAATGAGGTGTGCTGTGAGTTGAAGTGGGCTGTGCTGTTGTTTAAAATCTGTTGTATTGTCGCTTAAATTGGGATGTCCTGTGTAACTCAACGAACTTTGCTGTGGGTCCTAGTGAGGTTAGGGCATGTTTGGGGTGTGTTGTGAGTTGTATATTTGTTCTTTGGGTCTCAGTGATGTGTCCAGTGGTCTCACTGAGGTTTGCTGCAGTCGCAATGGGTTGTGCTGTTGTTTAAAATCTGTTGTGCTGTGGCTTAAAGTGGGGTGTGCTCTGTAACTCAACAAATTTTGCTGAGGGTCCTAGAGAGGATAGGGTGTGAGTGGTGTGTGTTGCAGATCCCAGGTTTGTTTTTTGGGTCTCAGTGATTTGTGCAGTGGTCTCATTAAGGTGTGCTCTAGGTCACAGATGGCTGTACAGTTGTTTAAAGTGGGGTCCAGTGTGGCTTATATTGGGCTGTGCAATGTAACTCAATGTATTTTGCTGTGTGTCCTCGTGAAGTTATTGTGTGAGTGGGGTGTGTTGTGGTTTGCAGATTTATTCTTTGGGTATCATTGTTGTTTGCAATGTCCTTCCTGAGGTGTTCTTTGGGTCACAGGGGGCTGTGTTGTTGTTTAAAATCTGCTGTGCTGTGGCTTAAAGTGGGGTGTACTCTGTAACACAGCGAAGTTTTCTGTGGGTCCTAGTGTGTTTAGGGTGTGAGCGTGGTGTGCTGTGGGTCTCAGATTTGTTCTTTTGGTATCAGTGATGTGTGCAGTGTTCTTACTGAGGTGTTCTGTGGGTCACAGAGAGATGTCATATTGCTTAAAGTGGGGTGTGCTATGGCTTAAAGTGGGTTATGCAGCATATCTCAATGTGTTTTGCTGTGGGTCCTAGTGAAGTGAGGATGTCAGTGGGGTGTGTTGTTGATCACAGATTTGTTCTTTGCATCTCAATGATGTTTGCAGTGGTCTCACTGATGTGTTCTGTGGGTCACAGAGGTCTGTGCTGTTGTTTAAACTGTGGTGTGTTGTGGCTTAAAGTTGGATGTACAATTTAACTCAATGAATTTTCTGTGGGTCCTAGTGAATTTAGGGTGTGAGTTGGGTGTGTGTTTTGGGTCACAGATTTGTTCTTTGCATCTCAGTGATGTGTCCAGTGGTCTCACTGAGGTGTGCTTTGGGTCTTGGTGGGCTGTGCTGCTGTTCAAAATCTGTTTAAAGTGAGGTGTGCTCTGTAACTCAATATTGTTGTGGGTCCTAGTGAGGGGAGAGTGTGCTTGGGGTGTGTGTGGGTCACAGATTTGTACTTTGGTTTTCAGTGATGTGTGCAGTTTCCTCACTGGGGTGTTTTGTGGGTCTCAGAGGGCTCTACTGTTGTTTAATGTGAGGTTAGCTCTGGTTTAAAGTGGGGTGTGCTCTATAACTCAATGAATTTTGCTGTGGGTTCGTGTGAGGTTAGGGTGAATGGGGTGTGTTGTGGGTCGCAGATTTGTTCTTTGGGTCTCAGTGATGTGTGCGATAGTCTCACTGAGGTGTCCTTTGGGTTGCAGAGGATTTTTCTTTTGTTTAAAGTGGGGTGTGCTGTGGATTAAAGTGGGATGTGCAGTGTAACTAAGTGAATTTTACTGTGGGTCGTAGTGAAGTTAATGTGTGTGTGTGCTGTGTGTTTGGGTCTCAGTTATGTGTGTAGTAGTCTCACTGAAGTGTGCTGTGAATTGCAGTGGGCTCTGCTGTTATTTAAACTCTGTTGTGCTGTGGCTTAAAGTGGGGTGTGCTCCATAACAGCGAATTTTGCTCTTGGTCCTAGTGAGGTTAGGGTGTGAGTGGTGTGAGTTTTGGTCGCAGATATTTTCTCTGGGTCTCAGTGATGTGTGCAGTGGTCTCACTGAGGTGTGCTGTGAATCACAGTGGTCTGTGCTGTTATTTAAAGTGGGGTGTGCTGTGGGCTTAAAGTGGAGAGTGTAGTGTAAGTCAATTTTGCTCTTGGTTGTAGTGGTGTTAGTGTGTGAGTGGGGTGTTGTGTGTCACAGATTTGTTCTTTTGGTCTCAGTGATGTGTGCAGTGGTCTCATTGTGGTGTGCTGTGAAATGCAGTGGGCTGTGCTGTTGTTTAAAATCTGTTGTATTGTGGCTTAAAGTGGGCTGTGCTATGAAACTCAATGAATTTTGCTGTGGGTTCTAGTGAATTTATGGTGTGATTGGGGTGTATTGTTGGTCACAGATTTGTTTTTTGGGTTTCATTAATGTGTGCAGTGGTGTCACTGAGGTCTTCTGTGGGTCATGGAAGGCTATGCTGTAGTTTAATATGGGGTTGTTGTGGCTTAAAATGGGGAGTGAAGTGTAACTCGATGAATTTTGTTGTTGGTTGTTGCAACGTTAGTTTGTGAGTGGCATGTGTTGTTGGTCGCAGATTTGCTCTTTTGGTCTCAGTGATGTGTGCAGTGGTCTCACTGAGGTGGGCTGTGCTTTTCAGCGGACTGTGCTGTTTTGTAAAATGGGTTCTGTTGTGGCTTAACCTGTGGTGTACTCTGTAACTAAATGGATTTTGCTGTGGATCCTAATGAGGTTAGTGTGTCAGGGTATGTTGTAGGTCATATATTTGTTCTTTGTATCACAGTGGTGTGTGCAGTGGTTTCACTGAGGTGTGCTGTGGGTCGCAATGGGCTGTGCTGTTGTTAAAATGGGGCATGCTGTGGCTGAAAGTAGGGTTTGCAGTGTAAGTTAATCAATTTTGCTATGGGTCCTAGTGAGTTTTGGGGGTGTGTGTGGAGTGTGTTATGGGACATAAATTTGTTATTTGTGTTTCAGTGATGTGTCCAGTGGTCTCACTGATGTGTATTGTGGATCGCAGTGGACTGTGCTGCTGTTTAAACTCTGATGTGCTGTGGTTTAATGTGGGAGTGATTTGTAACTCAATGAATTTTGCTTTGGGTCCTAGTGAGGTTACAGTGTCAGTGGGGTGTGTTCTGGGTCACAGATTTGTTCTTTGGATCTCAGTGATGTGTGCAGTGGTCTCATAGAGATGTTCTGTGTGCCGCAGACACACTGTGCTGTTGTTTAAAGTGGGCTCTGCTGTGGCTTAAAGTGGAATGTGTACTGTAGCTCGATTAATTTTTCTGTGGGTCCTAATGAAGTTAGATTGTGGGTGGGGTGTGTTGTGGGTCACAGATTTGTTGAGTTTCAGTGATGTGTGTGGAGTGGCTTCACTTAGGTGTGCTGTGGATTGCAGTGGACTGTGCTGTTGTTTAAAGTGGGGTGTGCAATTGCTTAAAGTGGTCGACGCTATGTAACTCAATGAATTTTATTGTGGGTTCTAGTGAGCTTATGGTGCAAACGGAGTGTGTTGTGAATTGCATATTTGTTCTTTGGGTCTCAGTGATGTGTGTAGAGTCACTGAGGTATGCTGTGGGTCTAAGTAGGCTGTGCTGTTGCTTAAGTTGGGATGTACTGTGGCTTAAAGTGGGGTGTGCTGTATAACTCAATGTGTTTTGCTGTATCTGCTAGTGAGGTTAGTGTGTGAGTGGGGTGTGTTGTGAGTTGCAGATTTGTTATTTGGATCTCAGAGATATGTGAAGTAGTCTCACTGAGGTGTGCAGGGCGTCACATTGGGATGTGCTGTTGTTTAAAATCTGTTGTGCTGTTGCTTAAATTAGGGTTTGCTCTATAACTCATCAAATTTTGTTGTGGCTCCTAGTGAGGTCAGCATCTTAGTGACGTGTGTTGTGGGTCAAAGAATTGTTCTTTTGGTCTCAGTGATTTGTGCAGTGGTCTCACTGAGGTGTGGTGTGCATCACAGGGTGCTGTGATATGTTTTAAAGTAAGGTATGCTTTGTCTTAAAGTGGGGTGTGCAGTGTAACGCAATGAATTTTGATGTGGGTCCTAGTGAAGTAAGCGTGTGAGTGGAGTGTATTATGGGTCACAGATTTGTTCTTTGGGTCTCAGTGATGTGAGCAGTGGTCTCACTGAGGTGTGCTGTGGGTCATAATGGGCAGTACTGTGGTTTAAACTGGGGTGAGCTCTGGCTTAAAGTGGGGTGTACAGTGTAACCCAATGACTTTTTCTGTGGATTCTAGTGAGGTTAGGGTGTGAGTGGGGTGTGTTGTGAGTCATAGATTTCTTTCTTTGGGTCTCAGTGATTTTTTTTTTTGGAGAGGTTTTTGCTATAAGGTGCGTGCATTTGCCAGACAGACAGAGAGAGATATAGAGACAGAAAGTGAGAAATCACCCCCCGGGGGGATGGTCACGCTGCAATCCCTTCTCCTCCATTCTCCTCTCGGGATCTTGGGCACGCACGCACACGCGCCCGGCATGAAATTTAAGCCACCGGGTCCGAGACACGAACCGCGGTCGACTACGTGGGAGTCCAGCGACATAGCCATTACACTAACTGCTGGTTCCCGGTCTCAGTGATTTCTGTAGTGATCTCACTGAGGTGTGCTGTGTATCTCAGGGCTGTGCAATTGTTTTAAATCTCATGTGTTGTGGCTTAAAGTGGGGTATGCTCTGTAAGTCAACAAATGTTGCTTTTGTTCCTAGTGAGCTTAGGGTGTGAGTGGAGTGTGTTGTGGGTCACAGACTTGTTCTTTTGGTCTGAGTGATGTTTGCAGTGGTGTCACTGAGGAGTGCTGTGAGTCACAGTGGCCTGTGCTGTTTAAAGTGGGGTGTGCTATTGTTTAAAATGTGGTTTGCTGCATAACTCCATGAATTTTACTGAGGATTCTAGTGATTTTAGGGTGTGAATGGCGTGTGTTGTGGGTCACAGAGTTGTTCTTCAGTTCTCAGTGGTTTGTATAGTGGTCTCACTGAGGTGTGCTATGGGTTGCTTTGGGCTGTGATCTTTAAAGTGGGGTGAGTTGTGGCTTAAAGTTGGGGGTGCTGTGAAACTCAGTTAATTTTGCTGAGGGTCCTTGTGAGGTTAGGGTCTGTGGGGGGTGTTGTTGGTCCAAGATTTGTTCTTTGGGTCTCAGTTATGTGCACAGTGCCTTAAAGTGGGTTGTGCTATAGGTTTCAGTAAGGTTTGCTATTGTTCTCCGTAAGGGTTGTGTTTGAGTGGGGTATTCAGTTGGTCTCAATTATGTACTCTGGGTGTCTGTTATTTTTGCGGTGGTTTCACTGAGGTGTGCTGTGGGTCACAGTGTGGTGTTTTGTGGTTTAAAGTGGGTTTGCTGTGTCTTAAATTGGGTTTTGCTATAGGTTTCAGTAAGGTGTGCTGTGGTTTTCACTGGGGTTTGTGTTTGAGTGAGGTGTGCTGTTGGTCTCAGTTATGTACTCTAAGTCTCTATGTGTTTGATTGTCTCACTGAGGTGTGCTGTGGGTCATAGTGGGGTATTTTGTGGTTTAATGTGGGTTTGCTGTGTCTAAAAGTGGGCTGTGCTGTGTGTCTTAATGAGGTTTGCTGTGGTTCTCAGTGGGAATTGTGTTTGAATGGGGTGTGCTGTTGGTCTCAGTTATGTACTCTGGGTCTCTGGAATGTGCGTGGTGGACTCACTGAGGCGGTCTGTGTGTCTCAGAACAGTATATTATGGTTTAAAGTGGTTTGTGCTGTGTCTTAAAATGGGTTGTGGTAAAGGTTTCAGTAAGATTTGCTGTGGTTCTCAGTGGAGTTTGTGTTTGTGGGGTGGTGTTTTGATTGCAGTTAAGTACTCTGGTTCTCTGGAATGTGTGCAGTGGTCTCACTGAGGTGTGCTGTGGGTCACAGTGGGATCTATTGTGGATAAATGTGAGTTTGCTGTATCTTAAAGTGGATTGTGTTGTGCGTTTTAATGAGGATTGCTGTGGTTCTCAGTGGGGTTTGTGTTTTAGTGGAGTGTGCTGTTGGTCTCTGTTATGTGCTCTGGATCTCTGGGATATGTGCGGTGGTCTCACTGAGATGTGATGTGGGTTGCAGTGGGGTATATTGTGGTTTAAAATGGGTTTGCTGTATCTTAAAATGGGTTGTGGTATAGGTTTCTGTAAGGTTTGCTGTGGTTCTCAGTGGAGTTTGTGTTTGAGTGGGTTGGGGTGTTGATCACAGTTAAGTACTCTGGGTCTCTGTGATGTGTGCGGTGGTATCACGGAGATGTGCTGTGGGTCTCAGTGTGGTATATTGTGGTTTAAAGTGGGTTTCCTGTGTCTTAAAGTGGGTTGTGCTGTGCGTTTTAATGAGGTTTGCTGTGGTTCTCAGTGTGGTTTGTGTTTCAGTGGGGTGGTCTTTGTTTCAGTTATGTACTCTGAATCTCTGTGATGTGTGCAGTTGTCTCGCTGAGGTGTGCTGTGGGTCACAGTGGGGTATTTTGTGGTTTAAAGTGGCTTTGCTGTGTCTTAAAGTGGGTTGTGCCATGTGAATTAATGAGGTTTGCTGTGGTTCTCAGTGGGGTTTGTGTTTGAGTTGGTTATATAGGTGGTCTCAGTTTTGTACTCTGGGTCTCTGGAATGTTTGTGGTGGTCTCACTGAGGTGTGCTGTGTGTCGTAGTGCAGTATACTGTGGTTTAAATTGGGTTTGCTGTGTCTTAAAGTGGGTGTGCTGTGCATCTTAAAGAGGTTTGCTATGGTACTCAGTGCAGTTTGTGTTTAAGAGGGGTGTGCTGTTGGTCTCATTCATGTACTTGGATTCTGGGATGTGTGCGGTGGTCTCACTGAGGGGGTCTGTGTATCGCAGTGCAGTATATTATGGTTTGAAGTGTGTTGTGCTGTGTCTTAAAGTGGGCTGTGCTATAGGTTTCAGTAAGGTTTGCTGTGGTTCTCCCTGGGTTTTGTGTTTGGTGTGTGCTATTGGACTCAGTTTTGTACTCTCATCTCTGTGATGTGTGTGTTTGTGATACCAAGGTGAGCTGTGCGTTGCAGTGGGGTATTTTCTGGTTTAAAGTGTGTTTGCTGTGTCATAAAGTAGATTGTGCTGTGGGGTTTTCTGTGGTTCTCAGTGGAAATTGTGTTTGAGTGGGATGTGCTGTTGGTCTCATTTATGTACTCTTAGTCCCTCAGATGTGTGTGGTGGTTTCACTGAGGGAGTCTGTGTGTCTCAGTGAAGTATATTATGGTTTAAAGTGGGTTTGTGCTGTGTTTTAACGTGGGTTGTTCTATAGGTTTCAGTAAGTTTACTGTAGTTCTCACAGGGGTTTGCTTTTGAGTGGGGTGTGCAGTTGTTCTCATTTATGTCCTCTGGGTCTCTGTGATGTGTGTGGAGGTCTCACTGAGGTGTGCTGTGGGTCGCAGTGGGGTATATTGTGGGTAAAATTTGTTTTGCTGTGTCTTAAATTGGATTGTGCTGTGGGTCCTATAGAGGTGTGCTGTCATTCTCAGTGGGGTTTGTGTTTGAGAGGGGTGTGCTATTGGTCTCACTTATGTACTCTGGGTCTCTGGGATATCTGTGGTCATCTCACTGAGGTGTGGTGTGGGTCGCAGTGGGATATATTGTGGTTTTAAGTGGGTTTGCTGTGTCTTAAAGTGGGTTGTGATGTGGGTCTTAATGAGGTTTTCTGTGGTTCTTAGTGGGGTTTATGTTTGAGTGGGGTGTGCTCTTGGTCTCACTTATGTACTCTGGGTCTCTGATATTTGTGTAGTGTTTTCACTGAGGTGTGCTGTGGGTCTCAGTGTTGTATGTTGTGGTTTAAAGTGGGTTTGCTGTGTCTTAAAGTGGGTTTTGCTATAGGTTTTAGTCAGGTGTGCTGTAGTTCTCAGTGGGTTTTGTGTTTGAGTGTGGTGTACTGTTGGTCTCAGTTATGTACTCTGAGTCTCTGTGATGTGTGCGGTGGTCTCACTGAGGGGGTCTGTGTGCCCCAGTGCATTATATTGCTATAGGGTGTTTGTACTTGCCAGAGAGAGAAAGAGAGAGAAAGAGAGAGAAAGCACCCCCCAGGGGGTATGGCTACTCCACAGTCCTTTCTCCATTCTCCTTAGGATTTGGGCACTCATACATACATGCCTGGTATATTTTGCAAACCATCGGCTCCAGGGCTTGAACTGTGCAGTTGATCAAATGGGATACAGCCACCTTAACCTCCACACCATCCGCTGGCCCCATATTTTTCGTAAAATACACATATCAATGAACTTTTGAAAGAATCCTCATACAGCACTGTACTGAATATCAGAAATTATTTACTGACTATTCACACACATTCAATAGAATTTTTTGCAGCAATATATAAGTAGTGTTCATACCAACATTTACTGAAGCTTAAGTGTCTCAGCACAATTTACACTTGAAACCAATTCCTCCTGGGGCTTAGTCCTTCTCTCAACACCAGAGAATATAGAAGCCAGATCATTGACTGCCTCAAGGTCCTGAGGTTGCTTAGGATCTGAACATTTGAGCCCTAGAGCCCAAGATGACCATTTTCCTTCCAGGACCAGGAAAAGAGCTGTAGTTTGGTTTGAAGTATGCATGTGTTTGTGTCTGTGTGTGTGTGGTGGGGGGGAGGACAGGTGAATGTATGGGATTGTGTATGTGAGTGTGTCCATGTGAATGGGTGTGTATGTGGGTTATTATATGTGAGTATGTGTGAATAAATGTCTGTGATGGTGTGGGTGTGTGAGCTTTCAGGGTGCATATGTATGACAGGACTTTGAAACATCTGTGCAGAAATGGAACTTAAATTCTAGGTTCTGTGCAAAAAAATAAAAATCCATGCACAGATTTTCTATAATACTCATTTTCCATTAGTTTTTTGGAGACTCCTTTGGTGTGCACATGTGGGAAGATCATCCTGTGTGAGTATAGATGAATGAATGCATAAATGTGAGTGTGTTTGAGTTAGCAAGAATGTGAATAAATGGAGCGATTGTGTGAATGCACATACTGTGAATGAATAAGTGGTGTGTAAGCGTGGGCATTGAGTGTGTGGGTGTGAGCATGAGAGCACACAAGTTTGGGGTGGAAACGGGTCACACTCAGCCTGTCTTGGGGCAGTAGGTCCCTTTAATCCAAGCCCTCAAGCTGCCCTCCTTCCACACCCATCTCGAACTTGCCAGTCCCCAGCCTGCACTGCAGACTCCTTCGAGGAGAGTGGAGTCTCTGGGTCGGGCCTCCGCATGGCCCGGTGCCCAGCCTCATCTCTTTCCACCTCCTGAGTACCTGGGTACAGCACAAAACACTCAAATATTTTCCCTTTCTGTCATCACTAACTGGAGCTCCACAAGTTCCCAGATCACCACGTTAGCTCACTGCCATAATTAGCAATTTTCTGCTATCATACTAACACTGGTTAATTATTCCCTCAGAGACAAAGCAAATTCATAGGATGCCATGGCTAAGTGGATAACTTCTACTCCAGAGAGGAGCTCAAACAGGTGCTGCACACGTCACCCATGGCGTGGTCTCAGGCAGGGCTCCGGGACCTGGAGGCAAGCATGTGGGCTGCAGGTCCCAGCTCCCCACTGGACGTGCTCTGCCTCTGCTCATTTATGTCCTCTGGGTCTCTGTGATGTGTGTGGAGGTCTCACTGAGGTGTGCTGTGGGTCGCAGTGGGGTATATTGTGGGTAAAATTTGTTTTGCTGTGTCTTAAATTGGATTGTGCTGTGGGTCCTATAGAGGTGTGCTGTCATTCTCAGTGGGGTTTGTGTTTGAGAGGGGTGTGCTATTGGTCTCACTTATGTACTCTGGGTCTCTGGGATATCTGTGGTCATCTCACTGAGGTGTGGTGTGGGTCGCAGTGGGATATATTGTGGTTTTAAGTGGGTTTGCTGTGTCTTAAAGTGGGTTGTGATGTGGGTCTTAATGAGGTTTTCTGTGGTTCTTAGTGGGGTTTATGTTTGAGTGGGGTGTGCTCTTGGTCTCACTTATGTACTCTGGGTCTCTGATATTTGTGTAGTGTTTTCACTGAGGTGTGCTGTGGGTCTCAGTGTTGTATGTTGTGGTTTAAAGTGGGTTTGCTGTGTCTTAAAGTGGGTTTTGCTATAGGTTTTAGTCAGGTGTGCTGTAGTTCTCAGTGGGTTTTGTGTTTGAGTGTGGTGTACTGTTGGTCTCAGTTATGTACTCTGAGTCTCTGTGATGTGTGCGGTGGTCTCACTGAGGGGGTCTGTGTGCCCCAGTGCATTATATTGCTATAGGGTGTTTGTACTTGCCAGAGAGAGAAAGAGAGAGAAAGAGAGAGAAAGCACCCCCCAGGGGGTATGGCTACTCCACAGTCCTTTCTCCATTCTCCTTAGGATTTGGGCACTCATACATACATGCCTGGTATATTTTGCAAACCATCGGCTCCAGGGCTTGAACTGTGCAGTTGATCAAATGGGATACAGCCACCTTAACCTCCACACCATCCGCTGGCCCCATATTTTTCGTAAAATACACATATCAATGAACTTTTGAAAGAATCCTCATACAGCACTGTACTGAATATCAGAAATTATTTACTGACTATTCACACACATTCAATAGAATTTTTTGCAGCAATATATAAGTAGTGTTCATACCAACATTTACTGAAGCTTAAGTGTCTCAGCACAATTTACACTTGAAACCAATTCCTCCTGGGGCTTAGTCCTTCTCTCAACACCAGAGAATATAGAAGCCAGATCATTGACTGCCTCAAGGTCCTGAGGTTGCTTAGGATCCGAACATTTGAGCCCTAGAGCCCAAGATGACCATTTTCCTTCCAGGACCAGGAAAAGAGCTGTAGTTTGGTTTGAAGTATGCATGTGTTTGTGTCTGTGTGTGTGTGGTGGGGGGGAGGACAGGTGAATGTATGGGATTGTGTATGTGAGTGTGTCCATGTGAATGGGTGTGTATGTGGGTTATTATATGTGAGTATGTGTGAATAAATGTCTGTGATGGTGTGGGTGTGTGAGCTTTCAGGGTGCATATGTATGACAGGACTTTGAAACATCTGTGCAGAAATGGAACTTAAATTCTAGGTTCTGTGCAAAAAAATAAAAATCCATGCACAGATTTTCTATAATACTCATTTTCCATTAGTTTTTTGGAGACTCCTTTGGTGTGCACATGTGGGAAGATCATCCTGTGTGAGTATAGATGAATGAATGCATAAATGTGAGTGTGTTTGAGTTAGCAAGAATGTGAATAAATGGAGCGATTGTGTGAATGCACATACTGTGAATGAATAAGTGGTGTGTAAGCGTGGGCATTGAGTGTGTGGGTGTGAGCATGAGAGCACACAAGTTTGGGGTGGAAACGGGTCACACTCAGCCTGTCTTGGGGCAGTAGGTCCCTTTAATCCAAGCCCTCAAGCTGCCCTCCTTCCACACCCATCTCGAACTTGCCAGTCCCCAGCCTGCACTGCAGACTCCTTCGAGGAGAGTGGAGTCTCTGGGTCGGGCCTCCGCATGGCCCGGTGCCCAGCCTCATCTCTTTCCACCTCCTGAGTACCTGGGTACAGCACAAAACACTCAAATATTTTCCCTTTCTGTCATCACTAACTGGAGCTCCACAAGTTCCCAGATCACCACGTTAGCTCACTGCCATAATTAGCAATTTTCTGCTATCATACTAACACTGGTTAATTATTCCCTCAGAGACAAAGCAAATTCATAGGATGCCATGGCTAAGTGGATAACTTCTACTCCAGAGAGGAGCTCAAACAGGTGCTGCACACGTCACCCATGGCGTGGTCTCAGGCAGGGCTCCGGGACCTGGAGGCAAGCATGTGGGCTGCAGGTCCCAGCTCCCCACTGGACGTGCTCTGCCTCTGAAATCTGGGGACTGGCTGGCCCTCCACTCTCCCCATATGCTACAATGGAGACCACGGAAGCCAGTCTGGGTGTGAAAGCACTTGGTCATCCCCGCCTTGCTCACGCTGTCCATACCCACAACAGCATGCATCTTCTCTATGTTCCTGTCTGCACCCTGCACCCTGATGGCCAGCTTTGCACCACACACTGACTAACTGAGGTGATGCCCTAATTGTGACCTGTGTCCCCTCAGGGACACACGAGCCCTTTGACAGCAAGGTTCCTTTTGATCTCCTTCTTCAGGGAGTTTCCTAGAAGGGCAATTGATTTTGAGACTAGGCCAAGGGGTGGCTCACCATACATCTGGCTCAGGTGGCCACCTTTCCCAAGGTACTTGGGCTCTCTGATGAGAAAGAGAAGGGGAACTGAGAGTTTTGGGTGCACCTTGTGAGGTGGGATGCTCCACAAACGAGCAGAGACTCATTTGGTGAAAAGAAGACAAACAACCACAAGGCTATTTTTGCTTGAGTTGTCCTAGTGACTAAAACAGACATTGGGTTTTCTTGACTGAATTACTCAAATAACAACACCAGTTGGACTTTCACTGGTGAGAAAGCCCCTTTTAGATGGAAAGTTTAGGGTCAAGTGCTTATACCTGCACCCTTTTTTTATTGTAGTTTTTTTTTCCTTTTTTTCTAATACACCTATTTTTTTTTTTTAAGGCCAGTCATAGCTTCTAGAACAACCGAAAAGAAATTACAGTACAGCCTCCCCACTATCCACATCCCCTTCCAGAGTAGTATGTTTGTTACCATAGACAAACCCACTGTCTTGGGGCAGTAGGTCATTACCACTGAGTCCATAGTTCACATTATGGTTCACTCTGGGTGTTTGTGTATTTTGTAGGTTTGGACAAATGTCTAATGATGTGTTACCATCACTGTATCATATGGGATATTTCCACTGCCTTAACCCCTCATCTTCTGACCTCCATCTTTTTATCCCTCTTTTCCCCTAACCCTGGGCAAATGCTGATTTTTTTTTTTTTTATCATCTCCATAGTTCTGTCTTCTCTAGTATGTCATATAGTTAGAACGCACAGTGCATAGTGAGAGAAGTTGGACTTCTTTCACTTAGTAATATATACGTACAGTTCTTCCATGTCTTTTTCTGGCTTACAAACACATTTATTTTTAGTGCTATATAATATTACATTGTCTGAATGGACAACAGTTTATCAATTCACTTAATAAAGGACATCTTAGTTGCTTCTAAGTTTTGACAACTAGGATTAAGCTACTATAAACACCTGTGCCATACTTTTGTGTGGACCTAAGCTTTCAGCTCATTTGGGTGAAAACCAAAGAGCATGACTGTCATATTGTATAGTAAGACAATGCTCAGTTCTGTAACTTCCACACTGTCCTTCATAGGGCTCTACCATTTTGTGCTCCTACTAGCAACAAATGAGCATTCCAGTTGTTCCACCTCTTCACCAGCCATTGGTGTTGTCAGTGTTCTGGATTTTGGCCATTCTGAAAGGTTTGTAGAAGCTAATAGGCTCATCATGTATTTTTTTTTATTGGCATTTCCCTGATAGCATACAATGGGAGCAAATTTTTATGTATTTGTTTGTCATCAGTGCATCCTTTTTGGTGGTGGTCTGGGCAGGTGAAGTGCCTTGGTCTTTGTGGTCCCCAGCACAGGGTTTTTCAAGATTCTCTCATCAGCCATGTCCTAGTTGGTTTGGACCAACTTTCCCAATGAGCCCTGCAATCCCGAAACTCCAAACGTATTGTCTCTCATGGGGGCCTTGTTGGGCTGTGGTTTGATGTGTCCTGTAGGTTTAGGCAGCTGTTCAAGTGACAAGGTGACTATATGACCTGGTTTGCTGGGACAGTCTTGAATGACACATCTTATTCTCACCTTATTACAAGTGTCTTGGTTTGGTTAATAATTTAGTCACTCTTCTTGAGAAAAGTATGTGAGCACTAATCCCATCTTCTTGGCTTCTGACAGCTGGCCTGCCTGAGTTGCCTCCTCCCTGCTGCTCTGAACAAGCCAGTGAAGGTGGGGGTGGTGTGCCAAACAGAAACTGTGGGGCAGAGCAGGCTGCCCTGTCTCTAGCAGAGCCCTGGAAGGTTTGCACTTTATAATGTCTCTGTTAAAATTCAGCCCAGCCTTTTCACTGTCTCCAGTGTCCTGGAGCCTGTATGAGTTTTTCCAACCAGAGTTACTGTCTGTCTTTGGAACCTCAAGTCCACACTGAGCTTCTCTCACCTCCTTGAGCATGTGCCTTTGGAGAGGAGCCATGTAGAGTCCTGAGGCTCTATCTCAAAGTAGCTCTGTGACCCTGACCTCAGTTTCCCCATCTGTAAAGTGAGAATATGGTGGTGCCTGCCTCATAGAGTTGTTAAGAGGAGCAAATGAATACATGCAGTGTGCTTGGAATACATCTTAGCACACACAAGTGTTAACTATTATCTCAAGCACCATTCTTCTCTTTCTTTCTAAATTTTAAGCATCCTTCCTTTAAAAAGGCAATGTGAGAAATGATTTGTTGAGCAATGAATATGTATCAGGTACTTCTGTACTCGTGACCTCTCTGGTCCTCCTGCCAGCTCTGAGAGTTGGGAGTCATTGGCCTGGTTTATAGGGTTGAAAAAAGGTGGTTCAGAGAGGTTAGCTAACTGGCCCAGGTCACAGAGCAGAGTAGTTAAAAGATTAGGGATAGTTTCAAACTCTGGCTCTTCCTTCAGCTTATACACACACACAAACACACACACACACACACACACACACACACACACACACACGCACACACATACACCTCTGTAGAAACCTCACAATGACTAGTGTCTTGTAAGAGATGCACAGAAGGGAAGGGCATGTGAAGAGGGAGAAAAGATTGGAGTGACATGGCCACAAGTCTGAGAAGGTAGATGTCCACCAGAAGCTAAGGAAGGAAAGGGCAAAGTCAGCACAGCCTCCCAAGGCCTTGATTTCAGGCCACTGACTTCCAAAATTATGAGAGAATAAAGTTCTGCTTCTGTGGGGTTATTTTCCTGTTTTATTTATTTATTTACATTTTTTGCCATGGGCACGTGCACTCACCAGAGAGAGATAGAGGGAGGGAAAGTGAGAAATCAATGCTCCAGGGAGGAAGGCCATGCCACAATCCCTTCTCCTCTATTCTCCTTCTGGGATTATTGGTGCACACGCACACATGTCCAGCGTAATTGTCAAGCCACCAGGTCTGGGACTTGAACCAGTCATAGTCAAGCCATGTGGGAGTCAAGTACCTTAATCACCAGGCCACATGCTGGCCTCTGTTCATTGTTGTTTTTATAGTTTTGACCTAGGGTATGTGCACTAGCCAGAGAGAGACAGAGACAGAAGAAAAGTGGAAAGTCACCCCCCAGGAAGGATGACCATGCCACAATTCATTCTTTTCCACTTTCCTCTTGGGATTTTGGACACACACACATACATACACATATGTGATTTTCATGATTTTCAAGCTGCCGGGTCAGGGACATGAACCATGGAGTTGGCCATGTGGGAACTCAGCTACTTTAATCTCCATGTCAAGTCTCCCTTTCTGTGAATGATTTGTTATGCCAGCCACAAGAAACTAGCATCAACAGTTTTATATCAGCACAAATTAGGGGGATGCATGTTCACTTTTAAAAAGTATTTATTTTTTTAAAAATTCATGATAGAGTGTGAGAGCATGCATGAGACAGAGGGAGAGAGATAAAGAAGCACCCTCCACAGGTTTGGTCACAAGATAGTCCCCTTCCTCAGACCTCCAGCCCACTGAGATCCGGGGCACATGCAGGTGCACCCAGTGTGTTTTCAGGCCAATATGGCCAGGGACTCAAACCACAGTCAATATATGGCTTCCAGCTCTGAAGTCTAAGTACACTACTGATTGTACCTGCAAGGCTGTCCCACATGTTCACTTAAAAACACATGTAGCAAGGGTAGGAGGTGTCCTGGAGATTAAAGGCACTAGTACCCACGTGGCCAACTGCAGTTTGAGTCTCAGACCTGGCAGCTTGGAAATCATGCTGGGTGCATGTGTACCCAAAATCTCAAGAGGAGACTGGAGAAGGAATTGTGGTCCCCTGAGGGGTGATATCTCACTTTCCTCTGGCTCTGTCTCTCTCCAGAGAATGCATGTTCCCTATGGCAAAAAACTAACAGAAACCCCAAAACAAACAAAACTTGAAAGAAACCGCGCGTGAGTTTCATCTATGAACTTCCTAAAAGGCCTGCTGAGTGGGACTCCTGCGGCTGCAGTTAGCATTACCCACTCCTCTTAGAAACCTGGCAGTTAACTCCAGGAAAGGGAAGAGATGGCTGAGGAACTAGCTGGATGAATCCTTCTGGCTACGGGGATAAGTCTGCACTTTCTCTGAATGTTTTTCTTGGCTGAAGTGACATCCCCATTTGAAGGACCAGTACGTCTCTTCACCACATCAGGGCAGATACACAACCACAGAGCCTCAAACCTACCCATCCCGCTCAATCAGCGCTCACCTGCTGGCTCTGCAAAATAGCTGGTGGCCCTTTTTTAACCACAATTTTCCACCCATGGTGGATTCAGATTCCAGGAGTGCACACTGGCTTTCATTCTGGCCCAAACCAAGCCATCAACAGATCCTTCAAAGCCACCTGCTTTCGCTCTAATGCGGTCTGGTTAGCTTTTCTGCCGTGCTCCCCAGAGCATCTTCCCCAGCCCTGCAGCCTCCTTTACACCCCTGCCATGACCACCCTATGAAGGAACCCAAGACCAGGTGTGAGCTTCCTCGATTTCCCATCAGCAGCCTTCGCTTGTGAACTCTCTCCTCCTTCTCCTCCTGTCAAAGGAGCGCCCCCCTCTCCAATCCAGGGCTAATATTCCTCTCATGCTCTGGATCCATTTCTTGCCTCTGCAGGATCTTTGCCTCTCCTTTAGCTAGGACCTCTGATCTCCCCCTCTCAATAGCGTCTTCCTCTGGGAATATAAACATGATCGACAGATACTCTCTTACATTAAGAATTCATCCACACCAAGGACATGACAGGCCGTTTATAGAAGAGAAGGATCAATGGCTGTGAGAGTCCTCGACCGCATTGGGAGGAGAGGGTGCCTATTCAAACCGCAACGAGACACCTTTCCATCACTCCTCGATCGCCTGGAATTAGACACGTCTCACCACACCCATCACTGGCGAGCAATCTCCACAACGGCATTGGCTTAGTACAGGCAACAGACAGAACCTACTGCTCACTGAAAGAGCAGACCCGTAAACTGAGGCAAGACATATGACACTCCTTACTGAGAAAGCTGGACACAGGGGCAAGTGGCAGAGGAGGGATGTACACAGGATCTCCAGGATGCTGTCGAGCTCTGACGTGAGTGAGAACGCAAGTTTGGTCAAGGTCACGCCCATGTGCTTTACTGAGGAATGGCAGGCAAACATGCAGAGGATGTACCCAAGGTTAAGGGTCAAAGTGAGTGACTCAGGGGCCTTTTTAAATCTTTAGTTCCTTAGAGGAGCCCTCCAGACAGTGGTCTCTGTAGTCTGCACAGAACGAGGGGTCTCCCAGGCCAGAGCAGGCCACCTCCAAGCACTCACCACTGTGTGTGTGCATGCATGTTTGTGCGTGTGAGGGTATTTCACAGACTTTGGAAGAAGGATATGCCAGGAAGGATCTACAATTTTCATTAGACCCTATTACCCATTTTTTTTCATTTCTTAAAAATAAGTCTAAATCAAATATGGAAACAAGTTTAGATGTGGTGGAGTTGGCCCATAGTGTGGATTAGACTCTTGGTGCTTTTCTGTATTGTGCCAACATTTCATTTCAAACATCTGCCCCTCGGTCCTGCCAACTTTCTAATCACCATCCCAAACTGAAGTTGGGAAATAGCAGGACTTGCCAAGGTGCTGGAAGCTTCGCCACGGACCACATTTGTGCTTCCTGTAGCTCTGTCTCTCCTCGCAGGGATTAGTAAAGCAGTTCTGAAAACAGAGTCCAGGTTGCATGTCTCAGGGGTCAGAAGAAGGGACCGAGTGCCTGGAAGCCCACACCCCTGTCTATGGCCGGCCTCAGAGAAGATGCTTCCTGGGGAATGAGGAGGACTGAGTCTCCAGACCCTGCAGTAACAGAGGAAGGAGAGGGAGAGACACAGAGAGAAAAGCACAGCCCCACCCGTCACAGCCAGGGAGCCTGGCCAGTGCTGAACACAGGCCCTGGGCCACAGGAGCAGACACTCCCTCAGTACATGGGAATCCGGCTGGCACCGTGCTGTGGTTCCCCACTTCTGTGCACATTGCATCACTGCAGGGAGCTGGAGGACTTCTGGGCCAGGGTGTGGGTGGTGTAGAGTTTCACTGGGCCACCCTAGCCTTGACCCTGCTGAGCCAAGCTAGGTCACTGGAGGGTGCTCCAGCCCAGCAGGGTGAGGCTGAGGGAGAGCACTGAGCAGGGTCCCAGCGTGGCAAGCATGACCTTCACTCCCAGGAGTGAAGGCTCCACATCCCACATGGCCAAATCTGCTTCCGGCCCTAAAGAAGACTTGACCGGATCACTGCCCATCGCCTGGCAGCTCCTGGGCCGTCTCGGGAAATGCCGTTCATTCCTGCAGAGCCTCAGATCCACTAAAGTGTTTTTCCTGCACTGGCCTTGGGAAGGGCTCCTTCACCAACATAAAGCGGTGCATGCTCTAAACATGGCCAGTGAAATGGGAGGAAGCAGAGACACCGTGAGCAGTTGAGCATGGGGAAGGTCTCCAGTGGGTCCTTTCCCGTCCCCATGGCCTCCCATCTCCCTCCATTTCCTTCAGCTCCCACCTCTCCCTTGGTGGCTCCAGGGAGTAACATCACACCAGTCTTTTGATTACAGGTGCCGGGAGGAAACGGGAGCACCACTTCTCTCGGCAGGCACAGATCTGCCTCTGGACGTCCGTCAGCTTTTAGACGGCACTTTTCAGTAAGGAGAATCTGCTCCCCTGAGAAATGTCGGCATGTGATTGCTATTTCATCTAAGTGGCACGAGGCTGCTGACTGGGGAAAGGTCCTGTTAACGCACAAGAGCAGGCTGGGCCACGCGGTGGGGAGACGGGAAGCTCTGCGAGGCCGACGCACACGGGAGACTGCCCGAGTCCTCCGGGCACCTGCATGCCATGACCCCAGGCCGGTTGAGGCGAGGGTGGCCAGCACCACAGCCCTGTCGCGGATGCCGTCCCTCCGTCTCTTTCTCTCTGTCTCTCTCACTCATGGAATACACACCCTTTTAAAAAGCAAAAATGGAACAGGCTCAGCCTCAGTGGCACAGCCACGAGGCAACACGCTGCCATGTTGGAAACCAGACGGAAGGTTGGGGCTCAGTTCCTGGGCTAACCCGTACAGGCCGGGGGCAAGTGCATGCGCCCGAGACCCCGACTGGCTGGAAAGCTATGGAAAGGGCCCTGGGAGGTGCCTGTGTTTCTTGCTCTCTCTCTCAATTAAAATCAAAACACACACACACACACAAAGCAAGCAACCAAGAGGCCCAGAGTGGCCAGCACGGCCTGATTTTGAGTCCTTTTTCGGTGGCTCGAAGCTCCTCGGCCGTGTTGAACAGGCCCGGGCAGCGACAGCAGGAGGCTGTCGAGAACTCAGAGGGAGGCGAGTGTGAGTCAAGTTGGGCACGGAGTTCACGGGGTCAGACTCCATGGGATGCCCCCTCTCTTGGGCCAGCTTTTTTTTTTTTTTTTTTTTTTTTTTTTGAGAGGTTTTTGCTATAGGGTGCATGCACTCGCCAGACAGAGACAGAGAGATAGAAAGGAGAAATCACCCCCCAGAGGGGGGCTGGCCATGCTGCAATCCCTTCTCCTCCACTCTCCTCTTGGGATCTTGGGCACACACGCACATGCACCCGGCGTGAGTTTAAGCCACCGGGTCTGGGACGTGAACCGCGGTCGACTACATGGGAGTCCAGCGACATAGCCATTACGCTAACTGCTGGTTCCTCAGGCCAGCTTCTGTCTGCCTTCCATTACGGGATTGTTTCTCCTTCCCTGTTCTCTAAGAAAGGCTGACAGAATCCAGGTGTCAGTCACTTAGAAACCAGTCTCTATTTTTTTTTTTCATTTTTTTTCGCAGTAGTCATTTTCTGTGATTAGTTTCACTGTGTAAATTAGACTGTAACTGTGCTTCTTCAAAAAATATACCTCTCCCCATTACCTGCTTGAAAGATTTACTCCTCTAGGCCTTTTACAGTAGACTCATGACTGAGGCAAGGAAAACAAATGTAAAATCTAAAGACAGTACATGACAGAGCCACTAAGTGGTGCAGTGGTTAAGGTGAATCCCACATGGCCAACTGTGTGGTTCAAGTCCCGAACCTGGTTGTTTGAAGAATGTCAGGCACGTGTGCAAAATCTGGAGAGGAGAATGGAGGAGAAGGGATTGGAGCATAGTCACCCCACGTTGGGATACTTTCTCACTTCCCCTGTCTCTCTCTCTGCTGAGCTCATGCACCCTATAGCCCATAACTAAACAAAACAAAAAGTATTTGCCTGAAAAATGACAAAAACTTTTTTTTGGAGAGGTTTTTGCTTTAGGGCGCATGCACTTGCCAGAAAGACAGAGAGAGACAGAGAGACAGAAAGCAAGAAATCACCCCCCCCCCAGGAGGATGGCCATGCCGCAATCCCTTCTCCTCCATTCTCCTCTCGGGATCTTGGGCACGCACGCACACACACCCGGCATGAGTTTAAGCCACCAGGTCCAGGACTCGAACCATGGTTGGCTACATGGGAGTCCAGCGACATAGCCATTATGCTAACTGCTGGTTCTGACAAAAACATTTTTTAATAACTTTGGGGGGGGACCTAAATAGCCTTTACTTTTTAAATATACTTAAATTTCATGTAAATTAATTTTGCAACAAGAGGTTGAAAAAACCCACACTGGATTTCAAAGACAAAAAAAATTAAATAACTCATGAATAATTTTATAGGGATTACATGTTGAAATGCAAATATTTTAGATACTAAAGATTTTAGATGAAGTTAAATAAAGCAAAGTGTTAAAATTATTTTCACCCATTTTTAAATTCATTTTGTAAAAATATGGCTGCTGGATCACCCGGGTGGCTTGCATGTGTGGTTGACATATTTTGATAGATATATGGAAATGTTTCCCTCTACATACCAAAGAATCCAGGCTATATGACTGGACTCCCACCTCCCACATGGCCAGTAGATGTTCAAGTCCTGGATCTGGCAGCTTGAAACTCACATTGGGCACACATGCATGTGTGCCCAAAATCCTGACAAAGGAGGAGAGGGGACTGCAGTGTGGCCTCCCCCCGGGGGGTGATTTCTCCTTTCTGTCTCTTTGGTGAGTGCGGATGCTCCCTATAATAAGCATCTCTCAAAAAACAAATAAAAAAAACAAGGATCAAACACCCCTAAAATAACCACCACCAAAACAAAACGCTTTGTCTGTGACCCTGCTGTTGGCAGGGCTTTGTACCAGCAGTGGTGGGGTGCTTCCTTGGGTGCAGGAGGTAAGAGGTGTGTCATCTATAGAGAATTTAAAAGCAGGAGTAAAGCCCACAAAGCCCCAGCCAGGCCGGCATCACTACCACAGTCACTGTTGGAAACGTCAAGGCCCAGTGGTTCAGGCTGCCCGAGGGAGCACCCACCCCAGGTACCCACCTTTGCCAGGCTCCGAGGGGTGTGGGGGAAATTGACAAATGCCAGCCCTCCAACCATGATGGACGGCACGCATGCTTCTAGTGCACACCTAGTGGTGTCCTTTGTCAGCTCTGCACAGGTGGCTCCATGGATCCAGGCAGCCTTGCCAGCCCTCCTTTCTACACCCCAACTCCCTGCTTTGCTTTGCTCTATTTATCATCAAGTTTGCAGCCTTTGCTTTGAATCAGGACCCTGTCACCTGGGCACACCTGTGAGCAAATGCCTACACTTACAGGAGGTGCCCACCCTCACCCTGTGCCATCCTTGCCAGGAAGCACATGCAGAGGACTCGGGGCTGTCCTGGCACCCTGGTGTCTTCATTGGCAGCCTTATTGTACAATCGGGACTGTGGCCACAGAAGTAGGGACAATCTGGGCAAGAGAAAGAGTGAGAGGGGGTGGGTTTGAGCTAGGGAAGGTACCTGATAAGCTCCAAATCACTTCCTGTAGCATTGCAACATTTTAAAAAATGATGGCATTTTAGCTTTTGGATTTCGGACCTTCAGAAGGTAGGATTTTATCAGGTTGCAAAATTGTGTACAAACCTCCTTTTCCTGGGCTAAACACACATGGGGGTCAGATGTGGGGATTCCTCACATGCTGCACCTCAGGTTCTGGCTTGTCAAAAGCCTGTGTTAACACCAGGGCACCAAGTCTAGACCACCCCTCTGCTCTCTAACCTGAGCTCTTCATAGCTGAGTGCTTAGGTGATTCAGGCTGCACCTTGCATGAACCAAAGCTAAAAACAGGCACCTCTCATGGCCGCAGAAACAAAGTTTTCAGGAAACGAATGCTGGAAAAAACGAGCCAGTGCCCCAGACACAGGTTGG
>NW_006204133.1:4389031-4425171 GCF_000334495.1 Tupaia belangeri chinensis
AAAAACTAATAATACACTTTTTTTTTTTTTTTTTTTTTTGAGAGGTTTTTGCTATAGGGTGCATGCACTCGCCAGACAGAGACAGAGAGATAGAAAGGAGAAATCACCCCCCAGAGGGGGGATGGCCATGCTGCAATCCCTTCTCCTCCACTCTCCTCTTGGGATCTTGGGCACACACGCACATGCACCCGGCGTGAGTTTAAGCCACCGGGTCTGGGACGTGAACCGCGGTCGACTACATGGGAGTCCAGCGACATAGCCATTACGCTAACTGCTGGTTCCTCAGGCCAGCTTCTGTCTGCCTTCCATTACGGGATTGTTTCTCCTTCCCTGTTCTCTAAGAAAGGCTGACAGAATCCAGGTGTCAGTCACTTAGAAACCAGTCTCTATTTTTTTTTTTCATTTTTTTTCGCAGTAGTCATTTTCTGTGATTAGTTTCACTGTGTAAATTAGACTGTAACTGTGCTTCTTCAAAAAATATACCTCTCCCCATTACCTGCTTGAAAGATTTACTCCTCTAGGCCTTTTACAGTAGACTCATGACTGAGGCAAGGAAAACAAATGTAAAATCTAAAGACAGTACATGACAGAGCCACTAAGTGGTGCAGTGGTTAAGGTGAATCCCACATGGCCAACTGTGTGGTTCAAGTCCCGAACCTGGTTGTTTGAAGAATGTCAGGCACGTGTGCAAAATCTGGAGAGGAGAATGGAGGAGAAGGGATTGGAGCATAGTCACCCCACGTTGGGATACTTTCTCACTTCCCCTGTCTCTCTCTCTGCTGAGCTCATGCACCCTATAGCCCATAACTAAACAAAACAAAAAGTATTTGCCTGAAAAATGACAAAAACTTTTTTTTGGAGAGGTTTTTGCTTTAGGGCGCATGCACTTGCCAGAAAGACAGAGAGAGACAGAGAGACAGAAAGCAAGAAATCACCCCCCCCCCAGGAGGATGGCCATGCCGCAATCCCTTCTCCTCCATTCTCCTCTCGGGATCTTGGGCACGCACGCACACACACCCGGCATGAGTTTAAGCCACCAGGTCCAGGACTCGAACCATGGTTGGCTACATGGGAGTCCAGCGACATAGCCATTATGCTAACTGCTGGTTCTGACAAAAACATTTTTTAATAACTTTGGGGGGGGACCTAAATAGCCTTTACTTTTTAAATATACTTAAATTTCATGTAAATTAATTTTGCAACAAGAGGTTGAAAAAACCCACACTGGATTTCAAAGACAAAAAAAATTAAATAACTCATGAATAATTTTATAGGGATTACATGTTGAAATGCAAATATTTTAGATACTAAAGATTTTAGATGAAGTTAAATAAAGCAAAGTGTTAAAATTATTTTCACCCATTTTTAAATTCATTTTGTAAAAATATGGCTGCACGGACTGGATCACCCGGGTGGCTTGCATGTGTGGTTGACATATTTTGATAGATATATGGAAATGTTTCCCTCTACATACCAAAGAATCCAGGCTATATGACTGGACTCCCACCTCCCACATGGCCAGTAGATGTTCAAGTCCTGGATCTGGCAGCTTGAAACTCACATTGGGCACACATGCATGTGTGCCCAAAATCCTGACAAAGGAGGAGAGGGGACTGCAGTGTGGCCTCCCCCCGGGGGGTGATTTCTCCTTTCTGTCTCTTTGGTGAGTGCGGATGCTCCCTATAATAAGCATCTCTCAAAAAACAAATAAAAAAAACAAGGATCAAACACCCCTAAAATAACCACCACCAAAACAAAACGCTTTGTCTGTGACCCTGCTGTTGGCAGGGTTTTGTACCAGCAGTGGTGGGGTGCTTCCTTGGGTGCAGGAGGTAAGAGGTGTGTCATCTATAGAGAATTTAAAAGCAGGAGTAAAGTCCACAAAAGCCCAGCCAGGCCGGCATCACTACCACAGTCACTGTTGGAAACGTCAAGGCCCAGTGGTTCAGGCTGCCCGAGGGAGCACCCACCCCAGGTACCCACCTTTGCCAGGCTCCGAGGGGTGTGGGGGAAATTGACAAATGCCAGCCCTCCAACCATGATGGACGGCACGCATGCTTCTAGTGCACACCTAGTGGTGTCCTTTGTCAGCTCTGCACAGGTGGCTCCATGGATCCAGGCAGCCTTGCCAGCCCTCCTTTCTACACCCCAACTCCCTGCTTTGCTTTGCTCTATTTATCATCAAGTTTGCAGCCTTTGCTTTGAATCAGGACCCTGTCACCTGGGCACACCTGTGAGCAAATGCCTACACTTACAGGAGGTGCCCACCCTCACCCTGTGCCATCCTTGCCAGGAAGCACATGCAGAGGACTCGGGGCTGTCCTGGCACCCTGGTGTCTTCATTGGCAGCCTTATTGTACAATCGGGACTGTGGCCACAGAAGTAGGGACAATCTGGGCAAGAGAAAGAGTGAGAGGGGGTGGGTTTGAGCTAGGGAAGGTACCTGATAAGCTCCAAATCACTTCCTGTAGCATTGCAACATTTTAAAAAATGATGGCATTTTAGCTTTTGGATTTCGGACCTTCAGAAGGTAGGATTTTATCAGGTTGCAAAATTGTGTACAAACCTCCTTTTCCTGGGCTAAACACACATGGGGGTCAGATGTGGGGATTCCTCACATGCTGCACCTCAGGTTCTGGCTTGTCAAAAGCCTGTGTTAACACCAGGGCACCAAGTCTAGACCACCCCTCTGCTCTCTAACCTGAGCTCTTCATAGCTGAGTGCTTAGGTGATTCAGGCTGCACCTTGCATGAACCAAAGCTAAAAACAGGCACCTCTCATGGCCGCAGAAACAAAGTTTTCAGGAAACGAATGCTGGAAAAAACGAGCCAGTGCCCCAGACACAGGTTGTCTTGGGTAAGAGAAGCCACAGGTTGGGACCAGCAGATGGCGTAATGGTTAGGTCTCTGGACTTTCATGTAGATGATCATGGTTTCAGTCCTGGACCCAGTGGCTTAAAACTCACACCTGGTGCATGTGTGGGCGTGCCTCAGATCCTGAGAGAAAAATGAAAGAGAAGGGATTGTGGCATGGTCTTTCCCCCGGGGGGTGGATTTCTAGCCTTCTGACTCTCTCTGGCGAGCACATGCACCTTACAGAAAAATCACTCTTAAAAAAAAAAAGAAGAAAAAGCCACAGGTCCAACATGTATTTACTGAGTCCCTATTGCATGCAAGGTATGGGAGCTGGGTTGACCCTTATCTCTTTTCTCACAGCTCAGAGAGACAGGAGTCTTTGATCCTCTCTTACTCCTGGAGAGGGGCAGCTCTTGCCCTGGCTGGTAAGAACTCGACATCTTCAGCCCGTTGTCCCCATCGGCCACAGAGCCACTGCCTCTTCGCCTACTGCTGGACCCGTGCTTATCACGCCCAAAGGGGCCCAGGACAGTGTCCCTGCAAGGAGCAGAGAGGGTACTCTGTTCGGTGGCCCTGTAAGCTGTGCAGCAGGACAGCCAGGACGTGCAGTGCAGGCACGTGGGCGGGTGATACTCGCCTTCCTCTGGCCCTGGGGTGCTGGCTCAGATTGTGAGAGACATCCTCTGGGGTTTGGGAGAAAAGCAGATTCAGAGGAGTGAGGGGTTGCTGGTGTCCCCAGGCCAGTGTGGACAGCTATCCCCGTGCTTGGATTCCAGAGTCACTACTGACTTGTACTGATGTTCTCGGGTGGTTAGTGAGTTACTCATGAGCTACCTGGATGAAGTGAAAAGCGAACTACCTAGTCAGGGGAAGCACCGGATCCCACTGGTTCTGCCCCCGAGTGTGACAGATGTGACAGATGTGCAGGTCAGACCCAGATTTTCCAAAAGGCAGGAACAGATGACCTTGAGAGGATGCGGGTGCCACGGGAGTTTTGCTCCTGGCCTCGTTAGCTCTGCTGATGACCAGCTGAATGTCACCTGCGGCGTCACCTTGCCGTGGTCGTGGCTGTGCAGGGAGGCTCTCCCTTGCAGGTGGGCTCAGCTCCCAGGATGGCCTTCTGAGGGTTCCCAGACATTAGTGATTTTCATGACCACCCCCCTAGGTTGTCAGGGAAATAGAGTAAAATTGCAGATGGATGGCACCAGGGCATCTGCTCGAGGGGTGAGTTAAAGCCAAGGTGGTCATGACCTTGACCTGCCCTGACCCTTGGTTCTGAGTGAGCCCCACATTCCCCTGGTCCCTGTCTAGACTTTCCTGCCCCAAACCCCCGAGATATGAAGCACTAACAATGGCGGGGTCTGACTGAGCCCACACAAGGGGTGGTGGTCAACACCTGCAACCCCACCCCTACCCCCAGCTCAGTCAGCCATGGCCTGTGCCCAGGTGAGGCTGAGCTAGGAGAATGGTGGGGACAGAGTGGGTGTCTCTCACAGTCTGCTCTGAGGAGGACCAGTGGCTGGAAGCATCCAGGGCACCCACGAGGGCTTGCTTGCCTCTGCTGCTTCTTAAACACAGACCTAGAGGGGCTGCAGAGCCTGACAGCAGACTCCCACCCCGAAAGGGCTGACAGTCTGGTTTTAGTTACTGATGTAACATTTACTTATTTATTTAAAGAGAGACAGACAGGAAAGCCAGACAGGGTCTGCTATCTTCCCTCCAGCCTTTCAGCCAGCCAGGGTCACAGGGGCAGCCAGAAGTCCATCAGCGTGTTGAGGTCCACCCCGGCCCTGGGTCCCAGGCCTTCCCACGTGGCTGAGGGTCATGTGGCAGCACTCTCCTACCTGCGCCACTGCCGCCGGGCCTGGCCTTCTGGTTTCCACAGTCGTAGCTAAAGCGTGGTTCTCTGCTAAGTGCTCTATGTGTGTCCCTAGTAAAATCTCACAGTAACCCTAGAACGTGGTACTATTGTCACATCCCTTTCCCAGAGGACAAAACTGAGTCAGAGGGAGGTCAAGAAGCTGTGGTTTCAAGTGGCACAGCCAAGTCCCTGCTTTGATGGCCTCCC
This sequence comes from Tupaia belangeri chinensis, assembly GCF_000334495.1. Taxonomy (NCBI): domain Eukaryota; kingdom Metazoa; phylum Chordata; class Mammalia; order Scandentia; family Tupaiidae; genus Tupaia; species Tupaia belangeri. The sequence continues at coordinate 4,393,955 of NW_006204133.1, forward strand.
CCAAATGACAGAGGGATTCAAAACTCACAAGGACCCCTTTCCTTCATCTGAAAATTTGGAGAGAATGTGCATTCGACAGGCTGAATTAAAGGCTATGCCTTATTAGATTACCCAGATAATTTAAGGTGTGTATATGATCAGCCTAAAGAAAACCTCTCCCGAATGAACTGACCGACTACCACCGTCTCTTCAGAGACAGCCCGCGGCCTGGTCGGTGGTGAGCTATGGTGGCGTCACTGCAGGGCCGTGCACCCCACTTCCCGGTGTCAAAGCAGGCAAGGTCTCCCCAGCTCCCTGAGTTGTCCTCCTCTCAGTGAACAGAGCGAGGTCGTGGGCCCACGAGGGCTCGTAGTGAGGAGCCCAGAGACGTCAGCTGCCGTGGCCGCCGCTGTCACCCCTCCTCTCACTCTGCAGTAAGGACGGCTCCACCCCTGGTCCCCATTGCCATTAGTCACCTGTGGATGTCCCAAGGCCACAGAATATCCTGATACCCCCTTCCTGCCCTGTGGTATTTACGTTTTCTTTTTTAATATTTCTTAAGAAAGCATGCATTTCTGCAGGTGTGTATCTGGCAGGGGACCTTGTACCCGCCCTTGCAGAACTAAGCTAGCTGTGGTGTGCAGTGGTACCGCAATGCTCCTCCATGCTGAGCTACACGGGAGGGTCCTGGGTTTGAGTCCCGAGGTCTCCCGGTGCACATTGGGCACATGCGTGCCCATGATCCTGTCTGGTTGAGGCTGGAGAGAAAGACTCTCTCTTTCTCTCTTGGAATGAATGAATGAATGAATACATAATAAATACCCTAACAAAAGGAGCACCCCTGGCTAACCCATTCTCATCCTCTGCTCAATGCCAGGGCAGGGGCTGAGAGATGAGCAGGCAGGGCCTGGAGTCTGATCAAGGGAAGCAGGAAAGGCAGTGTGGGAAAGCCATTGAAGACAGACCCTCCTGGAGTAAGGTGCCCAACGGAAGAACTCTGCAGCACAGGCAGGAGGCCACTCGGTCCCTGGAGCGCCGCTCGGCTGTGCTCTGAAGCACAGCAGCGCCACCTGCATGCTCACTGAAGCCTGCAGGCTGCTTCCAGCCCCAGAGCTTTGAGTTGGCAGATCCTGGACTGGACTGGCCAGTCTTTTGCGTTCTGACAGGTTCCCAGCCAATAGGTGCCGCCCCTGCTGGGCTGGGGGACTGACCTGGGGAACTACTGCCTTCAGCCAGGGATTGTCACGGGTTTCCAAGCCAGGGAACCCACTGGTCAAATGAAATTTCTTGGAGACAGTGATAAAGCAGTGAACAAGGCGATGGTTGGGGCGAGGCGCGCAGACGTTTCCCAAGGCACAATTCCAAACCACACAGCTCCCAAAGCTCACCTAGGACTCCTGACTGAGACCTAGCACCCAGGGCGGCAAGCCCAGACCTCGAGCTGTGGTCCCTAAAAGGACTAGTCCCAATTGTACAGCATTTGGGGCTGGTGTCCCAGCACCCTGTGTTTCATCAAGCCCTCCCGAAGCTTCTGAGCATGTAGGTCTGAGCAGCGCTGGTGCGTGAGGGCCAGTGACTGGGTGAGGTGCGGAGGCCCCGCGCCTGCTGGATCTCAGCCTCGGGCGTCCTGCGCTCCGCCGCCTTCTCCTGCACCTGTCTCTCCCTAGAGACTCCAGACTGAGCCTGTCACCTTCCTCTGGACGCTCCGTCCTGCATCCCAACTAGGGGACCCACGCCAATTACTGCCTGCTCACCTGCCTAGCACTTAGAGATGACTTACGCACATCATCTCCAAACCGGGTTAGATTCCTGAGAGATTTTTATTTATATATTTATTTTTAGAGAGATGTTTGCTATAGGGCGTGTACACTTACCAGAGAGACAGAAAGACAGACAGACAGAAAGAAAAACAGATCGACCCCCCTAGGGGAGGGGATGGCCACAATACAATCCCATCTCCTCCAGTCTCTTCTGGGGATTTTGGGCACATACGCACACATGCCTGGTGTGAGTTTCATGCTGCCAGGTTCAGGACTTGAACCAGGGTTGATTACATGGGAGCCCAACGACATAACCATTATGCCATCTGCTGGTCTTGAGTTGCCACTTTATAAATAAGACCACCAAGGTTCCATGAAGAGCAACAACCTGCCTGAGGCCACTGGCTAGCATGGGATTTAATCCTGTGTGGGGGGGGCAGCTCTGTGACAACCCCCGCCCCTTCTCTGCAGTTGGAGCCAGAAACTCACTCAGCATCCAGGACCCAGGGCCCACAGGCCTTGCCTGATTAATTTTATTGGATATTTGCACCTTTTTAGAGAGGATCTGTAGCTTTCAACAGCATGAACCAAGAGACTGCATAGGAATCTCCAAACCCTGCAACAACGGTGAAAATGCTTCTGAGAATAGCGTTTCAGAAGGCAGCTTTCGGGGCCAAAGACCACAGGGATCTCCCCCCTGGGCGGTGGGGAGGGACTTGAACACCACTCAGAACTTGGCTTTGCAGAAAAGGAGCATAGCCCAGCCTCCTGCAGGCAGCTGCTTCCCAACCCACCCAGACACAGAGCGCCTGTCTCTCCCTAGAGACTCCAGACTGAGCCTGTCACCTTCCTCTGGACGCTCCGTCCTGCATCCCAACTAGGGGACCCACGCCAATTACTGCCTGCTCACCTGCCTAGCACTTAGAGATGACTTACGCACATCATCTCCAAACCGGGTTAGATTCCTGAGAGATTTTTATTTATATATTTATTTTTAGAGAGATGTTTGCTATAGGGCGTGTACACTTACCAGAGAGACAGAAAGACAGACAGACAGAAAGAAAAACAGATCGACCCCCCTAGGGGAGGGGATGGCCACAATACAATCCCATCTCCTCCAGTCTCTTCTGGGGATTTTGGGCACATACGCACACATGCCTGGTGTGAGTTTCATGCTGCCAGGTTCAGGACTTGAACCAGGGTTGATTACATGGGAGCCCAACGACATAACCATTATGCCATCTGCTGGTCTTGAGTTGCCACTTTATAAATAAGACCACCAAGGTTCCATGAAGAGCAACAACCTGCCTGAGGCCACTGGCTAGCATGGGATTTAATCCTGTGTGGGGGGGGCAGCTCTGTGACAACCCCCGCCCCTTCTCTGCAGTTGGAGCCAGAAACTCACTCAGCATCCAGGACCCAGGGCCCACAGGCCTTGCCTGATTAATTTTATTGGATATTTGCACCTTTTTAGAGAGGATCTGTAGCTTTCAACAGCATGAACCAAGAGACTGCATAGGAATCTCCAAACCCTGCAACAACGGTGAAAATGCTTCTGAGAATAGCGTTTCAGAAGGCAGCTTTCGGGGCCAAAGACCACAGGGATCTCCCCCCTGGGCGGTGGGGAGGGACTTGAACACCACTCAGAACTTGGCTTTGCAGAAAAGGAGCATAGCCCAGCCTCCTGCAGGCAGCTGCTTCCCAACCCAGCCACACAGAGACCGGCCCCCAGCATTGCCTTCATTCCTGGGGCTGCAGTGACCCCTGTGGCCATGCCCAAGTGCAGCTACGTGCAGGGTGCCGGGACTGCGGTCTCTCCCTCGTCATCACGTCAACAGTCATCGGGGCCTTCGGTTAGAAATCTCACTCTGGGAAGGGTGGGTGGGCCTTGCTAGGATTGGCCGCTGGGACCCTGGAGCTCAGAGGTGGGCTGACCGTGTCTCCTTCAGGCATCCGCACAGGGATGGCCTAAAAATCTACTTTTGCTCCCCCCCACCCTGCTCCCCCACCAGCTGCTTCATCCCGGAGAAGAGGGAGACAGGTGGCCAAGGACACCCTGCCTTGTTGTAACCTCCAGACCATGTGGGTGGAGATGGGACTTGTCAGGCAAGAGTTGAGAGGGTCCAGACGGGTTAGTTAAGCCACACCCCCATTTAAATAGGAGGTGAGAGCCAGAGCCTGGGGAAAGCCCCCAACCAGTGTACATGAATCCGTGAGGAACTGCACAGGACAGCTACTGACGCAGGCTGGACCCTGGGGCTTACACTAGAGGGGTTTCTGTATTTTTCTCTCCTATAACGTGAAGGCTCTCACAAGTAGGTGGTCTAGGGCTGCTATGATGGCTCCATGATGTCATGTAAGACCCTATCTCTGTCTACCACTTAATGTGTGACTTCTGTCTAAGAGGTTCTATCATGAACACAAGATGCTTGCTAGAGCTCCGTCCATCACGTCTGAGTTCCAGGAAGAAAAAGGAACAAAAGGGGAGAGGTAAAAAGGTCACCAACCAGGGACATGTGTGTTCCTTTAAATATCGTTTCTTGAGGTTTCACCAAATTTCACAAATGTTCTTTTTATCTTTTTATCCACCTTAACCTGCAAGGGAGGCTTGGAACTATAGTTTTGTAAACTGGGTGTGGTCCTAAGAAAGAAAAGGAACAGAAAGATAAGAGCCCAGGGCCCGGGCTATCAGCTGCATCTTCAGTGTGTACTGTTTACTGAGCCCATCCCACAAGGGCCCTCCGGACAGCCTGCTATTCCCATTTCACCGGCGGGAGAGCTGTTTAGCGAGGCTGTGTCTCTCCTACATCAGCCACCAAGCAGCAGCGGCCAAGCCTGAACCTAGGCCTGGCTCCTAACTCCAGGTCCTAACCTTATAGCGCTCGTCTGAAGGGCAGAAACCCAGGACGTGGGCTGGGATTCTCCCTGGAGGTCACATCACAGTGGCTCCCTGTGTCGTTGGTGACTCCCAGGTGTGTAAGGAGAAGCCACACCAGGAGCAAGCGCTGCTGTCATTGTGAAAGGTGGCAGGTGCACTGGATGGATGGTGGTGTCCTAGCAAGGGGGTCTGCCCGAGTTCACTTCCCCCAGACCCCACTCAGTCCTGCCCTGCCCAGAGGCTGCCGCTTGTGGAATCTCGGGAGAAACACCATCCCTCCCCACACACACACACACCCTGCCTTGACTCCAGCCAGTTTAACTGATGATCCAGAAAAGATAATTAGTCATTACCCTTTACCTTTTTTTTAGATTTTTGGCATAGGGCATGTTGTGCTTACTGGGAGAGAAAGTGAGAAATCACTCCCTAGGGGGGTGGCTGCGTGTCATTCCTTCTCCTCCTTTCTGCTCCCGGGGTTTTGGGCACACATGTACACGAGCCCAGCGTGATTTTCAAGTCATCAGGTCTGGGACTCAAACCAGGGCTAGCTGTGTGAGAGTCCAGCGCCTTAACCACCATGCTGGCCCCATACCCTTTGCTATTTTAATAGCTATGTCCAGAATTTTTAAAAAGCACCTAAATACATAAAACAGATAAATGCTTAGGCTTCGTAAAAAGTCCTTGGCTTCATCAAAGGACTGTTCTGGGGTTCCTTTAACTGGGAGACTCTAGTATGATTAAGCATGAAACATTTAAAAATATTAACTACTTGACAAAGGGGCTTGAGGACAGGGAACCCTAAGGCTGGGTGGTGCCACACGTGGCCCGAGGACACAGGTTGGTGGAAAATGGAGTTGCGTCTATACCCAAGATATTCCAGCTAGACACTTCCCCTTCCACAGAGGTCCAGCTCCACCTAGGACTTCCCATGGTGCCAACAACTGTGCAGAGCACCCCGCGCCACAGTCGGCTGGCTGCGCTTTGTTCCCTGGAAGCCTTCAGTCTCAGGATCTCACGCCAGACTTGTGAGGTCACCGATGTCTCCTAAATCTGGGAAACTGGAAATCCAGCACTCGGCCCACTGTAGTGCTGAGGAAAGTCCAGCAGATGGCGCCAACACACAGGCTCACCTTAACTCACCTCAGTCCTCTGGAAGGAAAGTTGAACAAAATGGCAGCTCCTCCCTCACTTCTACCTCTCTCCCTTCCATTCTCCCCCTCCCTTTCTTTCGTTATTCATCCCTTCATCAAATATCCATGAAAGCCTAAAAATTGGGCTCTGTGCAAGATATGGGGAGATAACCTAAGACAGGGTCCCAGCCTTTGAGGGACACGGAATGTAATACAAGAAAAACACCAGACAATTGAAATACAGGAGGTGACCCGGCTTGCGAAGGGCCCAGAGTCATTCTTGAGCTGCATCATCTCAGCTTATGGGCTGTGCTGTAAGACAGGCTTGTCCTGAAAGTCTCAGGTCCCGATTGCACACTCGCTGCTGCCTTGGGCGAGTGCTCTACTCTCTCTAAACCTGCTCCCTCACTGGGAAGATGGAGATGACACTAGGTCACCCCTTGGAGTTCTCATAAAGTTGGTGTAAAGGTCTAAATATACCAGAAGCACTTAGCACACTCTTTTCTTTTTTTTTTTTTTTTAGAGAGAGAGAGAGATTTTTGTTATAGGGCACATGCACTCGCCAGAGAGACAGAAAGCCAGAACCCCCACCCCACCCCCACCCCAGCAGAAGGGGATGGCCATCCTGCAATCTCTTCTCCATTCTCCTCTTGGGAATTGGGGCATGCACCACATTCCCAGAGTGGGTTTTAAGCCACCAGGTCTGGGACTTGAACCATGGTCGACTACGTGGGAGTCCAGTGACATAACCATTATGCCATCTGCTGGCCCCAACCTAGCACATATTTTTAAATCCTCAAACATGTTATTTAAGACATGCAACTCACTCGTGCTTGCATGCATGCATGCATTCATTCCGTAGGCATCTGCTGTGACAGTCTTGTGAAGACAGCTGCTCTTGTTGCTAACGAGGCAGGGGAGACCAAGGCGGGGACATCCCAACATCTACAACGAAACAATAAAACTTGGCATCACAAACGGTGGCTGAGAGACTAGGTCTGCACCAGTTGGAACCAAGATGGCGCCTGGAAGGATCACTGCCTAACCCTCGAGCTCAGTGTACCTTTATTGTCCGTTAGCATGCTACATGACAGTCGCACCAGGACAGTTTGCGGTGACCAGGACAATGACTATAATTGCTCTAATAAGGTCTGGGAATGGAAGGAGTAGTGGTTCTTTAAAAAAAAAAATTATTTAATATTTATTACTTTTTTTTTTTTCTGTAGAGGTTTTTGCTATAGGGCACATGCGCTCATCAGAAAGACAGAGACAGAGAGAGAGACAGAAAGCAAGAAATCACCCCCCAGGGGGGATGGCCACACTGTAATCTCTTCTCTTCCATTCTCCTCTCGGGATCTTGGGCGCACACGCACACACATACACCTGGCGTGAGTTTAAGCCACCGGGTCCGGGATTCGAACCACAGTCAATTACATGGGAGTCCGGCGAGATAGTCATTACGTCAACTGCTGGTCCCAGTATTTATTACTTTTAATTTGCTATAGTGTTGGAGAAAACAGACCACTGAGAAACCGAGTGGCACTCAGGTTATCGCGGGCATTCCCAGCAAAACTCGCCTGGGCCCCTTCTTGAGAAGGTCACAGGGGGAATACAGTCTGGGTCAAGGATGTTGCAGGCCGGAACCGGCCATCCAGTCGCAATCCAGCTTTAACGTTCCCCTGCTGGTGAAATAGAAACGCTTCCTGTATGCGAGCAGTTGGCATAGGGGAAGTGTTTCTATATCAACAGGGCACTGCGCGCTCACCAGAGAGAGACAGAGACAGAGAAAGCTGCCCACTCCAGGACTCGATCTGTGGTCAGTCATGGGGGAGTCCAGCACCGTCACCACACCACCTGCTGGCCCCCGTTCCTTCCTCTCGAAGCGTGCATCCAGAGAAGCAGCGGGCAGTGACAGCTCATCCTGGGCTCATTCCCTGATCCACCCATCTCCTCTGTGGACAGAAGTCTGACTGCTTTTCCTTATTTTTCCGAGGTCCTTTCCAGAGGGCCTAGGGGAAGGCATGCCCACAGACGCTGACGGACCATTTTGGCCCGTTAGTATCAGGGTTCTCCCTACATCCTGCCCTGGCATAGTGTCGGAGTGTCTCTGTGAGGTCTGCCAGGCCTCCTTATCACTCAGAGTACATTCCTTTCTGATCTCGGCAACCTTCCTTTTCCAGTCACCACCCTGAAGCCCACCTATAACCTACAAGCCCCCCCTCTTCCACATGTCCTGCCTTTTTGGGCCAGACCAATGGAAAATGTTTCACTGAATTCCAAACTCTCACTCTCATAATCAAATAAAATGAACCCCTGTACCTGATCACCCCGAGAGAAACCCACATTACTGTTTTTCCGTTGACACCTCTCACCTGCTCCACCTGCGGGGTAATGGGCTCTGCCTATGCTCTCCCTAATACGTTTGCTTTTGTTCTAAGGCTCACTTTTCACTTTTCCTGCACAAAGCCAAGGCCCCCTTCTCCAGGTGGAGCCTTCCCCAGGGCTGAGTCTCCCTGGCTGTGTTCCAGGAACTACAAGATGAATAACGAGAGTATTCTTCTGTTTGGGGATTTGCAGCTGGGGTGGACATTTGTTGGATTTTTTTATTTTTTATTTTTTTTTTTTGCGGGGGGAGAGGTTTTTGCTATAGGGCACGTGCACTCGCCAGAAAGACAGAGAGACAGAAAGTGAGAAATCACCCCTCAGGGAGATGGCCACACTGCCATCCCTTCTCCTCCATTCCCCTCTCAGGATCTTACGCACACGCGCTGGGCATGAGTTTAAGTCACTGGGTCTGGGACTCGAACTGCAGTCGACTACATGGGAGTCCAGCAACACAGCCATTATGCCAACTGCTGGTCCCTGTTAGATACTTATTTTTAGCACCTTCCTCAGCAAGAGTAAAAACCAGCTTGGATGGAAAAGAGAAGACAGAGCCCTGCTGTCCATCAGCTGGGAGGACAGACTAAAGTCAGCGAGGAGCTTCAGCGAGAACTCTTCTCCAAGGTCACGCTGCAGCTGGGAAGTGCCACCACAGCCCCTCTGTGAATGACCTCCGCTTCTTACCCTCTGCTCTAGACCCGCTGAGCTCCTCTCCCCTGCCCATGCAAGATGCGGAGCCATCTGCTCCTAACCCTCCTCAGAAGCAGCAGCTCGTTTGGGACTAGTTCTGCTTCCCTTAGAACCCCCAAGAGTCTTCTGCGGGAGCCCCGACCTTCTAGAGGAGCGTTTGCACCACGCTGTCCTTGAGTGGCCTTCCAGGGCTGTGCTACCTGTCCTCTCTCCCACGCCACATCTGTCAGACCGGGGTGCCTGCTGGTCCTTGGCTGGTAAGAACTTACTTCAGGCGCCTGATAGCGGGGGGTGCAGGCAGTGGCCTCCCTCAGCTCCTGAGAGGCCCCCCAGGAGAAACCTCAGCAGGGACATGAGCGAAGGGGACCCATGTGAATGGATCCAGACTTCAGCAAAGACGAAGGAGGAAGGTTAAGACTATTGGTTGGGAGCACCCCGCCCCCCAGCAGGGCACACCATGTCCGGATCTGGAGCCCCTACATGCCCTGAGTTCTGAGGGCCTGACATGACGTTGGGTGTGCACAGCTGTGTGTGTCGGGTGGGGGGGCACGTAGTGTCGAACCACTGAATTAGAGGAGGTCTCAACTGCAATGCAAACCACCCTCCCTCTCTGTTTCTCTCCTTTCTCCCTTCCTGCCCTCCCTCCCTCTCTCCTTACCCCCTCCTTCCACCAGCATCCTGTGCCAGGACGTGTTCAGTGCTGGGGCACAGTCCCCTGTCCCACACAGGTCGATGAGGACCGCTGTAATGGAGCATGGGCACCTGGAAGTAGGGTTAGACTCTGAGCACCCGCTAGGGCCTAACTCCATAGTCAGCCCCTGGGCACCCAGACATGGGGTCAGACTCTGAGCACTCTGGCTGCAGGCATTACACAGGCCTTCCCTATCAGGTCTCCCGGGTTTGGGTTTGAAGAGTTCAGTGATGGCTGTAGGGGTCCACCCAGCCCTTGCCTTGGGCTCTTGGTCTGTCCCTCACAGCTAACATGCCCACACTTCTGACTTTCTCACTACACATCACTCCACCAGATACTGGCTTTGTCCTTAACACACCCAGCAGTCTATATACGCCGCTGATGTGAGTTGCACATTGGGCTTTAGAAACAGACTTGAGACGGAGTTTGGTGTGCAGAATGGTTACTAAGGAGTGCCTTGGGATCCCCACCTATGGAAGGGGAGGAAGGACGGAGTGGGGAGTAGGTGAAGTCACAGTGCACGCCCAATCATAACCTCGACTGCTGGAACGAGCCCTCAGAGATGGCCTGTGGCAGGCAGAGAGGGCCAGGCCTCTCTAGTTCCATGTTCTTCACTCATGGCAGGTGAGCTGCCCAGGAAGACTGTGACCAGGGCCGAGGTAGCTCGCAGTAGCCTAGATAACTCCCGAAGGGACAGAGAGCTGAAGGCTGAGCACTGACGGTGGCCCCAGCTGGAGCATCAGGCCTTCATTGAAAGGAACCTGGCAGTGTATCAGGGTGTTCACTCCAGCCCACCTGTGCCTCTCAGATACACGGCTTCATGTACGTCCTGGAATCAGCTCCTTTGAGAATCCACTTTCTTTGGGGGAAGCTCAAGCAGGTTACTGGGGTGACCCACAGCTCCTGCCGCTGATACTCATGTCCCTTCTGCACCATCTGGGCTAGATTCCTCTGGCCCCTCAGCCCCTCCCCTGCTCTCACTGGCTTCCCTGGTGTGATGGCCCAGGACCCAGCCCTGAGAGCTGTGGTACCTGGTCTCCACTCCCTTCTCAGGCTGGAGTCACTACCCTTGTTTACTGACCATCACCAGTGAGCTAGGGCAGCACAAGGCGCCTGTGGGATCCCCCGGTTTGCATGCACTTTCTTCATTCCCCAGTGCCGACAGCCCTGCATCTTCTTCCCAGCTGGGTCAACCACCCCCATCAGGATGACGACCCTCTTCCTGCTTTCGGATCACGTTCAACTGCCCAAATCAACACTGCAACTCATAATTGAACTCATCCTCTCTGATGTCTCTGGGCAGAAGTCTCTCTCCAAGAACCCAGACATGTCAACCCTGAGAGCTCAGAATCAAGGGGGTAAGAAGCCCCAGTTGGGTCACTAGGAGTAACAGTGACCACCCTTGGTTCCCAGACCCCTGGGCTCTGTGCTGGGGCCACAGTGGCATGTGAAGGCACTCGATCCACAAGGTCTCCTGCACCCACTCTTGTGCATCAGTGCCTCTGAGCTGGCGCTCTGCCTTCACAGCCCATGCCGACTTCCTGTGAGGCCAGCCCCTGAGCCGTTCAGTATAGGACATGGATCGATGGCTATGAACCCACCCCGTGCCTTTGTTGTGACAGAAAAGGTCTCCTGCTCTTTTACAAAGATAGGCAACACTCCATGAGCTCTTAGTGATCGGACTTCTGACGGAGGCCCACAGGGAAGGTAACTATACTCAGAGTATGTATCTGTTTCTATCAGAATGAGTCATTGGTGCTCACAGGGTGGAAGAGAGCTGGAAGCTGGCTGCCAAGCTCAGCCTCTGTCTCTGTTAAGGAGGAGTTGTACCTTTGGTGGAAGCAGCAGCTGCACCATCTTTGATGGGTGGAAGCCCATTCATGGCTTCCATCTTTGCCACCACCTTGCCAGCATGGAGATGGCCAGTGATGAAGGCTGGCTGATGCTACCTGCATAGGTCAGTTTGTGTACTTCCATTGTGGAGGCTCCGGTAGTCACTAACATGTGTGGCTACTACCACACTCCCTGCCTGCCAATCTCATGTGTCCACGACACGCCTACTAGACTGCCTCATCCCAGGGCTTCCTGTCTTTGTCCTCCTAACTCCTACAGACAGACAAGCCAGTAGGTGCTGCCTAAGAGTCTATATGAACTTGTACTCTAACTCTTGCCTACTTTTCTTTCCACGCAAGGTGGATAACCAGGTGTTCTGCTCTTCATTCTGTCCATCAGGAAGTGACTCCTGCCTTTCTCTTGATTGAGACTGTAGGTTGCTGCCCTCTGTGTTGAGCTCGTATACATACCAAGCCTATCCGGCCATGGACTAGGCTTGATCTTCTCTTCTCCTTTATCTGGTTGCACATAGTTCCCTGCACAGCCACCGGTATAAGATGCCCTGGCACCAGAATGGTGGACGGCAGACACAGAGGCCCAGCTACCTGCGGTGTGGCTGCTGTGCCTTCCAGCCTTGCTTGCATGTGACTGAATATCCCACTTCCATCTTGAGATGGATTCTTGCTGGGCCGCCCCACTCTGACCACGCTCATCCCAGGCAGCCGTACTGCATGGCACTCTGTACGTGGTCCAGCCCCAGGCGCAGGTCAGCAGTCTTTTATAAAGGGTGTGTAACTGCTGGAAGTGGCATGGCTTGCTCCGCACAGCCCAAAGGAGTGCACTGTGATTCTCCTATGATGGTTTGCCATAAATTCCACAGCTCCTTTTCCCACTGTACTAGTTCGTTAAAGCTGCTATAACAAGTCCCATAGATTGGGTGGCTTAAAATAACTGAAACTTCTTTCCCCTCAACTCTGAGGTCTAGACGTCTCAAGGTATCGGCAGGGCCAGTTCCTTTCAAGAGCCACGAGGGGATGCTGTGCTCCAGGCCTCTCTCCTTGGCTTGCAGCAGCCATCTCTGTGCCTCCACATGATGTTCCCTGTGTGCATCTGTGTCTGCATTCCCTCTTCTCTTAAGGACTGCAGTCGTATTGGATTAAAGCTCACTCTAATAACCATTTTACCTTAGTGACCTCTGCAAAGACCCTGCCCTTAAACACAGTGGCATCATAGGTACCAGGGCTCAAGTCACACTTATAAACACAGCAGGGCAGGAGGATGGGGCACGATGCAGCTCCTAACACCTGCTTGTGCTTCCTCAAATACCCCAGCCTGCCAGGTGACCCGGAGAGCAGAGATCCAGGCAGCCTGAGCCTGCTGCAGGGCCATTCCTCTGAGCCCTACCCAAACAGGGTCGGTTTTGTTTCATCCAGTGTATGGATCAGAGCAGTGTTCCCAGAAATATTATATGCCACTCCAAAACCGAGGCTTACAAGATACTGTGCTTCCCTCTTCATGGTGGGAGGTGCAAGATGTAATGGCTTTGCCTTTCCTTTGGGTGGGATGTCCTGCTTGCCCCTCATCACTGGATCCCTAAACATGTCACTGATGTGGCAAGACCCTGGACCTTTGAAGAATCAGTTCCCTACCTTCTGGAGTGTCTTACCCAGGGCTACAATGTGCTAGCCCCTTCTCGTCCATCCAGTTTGACTGCAGGGCACCAGTGACGTGGGGCTCGAGGTGATGTTCTGCAGAACGTCCAGGTGGTCCAGAGCTCCTGAGACATTAATCATGACAGAAGGCAGGAGGACCAACACTAGGTCCGGACAAAATACAAATGTGCACACTTTCTGATAGAAATGCATTTGTGGAACCCATGTCTGTACACTGCTTCAGTCCAAGCTAGCATGTCCTAGGGAAGATGGAACATCTGGCATGGCAGACCGCCATCAGAACCAATGCCCACCGGGCTTTACAGGAGCATCCTCTCATGCCAGGCTCCACCAGGGTTTTGCAATAGCTGGAAGTGCACATTAAGTGGAGGAACAACAGAGCCACTACTTCTGCATCATTTAGATATTTAGCAGTGATACAAGTTCCTGACAGCCCTGCTGGGACATGATCTTTTTTTTTTTTTTTTTTTCATAGGGTGCATGTGCTCTCAAGGCAGAGAGAGACAGGGAAAGTGAGAAATCATCCGATATGGAGGATGGTCTCACTGTAATCCCTTCTTTTCCTGGGATTTTGGGCATGCACATGTACAGGCCTGGCATGATTTTCAAACCTCCAGGTCTGATTGGACTTGAACCCCAATAAGCGATGTAGGAGTCCATAACCTTAACCACCATGCCACCTGATGACCCCAGGACATGATTTTGTTTTAATTTACTACCATGACTGAGGCAGAGAAAGAAGAGTTTCAAAGACTTCCACTGAACCCTCTCCACTGTGAGAGCTCCGACCTCTCAGAGCAAGTGAGTGTGTCTATTCTGATTAGATACGGAGAGTTGGGAGCCCTGGAAATGACCTGCAGTGACCTGGATCCTGATCTGGTCCTCATGTTCCTGCTAACAGGGGTGCAGGATGATGCTTCATGTCTCTGGAGTGTAATGTGCAATCTCCCCTCTGTCCAGAGCACTGTCACCTGGATGGATGGATGGATGGACGGATGGCCACAGCTTTTGAGAAGGGCCAGGGAAGGCATGCCAGGGCACCATAAGCACTTCCTCCTGGGAAAGCTGGTCTCATCTCTGGCCAGTGACTTCCAGGTCTGACGCTAGCTCCAATGTGGAAACTGGACAGCCTGTGTGTTCTTCTTGGGGTGACTCTCCTTCACCTCCAGACCATCACTCCTTGGTCTCTTGCAGTGGTACAGAGTAGCTCCCTTGTTGGCTGTCCATCGGTTTTGCCCCAGGATGCCAGACTCTAAGACCCATCTTCATCACTCTCAGAGAGTCACTGCAGGCTTCTCTCTACCATCAGACACTGGGACCCTGCTTCTGGCAGGTTGGTGCTGCCACATGGCCTATTTTGGACTTCTACCATTGCTATTGCTGGGAGTGAGCTGAGCTCTGTGATGGTCTTGCCCAGTATGAGTGCCAACTTGGGCTTCACCCTCACTGGTATCCTTTTCACCAGGGTACTCTTCCCTGGGGTCCTTCTCAGTGTGCTAAATCCTGGCTCCTGGGAGACAGCTCCCACGTTAGTCAGCTCTCCCCTACTGAACTGTACACTGCAACCCCCTTGATGAAACACCTCAGAATCCCACTCTACAAAGGTCTTCCCTCTGCTGCTGGCTCATGCTGATAGACCTTATAGCTACTCTGGGAAATACTGCTCCTCTCCCAGGTATGGTTCAGAACATGCCTGGATGGTTTTTACTGGAAGCTGGCCCTAGTTATAGGCTTAATGACCGGGAAGAAGTCCAGGGTAGATTGGAGGGGGCCTGTGGTACCAGCCCTTGCAGGAAGGAGCCTTCCTACTGTCATCTCCAAGCTATCTCTACAGGTTCAAGGAAACTGATATCCAAATTTGGATTAATCAGTCAATTCCATTGTCCTTACAGTTATTATTTTCCATCTGTTTCTAAATGGCTGGATATGTTGCATAAGTTAGTATAACATCCCAGGGAAAGGTTTTTAATTGGATAGTTACATCATACCAGCGGTTATCTGTATATCTGATTTTTTTTAAGTTTATTTATTTGTCTCATGGGATGGGGAGGTACACTTGACAAGGTCTTACCATGTCGTATTCCTCCCGCTAGCCCCCCAGCCAGCGAGGGTCATGGATGTGTATGACATGTGCAGTATGTTCGGGCAAACCCAGGGTCTGAACCTGCCCTCCAATGTAGTTCCAGCCTCACACGGTATTGTCTGATTGCCTATGTGTCGACACCATGGCTGAGGCAATCACAGGGTTACCACTGTCAGAAGTGATGAGTGATCCAGCTCCAACACCCCTCACTGCTTGATCTCTTGGCCCACTCCAGCTACTGACCACTACATGCTGGCTCTGGGGAAGCAGAGCCCAGCTTCCCAGCCAGCCAGGGTTCAGAGGTACATAGCACTTAGCATGTTAAGGATATTGGTATGTAGGATATTTATTAAGGCATGCCTTTGGGAGATATACCTGAGGGAGGAAGTGGATGTGGACGAGGGAGATGTCATGCCCAGCTGTACTGCAGATGCAGTGAGAGCTTCAACTGAGCTTACAGAAGGCTCTGAGCTAAACTGGCCTTCAAGGTCACCCGTGCTTGGCTGAGATAGCCAAGCCTTTATGCCATGACTCCGGTAAGTCACTCAATGTGAGGTCTTCCAGAAAGGAAGTGACTCTAGGTGAGCTGACAGCCAGCAGACTCCAGGCAGTTGGTGCAACCAGTTCCTCAATGAAGGGACTCTGGGTCATGGACAACAGATGCCCACCACAGATAAATATGTCATATTACTAAAAAGATAAACCTTAGCCACTGAAGATGCTAAGAAGTAGGGGTTGTTTGTTACTGTAGCATTGTGTAGCCCAAACTGACTGATACACATGTCTTTATTGCAGGAAGAAGGAAAAAGTCTCTCAAGCATTAAAAACATATAAAAGACCCTGTCCACAAGCACACATCTTTTCTTTTTTTTTCCTAAGAGAGATTTTTGCTCCAGGGCATGTGCACTTGCTGAAGAAACAGAGATAAAAAGTGAGAAATCACCCACGGAGAGGGATGGTCATGCCACAGACTCTTCTCCATTTTCTTTTCAGGATCCTGGGCATGCACACATGCATTCCCGGTGTGAGTTTTAAGTCACTGGGTCTGGAAATTGAACTGTAGTCAACTATGTGGGAGTCCAGCAATATAACCATTATGCCCTCTGCTGGTCCCAGCCTTTGCCTTTTTAAACATGTAAAATTCAGTTATCACTCTGAACACACACAGATGGGCGAGTGAAGTTGATGAGTTATTTTATACCTCTACATCTTTGGTTAGTTTTCTCCAAATTCGCTGGCTCAGGTACCCACCTGCTGAGGTAGTGACTGGGCATGGAAAAAGGACCAGCAGAGGGTGCTGAGGTGGGAAGCACTGCCAAGAGTGGGTAGATTTCAAGGTGAAAAGCCAGGAATTGTCTTTGTGCCATTTCGGGCGCTAGTTAGGGTGTGTTTTGCTGTTGTTGTTGCTGTCACTGAACATTGGTGAAAGAGGCTCTCCTTGGCCTCAGGGGACTCCGGGGAGCCAGACTGGTGTGAAAGCAGAACCTCAGGGTGAGCCCTAATCCAATACGACTAGTTTTGTTATAAAAATAGAGAACTAGGACCTTGGCATGTATACAACATGTACAAGCCAAGCTGACAAGTCTCAGAAGAAATAACCCTGCAGACTTCTAGATCTGGGACTTCCAGACTCCACAATTAAAAGAAAATCCATCTATTATTTTAAGCCACCTCATCTGTAGTACTTAGCTATAGCAGCTATTCACAGAATGTAAACTAATACAGTCTTCTTACTAAGATATACTTTCATCTTTTGAAAGTGAGGATAAAGTGAGAAGGTGTGAGTTTCAAAAGCATTTGGGAACTACTAACACATATACAATGAAGTAAGTGTCTTTTTTTTTAAGATATCTGCACTCTGGCAGAAATTGAAAGATCTGAAGCTACGATAGTAGAGAGGTTTTTCAAAGACTTACAAATAGAACTGTCATATGATCTAACAATTCCACTCCTGGGTATCTACCCAAAGAATGGGAAAACATTCAGTTGAAAAAGTACTGGCACATCTCTGTTTACTGTGGCACTATTCACGATGGCTAAGACATGAAACCAACTCAAATGTCCAAGAACAGATTAATAGATTGAAAAAGTGTTGCATATATACACTATACAATAATAGTCATAAAAAACTACAAGATTCTGGCATTTGATAGAAAGTGGATGAATACAAAAGATTTACTGCTGAGTGAAGCAAACCAGACTATGAAAGACACACATTGTATGTCTCCATTTAACATATACTGAATATCTGCACTCTATAAAGGAAACTAAAATATTAGAGAATATAAAAACATGGAAAACAGTTATAGATATTGGAGACAGTATGGAAGGAGGTGGAGAAGTAGGGTAGGGTGAGAGGAAAGGAATCAAGGAGAAAAATGGAGAAGCAAGACATTTAAGGGGCACAGAAATGGAGCATTGTCTGTTGATAACATGTATAGTATTTTAACTACACTGGTGTGCAGTATATTTATGCTGGAGAAGTTCATTTCATAAGCTGTGGTAATGTACATGATTGAATATATAAAACAACATTTAAAAGTTTAAAGAGAAAGGGAACCAGCAGTTAGCGTAATGGCTATGTCGCTGGACTCCCACGTAGGCGACCCCGGTTCGTGTCCCAGACCCGGTGGCTTAAAAAACTCACGCTGGGCGCGTGTGCGTGCATGCCCAAGATCCCGAGAGGAGAATGGAGGAGAAGGGATTGTGGCGTGACCATCCCCCTGGGGGGGTGATTTCTCGCTTTCTGTCTCTATGCCTCTCTCTGTCTGTCTGGCGAGCGCACGCGCCCTACAGTGAAAATCTCTCCAAAAAAAAAAAAAAAAAGTTTAAAAAAAAAAAAAAAAAAAGTTTAAAAAAAAAAAAAAAAAAAGTTTAAAAAAAAAAAAAAAAAAAGTTTAAAAAAAAAAAAAAAAAAAGTTTAAAAAAAAAAAAAAAAAAAGTTTAAAAAAAAAAAAAAAAAAAGTTTAAAAAAAAAAAAAAAAAAAGTTTAAAAAAAAAAAAAAAAAAAGTTTAAAAAAAAAAAAAAAAAAAGTTTAAAAAAAAAAAAAAAAAAAGTTTAAAAAAAAAAAAAAAAAAAGTTTAAAAAAAAAAAAAAAAAAAGTTTAAAGAAAAAAAAAAAAAAAACCAGATAAGCCAGGAGTTAAAATAGCAATAAATCAAAAATTTGGTTTCCCTGCTGCCCTAACCACATGTAAACAGACATACATGGCTAGTGGCTACCACACTGGCCAGCACCGACATAGAACTTTTTGTGGGTGAAAATATTCTATCAGACAGTGTTGAGGGCTTAAGCTTAGTCACTGAGGGATAAATCTTTTAAGAAGCATGAATCTTACAGTTCATACATAAAATAATTCAACATATATTTTTCTAAATTTGACAACCCTAATTTAAATGGTATTACTAATGACTTATAAAAATGGGAACTTTTAGACTATAATTTTATTTTCAACAACGATGCTAGAGAAAGAACTAAAATATCATTCTCTCTTTAAATATGAATATAAAATTGTCATGGGAAGAGGTGATCAGAACTTTAAAAAAGGTTAAAAAAAGGGAAAATCTCATAAAGCTCTCAATAGGTTAATAAAAGTAGTTTTCAATATTTTGTGATGTGTGCACCAAGTTTTAAATTTTCAATTTACTTCTTTTAAAATTCTTAAGAGGCCCAGTCATTACTGCAGCAATCATGCTTACGGTGTCCTGTAAGACTGGAAGCCACATTGCAGACATGGTACTGATCTCTGGGTTGACCTGAAGACAAACTAGGTGTACACAAGCATGCCCGGGACCCTGAGGAGCTGAAGGCTGGAAAGGAATGTGGCATGATGGGACCCTGCTGAGGATACTTCTTTCTTGTGAGCATGTGCCCACATGGCTCACTACCACAAAAAGTAAAAAATAAATAGAATTCCAAATAAATGTGTACTTTCACGACTCTTTACTTATAATTCTGTATTATTTGTCTTAAAAGCACTACTTTCCCCTTCCTCCAAAAAGAAACAAATACACAAACCTCGGTGCCTGTAACATCGTACCTGCCTTGGATAGACCTGATCTTAAAAGTAATTTTTAAAATTTATTTATTCATGACTGAGAGCATGTGTACACTAGAGAGAGATAGAAGTATCCCTGACAGGGTCTCATCACTCCATAATCCCTTTTCCCTGGACCATCCCGCTCCTCTGGATCTTGGCCATGTGTGGGTATACACCGTGCCAACCTGGGGACCCATGTCTGTGTTCAGTCATGTGACTTACAGTACTGTGGTTCAGTTTGCTACTGACCGTACCACAAAGACTGGGGCGATAATTTTGGTTTCTGAGACAAAACTACTGACTCCCTCTCTCAATTTTTCTACTACTTAATTATGTTGGAGTAATTACACATCCACATCAGGCTGTCTAGCGGTCCTTCAAAATGCATGTCTACCCAGAATCTGTGGATACCACCTAACTTTGTAGATGCAATCAGGATGAGGTGATCCTGGGTTAGGAAGAAGCCTAAATCTCCTAACTGTGTTCTTAGATAAGGACACACAGACACACACAGAAAAGAAGGAAACCCGAGGAATGCCAAAGACTGCCAGTGACCAGTGAAAAACCCTCCCCAGAGCTTTTGGAGGAAGCATGGCTGGCACCTTGATTTGGGACTTCTATCCTCCAGAACCATGACAGAACACATTTGTGTTGTGTTAAGCCGCCCAGTCATCTGTTAGAGCGGTCCTAGGAAACAAATACCCTATGCTCTGATTTGGTCTAATTTCAGTCATTCTAACCTACTGCTTGAGCGCCATTGTTTGTTGAAGAAGTAAGTTTTACTTGCTCCCAATATTACATGTTAGATATACAATTCCAATGGATTAAAAGGAACAGATAAAGTAAATATTGCAACATTTAGTTTGTCTTCATTTAAGCAACAAGAAATGCTAAATGTTGTTATCACATCTTTAACTCTGATTTAACTTAGCAAACAAAAGGCCAAATGAATAGTCTACATATAATAATATGGATGTAAAAACATACCACCTATCTCCAAACAGGTAAAAACATGGTGGATTTTAAGCTTACGTATATTGGCTAATTTGTTCAAATCTGTTTTTCTGATTAAATAGAAAAAAATGCACATCAAATTCTTAATTGGTAAAAACCTTTTTCTTTAAGAGTTTTTTGCCAGAGACAGACAGACAGTGAGAAAGAAATAAGAAATCACTCCCCAGGATGAACGGCCATGCCACAATCCCTTGACCTCTAATTACCTCTCAGGATTTTGGGCATAAACACCTATGTGCCTGGTGTGATATTCAAGCTGCCAGGACTGGGACTTCAACTACCACTGACCACGTGCAAGTCAAGTGCCCCAAACACTGGACCACCTGTTGGCCCTGGTAAACCATGTCACAACTACAAAGCTGAGTTTCTAAAGACATCACCCCTAAAAGCATGGAAGAACGCTGTATGAACAGAACATAGGGCTTCCCAATCTATTAATAGTTCTTTGTTTTTATTTTCTAGAGTTTAGTGGAAAATTGTGTATGGGTAAGTACTATGAGTGATAAGTCAGTGTTGGCAATGTGAAACTTGACGAAACTATTCAATATTAATGTTAAAACAGTATAGTAATTAGTGAAGGTCCCATGCAATTATTATTTTTATTTTAGAAGTTGTTGCCTTAGGGAATGTGTACACACTGGGGAGAAAGAGAGAGAGACAGACACAGTGAGAGGAAAAGTGAGAAATCACCCCCTGAGGGGACTGCCTCACTGCAATTCTTTCTCCATTCTCCTCCTGGGACCTTGGGCATACATGCACACGTGCCCAGCTTGAGTCTGAAGCCACCGAGTCCAGTACTTGAACCATAGTCAACCGTGTGTGAGTCCAGTGACGTAACTACTATGTCATCTGCTGGTCTTGGGCCCATGCAAATTTTTTTTTTTTTTTTAGAGGTTTTTGCCATAGGGCGCATGCGCTCACCAGACAGAGAGAGACGGAGAGAGAAAGCGAGAAATCACCCCCCAGGGGGGATGGCCATGCTGCAATCCCTTCTCCTCCATTCTCCTCTCGGGATCTTGGGCACACATGCACACGCACCCGGCGTGAGTTTTAAGCCACCGGGTCCGGGATGCGAACCGTGGTCGACTATGTGGGAGTCCAGCGACATAGCCATTACGCTAACTGCTGGTCCCTAGGGCCCACGCAATTTTAAAAAATGATTCCTGAAAGCCAAGAGGTTCAAGATATTTGTGTTACAAACTCTATTTGCTTTCTATAAAGGCCATGTTTCCCTGTCCAGCCCCAAGACTTGGGCAAACTTCCTTGAGCTCTCTGCTAGCACTCAGGTCTAATCTGCCTGTCTAGGAGACTACCCACATGCCCTCCGGTCTGCTGGCCCCTCCCTACTCTGCATGACCCAGAGCAGGTTCCTCACTGCAGGACTGCAGGCAGGTGCTCTGCCACTGACCTTCTGCACGCAGAAAGCGGTGTGCCCACAGGCCAGGCCCATCCTGACCCAAGGAAACACTATTCACTGGGAGAGGACAAACCTCTTCCAGAAGCTGTTGAAGGCTAGAATGAGCTTATATTAATCATGCTTTTAAAAAAAATTGCCAAAGGGCACATGTGCTTTCTGACAGAGAGAGAGAAAAAGAGAGAGAGAGAGAGCGAGTGAGAGAGAGAAACCAACTCCATGGGGCATGGCCACACACAATCCCTTCTCCTCCACTTAGGCATCCTTTTAGAATTTTCACATGTGCCTGGTGTGTTATTCCAAGCTGCCAGGTCTGGAATTTAAACCACATGGTAGGCCATATGTGATCCAGCAGCCTTAACCATCACATTATGGGCTAGCCCTAATTGTGCCTTTTTTTTTTTTTCTTTAAATAACTATCCATTTTATTTTATTTATTTATTTATTTATTTATTTTCAATTTTGCCAGAGAGAGACGGAGAGAGAGAAAGGGAAAAAAGGCAAGGTACCAGGTCCGGGACTTGAACCGTGGTCATCCATGTGTGAGTCTTAACCACCATGCCACCTGCCAGGCCCTAATTGTGTCTTTTTTATAATGTATAATATTTGACTAAGGATATATTTGTCCTCCTAGGACTGGTCCATTCTTAGAGAGCCAAGGGTCTCCCAGGGAGCATGTCTTTGCAAACTAGCCAGCCCTGAGCTCATGCTCTGAATTGCCCTGTCTACCTGGCTCTCATAGCCCAGGAGGTAATACTCTTCTGCCCTAGTAACCCAGGGCCAGGTACTAGACAACTATAGACCCCTCCCACAGCATAGCACCGTCATCTTCTGAACTCAACACTCCTAAGTTGCACCCTGCCTTGCAAGTCTTTGCCATGGCAAACAGTGAAGACGCTAGACAGTGCTTTCCCCTGGTTCTGCCTCCTGACTCTGCAGCTTTCCATAAGCCTTGCATGGCAGAGCATACCCTCCCTCTCTAGAAATGTAAGTAATAATTTTTCTTTTCAATGGCAGAAGTCCCTCCTTTATAAATGCAATCCCATGGGCACATTTGACATGATCGGCCCAGTGAGCAGAAGACTCAGTGATGGAGGGGCCGCAGTGGGTTCCTACCCCGGCATGCCTAGTTCCCAGGCTGGCAGTCCTGGGAGCAATAGCATAATGGCTAACATATGAGGATGTCCCCGAGAGGGGGCCAGGAGTGGCTTCCTAGGTGAGCCTGAGTTGGGAGGAGAGTTTGATAACCCAGCCAACAATGCCAAAGTCACCTGTCGGCCACTCAACTGACGACCCTCCCTCCCCATCCTGCGAGCTGTTGACCACCCCGTCATGCCAGGGTTGTGGGCACAAGTCCCAGTGTGCTCTGGGTATCCACCAACACCTGGTAGGAGATGTCCTCCTCATGGGATCATGGCACCTAAAAGGCTAAATGCTGCTTCTAGGGCAACTCTGCCATGCTGCCCTCGCTGCTATTGGGATTCATCCCTCACCCAACGGGATGTACAGGTCACAGAGATCAGTGGTGCGATGCTTCTGGACAGGGGAAGGGACATGTCGTTCCCACTCCCCCAAGACCTGCAATGGTTCCCTGGCTCCTGTGAGATTGTAAATCTCCTGGCTCATGTGCTCAGGCACTCTGCATGTACTTCCTATTGAAATGCTAGGAGCCTTCTTCAAATTAAATTGTCAGGGCTGGGAGGTGGCATAGTGGTTTTGGTGCTGGACTTCCACACAGCCAAATGTGGTTCAAGTCCCTGACCTGGCAGCTTGCTCTCTCTATTTCCCTCTCTGTTTCTCTCTGGCCAAATAAAAAATAATATTAGTAACAGTAAAATTAAATGATTAAAAAGATTAAATTGTCACAGAGACCAGCAGATGGCATAATGGTTATGTTATTGTGCTCCAATGTAGTCGACCGCAGTTCAAGCCCAGACTCAGTGACTTAAAACTCACACTGGGGACATGCATGTGTGTGCCCAAAATCCTGAGAGGAGAATGGAGGAGAAGGGATTGCAGTGTGGCCATCCCCCTGGGGGATGATTTCTCGCTTTCTGTCTCTACGTCTCTCTCTGGCTCTCTGGTGAGCACACATGCTCTATAGCAAAAATCTCTCTAAAAATAAAGTCATAAAATCAAGAATAAAAGGGCAAAAGAAAAACTCTAGATACAGGCAGACAAAAATGAAATGTAACTAAATGATTGTGTGTGTGTGTATATATATGCACAGACATATATGCATATATACACGTATGTGGAATATTTTAAGGTAAGTATATAAGTACATGGACACATAGAACTAAAACAAAGCTCCATAATTTGACCTTTGCAAGTGTAAAATTCACAAACCAAGAACTTATATAACAAGTTATATGCACATGACAAATACCAAAATCTATATGCTAGAAATTCTATATAACTGCAAGATAAAAGGGTACTGAAGGTTTTTGTTTTGTTTTGTTTTGTTTTTTTGAGAGGTTTTTCCTATAGGGCGCGTGCACTCACCAGAGAGACAGAGAGACAGAAAGTGAGAAATCACCCCCCCCTCAGGGGGATGATCACACTGCAATCCCTTCTCCTCCAGTTTCTTCTCAGGATAATGGGCACACACGCACACAGTGCCTGGCATGAGTTTAAGCCACTGGGTCCAGGACTTGAACCACAGAAGACTCCATGGGAGTTCAGCAACATAGTCATTATGCTAACTGCTGGTCTCAGTACCGGGGGTTTTTGTACCTCTACAACCTAAGTTCCAAAGCAACTGTAGCATTTGCTAAAACAGACCAGTCGACAAAGCTTCATAGGTATAGTCAATACTGAGGTTCAAATTACAGCTACTCCGGGAGATCTCCTTATATTTAAACATTGCACTCCCTATAATCTTTTAAAAAGGCAACTAAATATAAGATAAGAAAAATTAATAAGTAAACCTCACATCAGGTGAAGCCCCACCGAAATTCCCAGTCATAGAACCCGCTGCCCTGAGCTGTCCCATACTGGGCATAGATCCTGCAATGTAATGGATTTCAATTAAAATTAGGGTAAGTCTTTGGCACTTACAAATTGGCTTGGTAACATAAATTCCATGAGCCTCTCCCCACTCCTACCCACTTAAAACAGTTAATATGGCCCAATGTAAGTCAATAAAGAGCCTAGAAGGATTACATTTCATTATATAAAACCTAATTAATAAAGGGGATTATCCCCGGTGTGTCTCTGTGGAACAGCCCAATGAGCCTGTTGTTAAACCAGAAAGAAAATAAAGGGTGCCTCTTGGCAGAATAATATAACCCCATCACTGTGCTCCCATTCCCTTATCCAGAATTGTGTTCTTGTTTTTTTTGTTTTTTTTTTTTTTTAAGTTTTTCAAAGTTCTTTTTGCCATAGGGTGCATGTACTCACTGGAGAGAAATAGGGAGACAGAGAAAGAGAAAGTGAGAAATCACCTCCCGTGGGGTGGCCATGCTGCAATCCCTTCTCCATTCTCCTCCTGGGATTTGGGGCACATGCGCACACACACACCCAGCAAGATTTTCAAGCTGCTGGGTCCAGGACTTAAGATTTTCAAGGTGCTAGGTCCAGGATTTGAACTACTGTCAGCCATGCGGGAGTCTAGAACCGTAACTACTATGCCACCTGCTGACCCCTCCCCCAATCCAGTATTAAAATTACTAATTCGATTATAACCAGTAACTATTGGGTCATCAGAAAAGTTGTGACACATTTTTGCATAGAAAAACTTTTTTGCGACGACCCAGCATCGCTCTTACAAAGTCAGCAGGCAGGTCCTGTTGGTGCCCATTTAAGCAGCTTCTCAGCTGCAATTTGCCATTGTCTCCTCCGAAGGGACACAACGTGCCATTTCCAAGGTCCCAGAGGGACCTGCACAGCCCTGTCATGACACTCTTTGCAGACAAGCTGTCTGCCACATCTGCCTTTCTCCAGGAGCACAGTACGGCTACAGTAAAGACCTCCTCCTCCTCCTGTGTGTTCTGATGGCGAGCTATTCTCCAGGGCAGATCATACTTCATTTCACTGCTGCTGCTCTGACAGATCAGCTCATTTTAAATGGGGCTCCCTTCAAAAAACTCTAAAATCTGAGCAAGGTAACATCAATAGGCACTCCTGTTACTGTCTTCAGTGATTCCTTCACTCAAGAAACTTTGTAAGGCATCCTGGAGACGCTGAACCACCCACTTAGGATGGCTACAAATTGCCCAAAGGCTTCATATGCAAGAAACAACCCCTCAGCCCCATGCTGTGCACCATTAAAATAACCAGTGGGTGGCTGTCTACTGAGCTCCCCTGGAAAGAGGCTTTCACAGCCCCTGAGCTGGTGAGTCTTTGTACACAACTGCCCATGATAAATTGTGGGTCATGGACAAACTCAGCACAAACTCAGCACAACTACCTGTGCCCCTTCTCAGGATGGTGCCACACTGAACCCTCTGCTATATTCTACCTGCAGAGGGGTGGCCTCCCCTGTCCTCAGCCCCTGGCCATCACCATGATGCTGGAGAAGGTCACCACTACCCCAGGCCCCCTGGCTACCTGGAGCCCCTTGGGGATTAACTGAGTAAACAGCAGGAGGCCTTTGCAGCCTGAGCAGAGGTAAGGCTAACCATCATACAAATAATGGAGCTCAGTGGAATGCTTATCGTTTAGCTGGAATAGTCTGATAAAATGAAACCAAACAAACAAAAACAGGACCAAGAAACAACACACTTGGCCAAGCTCCACACAATCATTTTAGCATTGCATGCTTTGGTCAGCCAAGGGCTGCAACTTTCCATTTATTAATATTACAAATCATTGAGTCATTTCCCCAGAATTGTCCCCCATTCTGAGCAAAATCTCTGGAAAAATACCCAAAACATAAATATGCCCAATAAAACCATCCGAAATAGAAGTCAAAATTACACACATCTCCAAACATACTATGGGTACCATGCAAACCCTTACTGGGTCACTCTGCATTCTTTCAGTTACAGACACTATGGTTAATAATCAGGACATGCATTCCAGTTTTCAGATACAGAATGCCAGGATCCTGGAAAGGGCCTTCAACAGAATGTTCATATCTTTGGAAGGTCCCAGAAAATGTTTAATGGCCTCCTCAAACAACTGCATTTTGAATTCTGGTATCCAAAACTCAATATGGACAGTCTTTGACTTGGTTCGACCTATGATTATTTGACTTGATGATGATGATGTGAAAGCAATGTGCATTCAGTAGAAACTACTTCAAATTTCCAAGGGTGATATTTTCCCCAGCGAACTGTATGCCAGTACTCTCCTGTGATGCGGGGTGTGGTGGGCACTGCATATGGAAGCCATCTTGAACTATCCGCCATCTTGAGCTATCCACTATCTTGAGATATCCACCATCTTGGAAACCATTAGACTTCACTTCCTCACTGAAATGGTTTCTCAGAAATCATGTGACCAACTGTTCTTCCCGGAAGTGGTTGGGTTTCTAGGCAACGGGAGAGATCCACCCACATCAATGATTGGTTCATGCTGTTCTATCTCATTTGCATTTCAGGCAACAATACAATTGGTTCCCACCAGCTGTATATAACTCACTATTTCTCCTCAATAAACGGAAGATGGAGGAAGAAGACGACTTGATCAGCATCTTGTATGGTGTGTGCGTGTGTTTGTCCCATCTCTCACTCCCTCCCCCAGGGAACCTGTTCGACTGTCCCTCGGGTCGGGGCAGCGGGGCAGTGGCAGCAAGCCTCAGCTCCCAGTCCACCATGCAGCTTCCAGGGAAAACAACTGCTAAATCCATAATGCAGGCTAGGCCGTGGTGGTCAGGAGATCAGGTGTGTTAGATGCATACCCGACAACTGAGGATGGCTTCGTCAGGATATGACCCCGTTGTGAAGTCTAGGAGTATCTGTGTATCTCAGGGCCTTTCATGTTTCCCTCATCTTTCTACACTTTGATCTTGCCCTTATCTCCTAAGGGATGGAAGTCAGATAGAGGGCACGTACTTTGCTGGGCCCATTAACCAGAGATTGTACCAAAGGCCAGGCACTGCTCATCTGACACAAAACCCATCTGAACTTAACCTTTCACCCAAAATAAAAACAAAATGTACGCAGTTACGAGAAGTTAAAAAAAATAAATTGAAAATGACACAAAAAAGTGGAAGGACATCCCATGTTCCTGGATTAGAAGAATTAATATATAATCAAAATGGCAATTCTACCTAAAATAATCTACATTTTTTTTGAGAGTTTTTTTTGCTATGGGGTGCATGCACTCTCCAGAGAGACAGAAAGCAAGAAATCACCCCCCAGGGGGGTTGGCCACACTGCAATCCCTTCTCCATTCTCCTCTCGGGATTTTGGGCTTGCACACACACGCACCCAGCCTGAGTTCAAGCCACGGGATCCAAGACTCAAATTGCAGTCGACTACATGGGAGTTCAGCGACATAGCCATTACGGCAACTGGTGGTTCCATTAACCTACATATTTGACGCAATCCAAATCAAAGTGCCGGAGACAGTCTTCACAGACCTAGAAAAGACAGTCATATGGTGCTCACACTCGCTGCCGTCAGAGATCAGGGCGAATGTCTCGCAGGTCATAGGAGAAAGTTGGTAGTGGAGCCGCGCGTTACCAAGGAGGAAATTAAGAAGGAGCCCTAAAAGCCGATAGACCGCGAGAAGACATGCCCTCTCTTGCTGCGCGTTTTCACCACCAATAACGGTCGCCACCACCGAATGGACGAGTTTTCCCGCGGAAACATACCGTCCAACGAGCTGTAGATCTACACTTGGATGGAGGCAACCTTGAAAGAATTGACTAGTTTAGTAAAAGAAGTCCACCCAGGAGCGAGAAAGATGGGCACACACTTCGATTTTGCAATTCTTTTTACAGACCTTAAAAGAACCTGGCTATGGAGTTAAGGAGGTTGGCAGCACCATGTCCAACCGAAAGGGGACTGATGATTCCCTGACCCTGCAGTCACAGAAGTTCCAAGTAGCAGATTATTTGGACATAGCCATTACCCCTCCAAATCAGGTACCACCTCCTTCAGGGCACGTAAGACCGTATTAAATTCTGTTTACTATTTCTTGAATTTATTTTTCAGTCAGTTATGTAAAATACATTTATATACTCTTCCTCCTCATTATTGCCATTAAGCCTTTAAATTCTAAACAAATCGTAATGCATCTATTTAGGAGTTAGGTTTGGATGTGCTGTGGTATGACTACGTATAGAAAGTCTGTATGTTTCAAGCCCTTCTGTAAAATATAAAGAAAAGTGCTCTTAGCATCCTGTGTAAAACTATATGGTTAAGTATGTGTGTGCAGTCAGTCTGAGTGTGACAGTGAATGGAAGCAGGGGAACGGGGTTATTCTCATGTTTGGGGGTTAAATGATGGACGGGGTATTAAGCACAGAAGGGGCAGGACAAAAGAAAGCCATGAGGTTAAACTGAGCTGAAGCTCTGCTGGCCTGCCGTGATGTGGGTACAATGACTAACAGGTTAGATAAAACAATTCTGGTGTCACAGTAAGGGCTTTAGAGTATTTTTTATTTATTTATTTTTTTTTAGAGATTTTTGCTATAGGGAGCGTGTGCTTGCCAGACAGAGAGACAGAGACAGAAAGTGAGAAATCACCCCCCAGGGGGGATGGTCACACCGCAATCCCTTCTTCTCCATTCTCTTCTCGGGATCTTGGGCACGCACGCACACGCGCCCGGCGTGAGTTTAAGCCACTGGGTCCGGGACGTGAACCACGGTCGACTACATGGGAGTCCAGCGACATAGCCATTACACTAACTGCTGGTCCCAGGCTTTAGAGCATTTTGAAGGCAGGAACAGAACAGAAGAAGGGAGAATTTCAGTTTAAGGGTAGAAAACGTTTACTTTAAAGATCTGAACATGGAGAGAGATGAAGAATCTTAAGACCAGGGAGAAGAGCCAAGGATGAGGCCAGGTTGAGCAAGTAGGAGATAATTCACATCCTGTTACATGCTGGAGACGAATGTATCTGATTTGAAAGGCATAGTGGTTAAGACCAGTATGACAGAACATTTAAATCCTGATTGCATGATATGCTCTGCAGCCTTGGACAAGTTATTTGAACTATTCACAATTTTTTTTAAGATAGAAATAATAACCCATAGAATTGTGAAAACAAAATATGTGTAAAAGGGCTTTGTGCCTGAGAGATGAAAAACAAATACTAGTTATTAGCCATAAATGGAGTTGTAGACAAAACTAGAACCCTCTGTTCCATAGCACTATTAGATTCTCATTTTGAAGTTTATAAACAGTATGGCAGTGTGTCAGCCTAATTACCTTTGGTTTATTATAGTAGAAAATTTAAAACGTATATTTGAAATGGGAAAAAAAATTCAGGCCCTACAAGTGAAGCTCAAAGTAAAATTTCACTTGTTTATCTTGTACAAATAAAAGCAGTCATTTAAAATGTGCTTCTGTGGAGTTGGTGTCACTGTTGTAGACAGTCAATAGTGACAGTGACAAGCCTGTCTCTTAGCTCTACTGCCTCTTCTATGCTACTTTACCCCTTGCCCTTAGACTTATTCTTTCAGACTAGACAAACTTGAGATGTGTGGGCTAGAAAGTTAATTTTAACATAATTTTTTTCAAATAGCCATAATAACCTTCCTATGATTTACTATGCAGATCAAGAGGGTGGGAACTAAATAAAGGACCTATGTAAGAAAAAGAAAAAAAAAAAAAAGACAATCATACAATTTGTCTGGAATTATAGAAGACCTCATATTGCCAAAGCAATCCTGCACAAGAAGAGTGGAGTGGGTGACATCTCACTCCCTAATCTAAAAATATATTACAAAGCTGTGGTAATCAAAACAGCATGGTATAGAATAGAGTCCCCAGAAATAAACTCCCTGGCATACAGTCAACTGAGTTTTGACAAAGGGTACCAGTCAATCCAGTGGGAAAAGGAAAACCTCTTTAGAAAATGATGCTTTAAAAACTGGATAGGTGAACCTGTAGTAAGATGAATCTGGACCTCTACCTCTCACCTTTGACAAAAATCAACTCAAAGTGGATAAAAGATCTAAGACCTCAAACTATAAAACTGCTGCTGAAAAACACTGGGGAAACTCTGGGAGACATTGGGGTAGGCAAAGACTTCTTAAATAAGATCCCCAAAGCACAGTCAATAATCCCAAAAATTGACAAGTGGGATTACATCAGATTAAGAAGTTTCTGCATGGTAAAAGACACAGTAGTTAGTGTGAATCGACACCCCTCAGAATAGGGAAATATTTTTGTAAACTATGTTATCAGATAAGGGACTGATAACTGGAATACACAAGGAACTCAAGCAGCTGTCCTGAAAAAAAAGGCGATTACTGCTATTAAAAGGTGGGAGATGGGACCAACAGTTAGCGTAATGGCTATATCACTGGACTCCCATGTAGTCAACCGTGGTTCGCGTCCTGGACCCGGTGGCTTAAAACTCACGCCAGGTGCGTGTGCGTGCGTGCCCAAGATCCCGAGAGGAGAATGGAGGAGAAGGGATTGTGGTGTGGTCATCCCCCCTGGGGGGGGGGTGATTTCTTGCTTTCTCTGTCTGTCTTTCTGGCGAGCGCACATGCCCTATAGCAAAAACCTCTCCAAAAAAAAAAAAATT
>NW_006204133.1:4425281-4444252 GCF_000334495.1 Tupaia belangeri chinensis
AAGAGACCACCTAACCCCAGTCAGAATGACTAAGATTTAAAAAAAAAAAAATAGTAAGTGCTGGCAGGAGTGTGGTGAAAGGGGAACTCTCTTATACTGCTGGTGGGAATGTAAATTGGTCTGGCCACTCTGGAGAACAATCTGGAGATTCCTCAAAGACCTAAAAATAGAACTACCATTTGATCCAGCAATCCTACTTCTTGGTATCTACCCAAAGGACAGAAGAATTCTTAATTGGAAAAGTGCTTACACAAGTATGTTTATTGAGGTATTAATCACAATTGCTAAGATATAGAACCAACCCAAATGCCCATGAACAGATGAATGGATTGAAAAACTGTGGCACATATACTCTAGGGACTACTCAGCCGCAAAAAAAATCCAAACAAACAAAAAACAAACAAACACACACACACACACACACACACACACACACACACACACACGAAGACCCTGGCTTTTGACAGAAAGAGGAATACTATGAAAGATTTATTGCTGAGTGAAGCAAGCCAGGCATTGAAGGAGAGACATTGTATCTTCCCACTTAATATATACTGAGTGTCTGCACTCTATGGCCAAAATTGAATGACTAAAAGTTATAGAAACTAAGTAAATGATTGTGAATATCAGATACAATGTGGGAAGAGGGCAGGTGAAGGAGTAGAGTCTGAGAAAAGGCATTAAGGAAAAAAATAGAGAAGCAAGGCATTTATGGGACAAAGAAACAGATTATCACCTATTGAAGATAACTTTCTGGTATGGTGAGCTGGACTACTGAAAAAAGTACACATGTTGGAATATTCACTTTGTAAGCTAAGTAACGTGATTGAATGTCTAAAAGAAATAGAAACAAAAAGGAGGAGAAGAAGAACAAGAAAAAAAAATCAAAGACCTACAAAGAGAACTACTATATGATCCATCAATTCCACTCCTGGGTATATACCCAAAGGATAGGAATACATTCAGTCAGAAAAGCACTTGCACATTCATGTTTATTGTGGCATTATTCACAATTGCTAAGACATGAAACCAAACCAAATGTCCACGGATGGATGGATTGAAAAGGTGTGGCACATACATACAACAGAATACTATTCAGCGATTGAAAACACTAAGACCCTGGCATGTGATAGAAAGTGAACAAATATGGAAGATTTACTGCTAAGTGAACAAATATGGAAGATTTACTGCTAAGTGAACCAAGACAGACTATGAAAGAGAGCGATCATATATCCCCATTCAATATACAAAAAATGTTTGGACGCTATGGCAGAAACCGACAGATCGAAAGGTATAAAAGCATGGAGAACAACTGTGGATTCTTGAGACCATGTGGAAGGAGGGTGGGAAATGGCTGAGGGCCAAAGGGAGGGAATCAAGGGGAAAAAAGAAGCGAAATGTTTAAGGGACATAAAATGGAAAATTACCTGTTGATAAGGCAAATGGTAATATCCTTGATTGGACTAATGTACAGTGTAATCATGTGCTGGGGAAATTCATGTTGTATGCTGTACAATATATTCAATATAGCAATTGAATGTAAATAAATTTAAAAATATATGCAGCTATATACATTATGACATTTGTAGACGCTCATTACTACTGGTCTTGGGGCTTTCACTGGCTTACAATCCAGGTGACTAAGCCATCCAAGTAGGCTATAACTTCAACCAAGCAAGGCAAAGCTGAGCCCCACACCAACCCAACTGGGCACCCACAGACGACATCACCATAGCCCAGAAACTCGCTGCTGAAGCTGACATCCCAGCCATGATCTTAACCTCTGTATGCGACTTCACCCTGGAGACTAAGACCTCCACCCCAGCTATGCCCCCCAGACTGTCCCTCCTAGGTCACAAGTCAGACACGGGACATCTTTACTTCTCTTCCTTTGATATTAGGGAGTCTGCTATGTTCCCTGGCCTCATGACCTGCTCAGCCCATCATCCAGCTGTGCTCCTTGTTCTCTGCCAAAACGTGCGCCCCTGTGCTCCCACGCCTGAAGAAAAACCTGGTAGAGGTTACTGCTGTCTGCGCCGTTTTAAAACCTCGTGGCGATCATGGCTTTCCCCAGAAGGCACTGCCTCATATCAGTCAGCTCCGTGACTCCCTGGGGACAGGAACACCTAATGGCCTGTGCTTCTCCTACTCTCTCCCTACGACTTTTCGCTGTGGCCTCCTGCCCTGCATCTCCGTGACCAGGACCCCTCCTTTCTCTTGGTTGCACATGAAAGCACCAGGCTTTACATACCCTTTATTATACTGTCAGTTCATCCCCTCAACGTAACTGCTGGCCGTACTACCCTGACCCGAGAAATACACCCGGGTGTGGGCATCAGACTCACACTTCCAGCACACTTTAACACCTCCACCTAGGTATAGTACTAACCCACTGCCACCTCCTGCCCGAGTTTCAGACCCATGTTCTTGAAGAATGCACATGAACGGAACTTAGTTATGAGCTAGCCTAAAGGACTGCTTACACCTCCACCCTTGTTCCTCCTTTCTACTCTCATAGTATTTTCCATGCTGTTTAAGTAGCATAACTTTCACCCTGCTCTTGCCATTATCATCACTTCCAGAGTTCTTTTTTAAAAGATTTATGTATTTATTACTATTTTAAATTTGATATAGGGCACATGCATTCACGAGAGCGAGAGCGAGAGAGTTAAGAAAGCAAGCTGCCAGGTCCAGACTCAAACTGCAGTCATCCATGTGGGAGTCCAGCACTTTAACCACCATAGCACCTTCTGGCCCCTCTCCTAAAGTTCTGAATATGATGTCAAAACACCCAAGGGTTATTTGCATTCATTGTTACCATTATATTTTATGAAGTTCTGACTGGGACTCCCTTCCCAGGGCTGGCCAATTCTGAGAAAAGCAAAGGGCAACCCTAGGAGCACACCCTCCTCATGCCAACTAGCCAACCCAGAGCCCAGTGGGCAATATCCCTGTGCTAACCACCCAGGGCCAGGTACCAGACAACTTCAGACCCTGGCAGCCTAGACCCTGTCGCATTCAAGATAGCCAGTCTAAAGTGGGTTTCCCTGCCCTGCCTTACCCCACCTGTGGAAAACACAAGACATGCCTGGGCCAGTTGCTCTTGCTCCGGCCAGCCTCCAGGGCTCCACCTAGTGACCCTGCGTGGTGAGGCATGCCTCTTGTTTTTCGAGAGATTTTTGTATAGGGTGCCTGAGCTCACCAGAGACAGAAAGTGAGACATCACCCCACAATCCCTTCTCCTCCGTTTTCCTCTAGAGATTTTTGGGCAGGCACACACATGTGCCTGGCATGTTTCAAGCTGCCGGGTCTGGGACTAGAACCGCAGTTGACTACGTGGGAGTCCAGCAATGTAACTATTACACCATCCACCTCTCATTTCTAAGGGGAACTGTAATGTAAGCTTTTCTTTCCATGGCATTCACCTCTGCATGCTGTCACTAAGTCACCTTTACAAGTTAAGACTGTGGCACAAATCAGAGCTAACGTCCCCAACTTGGTCGAGTGCAACGTTGGCACTTAATATCTTTATTATTTTGCGCTACTGCAAAGCTCCTTTATTCAGGATCACTTAAAAGCAGGACCACTACAAGGTGACTGTATAGGATTCTGTGACTGAGAGGTGAAAGTTAAGGTGAAGTTAAGCTGAGGAGTTGCAAAGGCAGAAAGACCTTCCAGGACTCAGAAGTCAATGCTGGTATTTCAGGGTCTCACCCCAGTAGGAAGGAGCCGAGATTCAGCAACTCAGGAAGTTCAGTTTCCTCCCTACGCTGAGGCTCATACAGCTCCCCCTAGCGTTCACATATATTATAGCTTCCCTGGGAATTCGGCTTTGGTGAACATACTCAGAACAGGGCCTCCGAGCAGGGCCTCCCAGCAGGGCCTGTGCTAGGGGCTGCTGCTCCCTGTGGTAAACTGGAGATGGGGACTGATGCCTCCACACCCCCACACACACCCAGAGCCACATTGGGGAAAAATAAAACAAGAAGAAATCACCCACACGGAATTTTCCTTTAATTTGGGGGTGGGGGTGGGAAGGGGGGGTGAGGGTGGGGTGAGAGGTACTAAAAATGTCCCGTGTTCTTAGAATGTTGCTTTTCTGGATCTCACATTTCAAAGACCAGGAAGATAGCGACTTAGTATCACACCATTTAGGAAAAGGAGGGAAGAAACATCCAATAGCATGATAGTTCAGGAGGAAAAATGACTCCCACCACCATTATCCTTGTATTGTTTTTGTTCTGATGTTACTAAAGTGTTAGGGCAGAGAAATCACATTTCAGGGAGCCTCCTGGAGAAACTGTAACCGAGTTGTGGTTATTTGGACACCTTCAATATAAATAGCAATGGTAACTATTCAGACATAGTATTAAGGCACAAAAAAAAAAATCATTTCCAAAAAGAGGAAGGCAGAGATGGTTAATGTGTATCAAATTTCACAAACTACTTCTAGTGCAGGTCCCGTGGAATATTAGATGCAGGCTTGTTTTCTTTTAAATAATCACATTGGGATACAATGCCTAAGAAAGCTCAATTCTATTGGTAATGCATGAATTCATAACATCGTTAAGAAACCACCTGGCCAAAATGCATTCAAATTATGTGGAATATGAAATTTGCGGTTCATAGTAAGTGAGGCATTGGAAGCATTTGACTAAAACAATACTTCCAAATTTTCTCTTTATAATTAAGTTACACAAGAATGGTATTTTCTAACTCTCATGACGAAAGTGAGTTTTAGCTATTAAAAACTCCTACAGTGAGAAAACTAATTACCTGAGTTTAAAGTCTTTCTGATAAAATGCCTGATGGGTGGGTAAACCAGCAACATTTGCTATTATAAAATACATTTTTTATAACTCAAATATCACATACCTTGAATGAATAAAGAAAAGCTTACAGTTCTGATTTGACCTCCAGTCCTCCTCGTCCTTCACTTGCGAACCTCCACCTCACAAATGATGAAGCCGACTGTCTGCCCCTGCGGGTTCTGCCAGTGGTAGGGAGCAGGTGGGTACCTCAGGTGCAAGCAGCCACGCCAATCAATATTACCAATACGTTAGAGGTGGAGGGTTCCACCTGTCGTTAACAGATCACGCCTGTTCATGGTAAAACTTTGTTTCCATGCAATTAAAACAACTTTCAGTTGGTGTTGGAAAAAAACGTGAATATTGACATCCTATACTAGCTTTCTGTCCATGTATATTCTGGTATATGTCACTGGAAGAGATTGCCACATGGCAGCTTCTTAAGATCTTCATCTGTTAATGGATGGATAGTACGTTAAAAGTTATTGATGGGCCTAATTTCTAAGGCAAATCCCGATAGAAAATAGGATGATTTCCTAACTGCTTAGTACCCACTAGGCCGATGAGACAGGTTATGTTTTCAAGGAATCCTTTGCACTTGTGTAGTTGTATGTGTGACATCCCAGTGTATATGCAGTTTTAACTCGCTTCAGCTATTTACTGTGTGAGAATATATATATATATATATATATATATATATGTCCAAAGCAAACCTTTCTGTATTTTGACATTCATTTGACTTAAACAAGCAATTTACAACGCGGGATTACAACAGGACACTAAACACAGTTCTATCTGGAGCTGCTACTTCTTGGGTAAGGGCTAATT
This sequence comes from Tupaia belangeri chinensis, assembly GCF_000334495.1. Lineage (NCBI taxonomy): Eukaryota > Metazoa > Chordata > Mammalia > Scandentia > Tupaiidae > Tupaia > Tupaia belangeri. The sequence continues at coordinate 4,430,918 of NW_006204133.1, forward strand.
TTGGTTTTGGTGCCAGACAACAGTTCGGGACAAGTTCCTCGATTTCACAGACAACGTCGTGGTGACTCACAAAGCCTACATTCCTTTTCAGTTAGCCCGGGCTCTGAGAAATCAGCTTCTGGATGAAAACCTGGTCCTCCTTCCAATCCAACCACAACAGCTAGCTGTTCCATCTGGCCCAGCAAGATGCTGACTGGGAAGGGAATCTTTCTCGGGAAACCTGAACCACATGCAAACCACCTGTGGTGCCCGTGCTGGCAGGGAGCTGTTCCCGAAGCATCTGCTTCAAAGAGAGTTTCCTAGGTTGTTTTCCAGCCACAGGCTCCATTAGAACATCAGGGTAACCTCCTGCAGGGTCAGAATCCACCAGGCACAGACTTCAACCTTTCCTGTAGGCGTTAACGTTTGGCAAGTGTTCCATTTTGTAATCTTCTCAACAAGCATTTTACAAATCGCAATGAATAGGATGGCTATTTGTCCAGGCCTGGCACTCGTTAAAGTGCAAAGGCTTCCAGAAACCTTGACAGAGAGAGAAAGTGGATGATATTAACCGGCTCTGGCCAACGACCCACCTTCCGTGTGACAATGACTGTCATTGAATGGCAAGTAGGCCCTCTGAAGTGAGGTCATGCAGAGTATCACCAGCATCCCAAGAGCAACAGCACCAGGATGGTTCTGTAGAAGAGATGAAAGGAAAACAAAGCCACGCCTGAGATGCAAGCCTGTTCCCAATATAGTCTTTTGCTGAACCAACAGGCATGTGAGTAAGAATTCAATGCCACCTTCTATTGTAGGGCTACTTCACAATTCAGCCCTCAAAATATTTTTTAAAAACTTTTATATTACACATTTAAAGGTAGGGGGACTCACAAGAAAGTGTTTGCAAAGACAAGCATCCTCCAGGATGAAAAGTCTATGAATTACTTGCTTCTGTTTTCTTGAGCCTTCAGTTAAGAGTGTATACAAGACCAGCAGTTAGCATAATGGCTATGTCACTGAACTCCCATGTAGTCGACCGTGGTTCGAGTCCTGGACCTGGTGGCTTAAACTCACGCTGGGCGCGTGTGCGTGTGTGCCCAAGATCCTGAGAGGAGAATGGAGGAGAAGGGATTGCGGCATGGCCAATCCCCCTAGGGGGTGATTTCTCGCTTTCTGTCTCTCTCTCTCTCTGTCTCTCTGGTGAGTGCACATGCCCTCTAGCAAAAAAAACCTCTAAAAAAAAAAAAAAAGAGAGTATATTACCAGTCAGAAGAGACTGTAATTTTTAGCTCCATTTTCCAGTGTTGTGTGTGTACTTTTTTTTCTGTAGGTTTTTGCTATAGGGTGCATGTGTTCACTGGAGAGACACAAAGAGAGACAGACGGAAGGAAAGTGAAAACTCACCTCTCCTCCAGGAGGGATGTCGATGCTGCAATCCCTTCTCCTCCATTCTCCTCTTGGGATTTGGCACATATGCACATGCACCCAGCATGATTTTCAAGCTGCCAGGTCCAGGACTTGAACCGCAGTCAGCGATGTGGGAATCCAGCACCTTAACCACCACACCATCTGGTGGACCTCTGTCTTTTAAGTTTTAAGCCTGCTCCACAGAGCATAACATTAAGGCTAACGGTATGTGTACATGTTTGGGTGTCATAATAAAATAAATTTTAAAGGGAATGTGGCAAATGTGTATATGTATAAAACACATGTATGCATACATGTTATATGTGGGTATTATCATGAGTTATAGATGTAAGAGTTGTTATGCTACTTGGGGCCAGCAGCTGGCGTGGTGGTTAGGAGTGCTGGACACCCACATGGCCAACCACGGTTCAAGTCCCAGACCTGGCGGCTTGCTTTCTCACTTTCCCTGTCTCTCTCTCACTCTGTCTCTCTCTCTGGTAAAATAAAAAATAAATAAATAAATAAATAAATAAAGTTCAGTAAGATAATTCTTTAAAAAAAAAAAAAAGAATTGTTATGCTACCAATGGCCTTTCTCTTACATAATCAGCCAGGCACTTCTGGATTGAGCTTGAAGCACAAACAAATCAAAAACTAGTTCTGGATATTCTTGTAGTGGAACTGAGGTATCCAGGCCTCCTTGCTTCCGAGTTCTTGGACTCTCCTCCCTTCCTGCTCCAAAGGTATGCGGAATACCAGCTGGGAACTAGGGAGGGCACACTCCAGAGTCCCTTCTGCCTGGAGTAGGGATGAGGCTACCGGAGGATTTGGAGTGGCACTGTGGCCGGAGCTCCCCGCAGGCAGCCCAGACCGCAGATGTGGGAGAACCAACCTTCTCTATGGATTCGCACTCCCCTTTCCCTTCTCACCTTACAGAGTAGAAAAAAGAAAAACAATGAAGTGGCATGCTACATGGGAGACTTCACATACAGACACCTCCCACATGCTGTCCCAGATCCTTCCATGGTACACAGGAAGACAGTTCCTGAAGATGTCCACACCCTCATTTCTGGAACTATGAACATGGTACCTTATGTAGCAAACGGGACTTGGAAGGTGTGATTAAATTAAGGACCTTGAGATGGGAGATTATCCCAGTAGGTCCAGGGAATCTCATGGGTCCTTTCCGGACTGTGGGCAGATGAAGACAGAAATGGAAGAATGATCAGAGAGGCGCAGCATGCTGGCTGTGCAGAGGGAGGGAGGGGGTCAGGGCCGAGGAATGCCAGTAGCCATTAGAGGCTAGAAAACCCAGGGGTGGTCATGTGGGGAAATCCATGTGGTCGGCTATGGGAGAGTCCAGCGACGTAACCAATACACCATATGCTGGTCCTCTGGGTTGTTTTAAGTCATTACACTTGTGAGAATTTGTTACAGCAGTAATAGAAAGCTAGGGACACTGAGCCACTCATGCACACACATCCAAGCCACCAGCTCTGGGACTCAAACCACAGAGCCAGCCATGTGGGATCCAGTACCTTAACCACCACGCCACCTGCTGGCCCAGTTTGATAGTTTGAAAATTGCATTCCATATTACCACACCATATTCCCAAAGGCATGTTAGAGCAATAGTGCATTCTTCGTTAGTTCCATGTTGCAGGCCTCCAGCTAGCTGCTGGTCGAAACACAGGTCTCTGTGCTTGGCTTCTGGGTGCCTGTCTATTTGTAAGATGTTTCAGTCCTATTTGGAACACCCGGAAGAGCAGGAAGAGCACCAGACAGCAAATCAGGGGACCTGGTTCTACTGGCTTCATCACCGACTTTCATGTGTGAATTTTAACTGGTCTCTCAGCCATAATAGGATAGTTTTCTCATTTGCAACATGGGAATAAACCATTAAGGGTCTTCTGGTTCTCAAATTCCAGTACATATGACAACTATGGTAAACTGGGGAAATATGTTATAATGCATATAAACGCATGTAGCCATCCTTAATTTGATTTGTACAAATAAAATATTCACATGTGATGAAGGATTTTCTTAAATAAATAAAACTCTAGTACTGGGACCAGCAGATGGTGTAATGATTATGTCGCTGGACTCCCACATGGCTGACCACAGTTCTAGTCCCAGACCTGGTGGCTGGAAACTCATGCTGGGTGCGTGTGCATGCATACCTAATATCCCAAGAGGAGAGTGAAAGAGAAGGGATTTTGGTGTGACCATCCCTGCTGGGGGATGATTTCTCTCTTTCTATCTCTCTGTCTCTTCAGCGAACACATGTGTCCTGTGCCCTATAGCAAAAATCTCTCTCTCTCTCTCTAAAAATCAAATAAATCTTAGTATTATTTTACCTTGTACCTACTTAAGTCCCCTTTGCTTATTTTTTTTTTTTAAGTTTTTCTCATAGGGTGTGTGCACTCTCCAAAAAGATACTGAGAGGGAAAGTAGGAAATCACCCCCCTCCCCCAGGGGAGATGACCACGTGGCAATCCTTTCTCCGTTGTTCTTCATTCTCTTCTTGGAATTTTGGTCACATACACATACTTGTCCAGCATGTTTTCCAAGCTTCCAGGTCCGGGATTTGAACTGTGGTTGGCCATGTGGGAGTCCAGCCACTTTAACCATCATGCCACCAGCTGGCCTCATATTTGTTTTTCTACACAATGGTCTAGATGCTGATTTACCCTCACAATTGGTACTTACCTACAGTATGTTTTCTGAAGTAGGGAAAAGAGAAAAAATAACCTTCCTTTCCTTAGATTCCTCAGACAGAAGAGATCCTGATGATTACTCACCTGCGACTGCAGACATAAGCCCAGCTCTGCAGAAACTAAGGGTGATCCACACACTGGCTGGCAGCACATGAGGCACAGCCACGGCAGGGAAGCATGGGAAAGCGGCAGAGCAGAAGCATCAGGCTTTGGTGCTGATGAGCTGGGCCTGCTCCCTCCACCTCCACCCACCCAGGACCTCTGTGATAGAGCTGCAGTTGCGCCTCTGAGGTGGTCAGCAAATATTCTAAGAACCTAAGATTGCTTTTCTTTCCTTTCTTTATATTTTTTAGAGATTTTTGCTATAGGGCACATGTGCTCACTGGCGAGACAGAGACAGACAGAGACAGAGAGAGTGAGACAGACAGACAGAAAGTGAGAAATCACCCCCTGGGGGGATGGCCATGCTACAATCCCTTCCCCTCCATTCTCCTCTCGTGATCTTGGGCACACACGCACATGCGCATGGTGTGAGTTTTAAGTCACCAGGTCCAGAACTGGACCCACGGTTGACTGTGTGGGAGTCCAGCGATGTAGCTATTACACCATCTGCTGGTCCCCTAAGTTCTATTTCTAATACACATTTTCAGTTTGCTCCAAATCCTTGACCTTGATCGCCTCTTTCTCAAAGTATCCACTCGGCCCATTCCAACTGCTACTATGTCTCCTCTTAGTTTATGTAGGTAACAGAGCAAGTGTGCATAAAAGAACTCAGGCAAAAATAAATTCCATCAGGACATGGTGCGTGGTGACTACTTAAACCTGAGTCATCACTAGGCTGTGGCGGGGAAGGTGCTGGACTCCCAGGTGGCGTGGTGGTGAAGGCGCCAGACTCCCACATGGTCAACCGCCGTCTGTGTCCCAGACCTGGCGGCCGACTGTCTCACTTTCCCTCTTTATCTCTGTCTCTCTCTGGTGAGCACACATGCCCTCTAGCAAACTTAAAAAATAATAACAACATAATTTTAAAAAATGAATCACCATATAGATATGTAATACAGAGATGGTATGATTTTTAAAAAGGAGGAAAAGAGGAAAGAAACAGCAGGAAAAAAACAAGAAAATGTGAATTATTTTAAAAAGCATAGCTTGATATAAATAACTGGCTAGAGCAGGGGTCGATGACGTTTCCCTGTAAAAGGTGAGTATTTCAGGCTTTGCAGACTAAGAGGCAAACTGAAGGCTGTCTTGCAGGTACTTGTGTAACAAGAGAAAAAACAAATTTTCACGGACTTTCATTGATAAACTATGACTAATACATTACTCCATTTCTTTCTTGTAATGTAAGTCTGAGAAGAAGGAAAGGCTTTTTGGGAAGATACCATGCTTGTTAATTAAGTTTCAAAGTCAGCATTCTCTGTTATTAAAATCAATTGCAAATGTTCGTCTATTAATTATAATCTATAATGAGGTTTTTCTGTACTTCATCTTTGAAAATGCATATAGGAACTGTGAAATACTGGTGTCAATCCACAAGCATATGATTTTAAATTGAACATTTTCACTGATTGGGAAGCATTATAGAATCCTATTAAATTTTTCTCATGATATTTGACTTTTAATATCCATTATATACGCAATATAATATAGACTAATCACTTCCAGGTGAGATAGTAAATGTAAGTTTCTCAATTACACAATTAACGTGCATTTTGAAATATGTGATTCTTCTTTAGAGATTGTGGAAATAAAATAAATACTCCTGAAATATGTTTTGAGCATGAGAAGAAGCCTGCTGTGTCGTTTTGTGAGAATGGAGCTCTCATGTCCTGTTTGCTCCCACTTGGCTAAAATTTCCTATTAGTTTGAACAGTCTGTCAGTTGATTCTTCATTCATATGATAATTCATTTCTTCTTCTTCTTCTTTTTTTTTTTTTTTTTTTGAGATAGGGCACGTGTGCTCTCCAGACAGACAGAGAGAGACAGAGAGACAGAAAGCGCGAAATCACCCCCCAGGGGGGATGGCCACACCGCAATTCCTTCTCCTCCATTCTCCTCTCAGGATCTTGGACACACACACACACGCACCCGGCGTGGGTTTTAAGCCACTGGGTCTGGGATGCGAACCGCGGACAACTACATGGGAGTCCAGCGACATAGCCATTACGCTAACTGCTGGTTCCCAATGATAATTAATTTCTGAATAAGAAATGTTTAAATTGCTGTGTGTATGACGTTGTATGACTTGATGTATTTACTCATTCTACTGGTTGTGAACATTATTGGCTTACATAAATAAAGCTGTTATGAACATTCCTGTACATACATTTTGGTGAAAATAGCATTCTTTTTTTCTTGGTTCGTTTTTAGTTTGCTCTAGGGTGTGCTCACCAGAGAGAGGCAGAAAGCAAGAGAGAGAGGGAAAGTGAGAAATCACCCCTGAGGGGGGCTATGCCACTGTCCCTTATCTATTCTCCTCTCCGGATTTTGTGCATGCATGCACATAGACCTTTGTGATTTTTTTTTCAAGAATTATTTTGTTTAACCTCATTTATTTATTTTAATTTGATCGGAGAGGGATAGAGCGAGAGCAAGAGCTAGAGAGAGAGGGAGAGAGAAAGGGGAAAAGTGAGAAAGCAAGCTGCCAGGTCCAGGATTTGAACCACGGTCGGCCATGTGGGGTCTTAGCCACCCTTAACCACCACGACACCTGCTGGCCCCTCCTTTGTGATTTTCTCTCTCTCTCTCTCTCTTTTTAAAAGAATTACTTTATTTAACTTTATTCATTTATTTTAATTTGACCAGAGAGGGACAGAGCGAGAGAGAGGGAAAGTGAGAAAGCAGGCCACCAGGTCTGAGACTTGAACCACAGTCAGCCATATAGGAGAGGAGTCCAGTGCCCTTAACCACCAGGCCACCTGCCGGCCCTCCTTTGTGATTTTTTTAAGCCACTGAGTCTGGGACCTGAACCAAGAAATCAGAACCAAGAAATCCCCATGTGGGATCTAGTACCTTAACTTCCATGCCACCTACTGGCTCAGACATTCATTTTTACTTGGTGTATACTCTATGTTGAAATGCTAGAGGTTTCATGTACGTTTAGTTTTTTTTTTTTTGAGAGGTTTTTGCTATAGGGCACAGGGCACATGCACTCGCCAGACAGACAGAGAGAGACAGAGAGACAGAAAGTGAGAAATCACCCCCCAGGGGGGATGGCCACGCCGCAATCCCTTCTCCTCCATTCTCCTCTCGGGATCTTGGGCACGCACGCACACGCGCCCGGCATGAGTTTTAAGCCACCGGTTCCGGGACATGAACTGTCATCGACTACATGGGAGTACAGCGACATAGCCATTACACCAACTGCTGGTCCCTCAGCAATCTTTCATATGCTAATTTTTCATTTTGCAATCCAGTTTTATCAAACACCTGTTCAAGTCTTTGTCTGTTATTCAGACATATTGTCTTTTTCTTTCAAATCAAAGTTATTTTTCATTCTGCATTTGTGGTCCCACCAAGATAATTATAATACAAATTACAAATATACATCACTCTTTGAATCTTCTTGGGGCTTCTAAGGAATAGAAGTTCTTAAATTTAGCGAAATCCAATTTATCTATCTTCTTTTTATGGTTATGCTTTTTGTGTCTTATTTTAAAAATAATTGTTTACCCTATGTTCATGTAGAGTTTCTTCTGACTCCTAGATAGTTCATCGCAGTTTTTAAATTTTTATTTATTTATTTATTGGAGAGGTTTTTGCTATAGGGTGTGTGTGCTCGTCAGACAGACAGAGAGAGAGAGACAGAAAGTGAGAAATCACCCCCCAGGGGGGATGGCCACGCCGCAATCCCTTCTCCTCCATTCTCCTCTTGGGATCTTGAGCACGCACGCACACGCGCCCGGCGTGAGTTTAAGCCACCAGGTCTGGGACACAAACCACAGTCGACTACGTGGGAGTCCAGTGACATAGCCATTACGCTAACTGCTGGTCCCTCATCGCAGTTTTGATATATGATGTGAGGTGGGCATTCAGGTCATTTTTCCCCATGTAGTTAAGCAACTCAGACCATTTAAGTACATTTCCCCACTGAATTCCACTTGACACCTTTGTATTAAGTCATAAGGTCGGAGTCAGTTCCAGTGTACCTATCCTTGAGCCAATGCAACTCTGTTCTAATTACTGCAGCATTACGGTAAATGTTGATATCTGCTAGTGTCAGTCTCCAGCTTTGTTGTTTTTTTTCATTACTCCCTTGACTATTTATCAATTTCCACCAAAAACATTGGCTGGGATTTCGTGTAAGATTGCACTGAATTTATAGTTCAATCTGCAGAGAACTGACATCTTTGCCAACATTGGGTTTTTCAATCCATGAAAATGATATATCCTTCCATTTAGTTAAGTCTAGTTTCTCTTAGAAATGTTTTGTACTTTCAGGGTAGAGGTTTTTTTTATTTTTGGAGAGGTTTTCGCTACAGGGTGCGTGTGCTCGCCAGACAGACAGAAACATAGAGACAGAAAGTGAGAAATCACCCCCCGGGGGGGATGGTCACGCCACAATCCCTTCTCCTCCATTCTCCTCTCGGGATCTTGGGCACGCACGCACACGCGCCCGGCGTGAGTTTTAAGCCACCGGGTCCGGGATGCGAACTGCAGTCAACTACGTGGGAGTCCAGCGACATAGCCATTACGCTAACTGCTGGTTCCCAGTGTAGAGGTTTTGAACATCTTTCACACAGCATGGGATTTACTCCAAGGAATTTGCTGGTTATATAAATTGGCTGTATTTTTATTTTGCTTCTAGTTTATAGTTGATACATAATAGTTGTATGTAGTTATGGGATACAGTGTCATTTTTTTGATACATGAATACAACGTGTAATTAGGGTACTTAGTATATACATCGTATATACATCACCTCAAGCATTATCATTATTTCATATTGGAAACATTCAAAGTTCTTTCATCTAGGTATTTTTAAATTATCCTTAACTATAGTCATGCTACTGTGCTATGGAACATTAGAATTTATTCCTCCTAGCTGATTGTAATTTTGTATCCATTTACCAACATCTCCTTTCCCTCTGTCCCCTCTACACTTCTCAGATTCTGGTAACCACTATTCACCTCTCTGCTTCTGTGAGGTCTTCTTAAACTTCCACATATGAGTGATAACATGTAGTATTTTTCATTCTGTGCCTGCCTTAGTCTTCCAGGCTCATCCACATTGTCCTGAATTACAACATTTCAATCTATTGAATAGCTGAATAATGTTCCACTTTGTATCTGTGCCATATTTTCTGTATCCATCCATCTTGCTAATGAATACCGAGGTTGATTCCATACCTTGGCTGTTGTGAACAATGCCGCAATAAACATGGGAATGCAAGTATCACTTTGACGAATTGACAATTGATCATACTGTAGTTCTTTTTATTATATTTTGAGGGCTCTCCATACTATTTTTCATAATGGATGTACTCCTTTACATCCTCACAAACGGTGTAGAAGAGTTTCCCTTACTTTTCATCCTTGACAAAATTTATTTTTTGCCATTGAGAGATGAACAGAGAGAGAGGGAAAGTGAGAAAGCAAACCACCAGGACCAGGACTCAAACCATGGTTGGCCCTGTGGGAGTGTCTAGCACCTTAACTACCATACCACCTGCTGGTTCCCTCTCATTGTAGTTTTGATTTACATTTCCTAATGATTACTGATGTTAAGTATATTTCCCATGTGTAGATCTTCTGAGAAATGTCTATTCAGAAAATCTCCCCATTTATTCAGCTGAATTGTTTGTATTTTTTGCTGCAGAGTTGTTTGATTTATTTCTATATTCTTTATATTCATCCCTTGTTAGATGAATAGTTTGAAAATATTTTCTCCCATTCTGTAGGTTGTCTCAAGTTAGTTTGACATAATTCCATTTATCTTTCCTTATGTTGCCTGTGCTTTATTTTTATTTTTATTTTTTTGGAGAGATTTTTGCTACAGGGCATGTGCACTCACCAGAGAGACAGAGAGAGACAGAGAGCTAGAAAGTGAGAAATCACCCCCCAGGGGGGATGGCCACACAGCAATCCCTTCTCCTCCATTCTCCTCTCAGGATCCTGGGCACACACACACATGTGCCCAGCGTGAGTTTAAGCCACCGGGTCCAGGACTTGAACCGTGGTTGACTACACAGGAGTTCAACGACATAGCCATTACACTAACTGCTGGTCCCTTGCCTGTGTTTTTTGAGAACAAAAAAATGTTTGTCCAGACCAATGTCCTTAATGTTCCCTCTTTGTTTACTTTTAGTAGTTTTGTAGCTTCAGGCCTTACATTAAAGTCTTTAACCCACTTTGATTTTTTTTTTTTGGTATATGTTTAAAGATAGAGTCTAGATTCATTCTCCTGCATATGAGTATGCAGTTTCCAAGAAGCATTTATTAAAGAGACTGTCCTTTCCTTAATAAATGTTCTTGGCACCTATATCAATAATCAGTTGGTCATAAGTACATGGATTATTTTCTGGGTTCTACAGTGAAAACTATAAGATGCTGATAAAGGAATAAGAAGATACAAACACACACACACGGCAAGACACGCCATTTTCATGAATTGGATTAAATATTGTTAAAATGTCCATACTAACTGTATTAGTCATTTCTTTTTTTTTTTTAAGAGAGATATATTTTGCTATAGGGTGCATGCACTTGCTGGAGAGACAGAGAGATGGAAAGTGAGAAATCACACCCCCAGGGGGGATGGCTATGCTGCAATCCCTTCTCCATTCTCCTCTCAGGATTTTGGGCGTGCATGCATACGCGCCTGGTGTGAGTTTTAAGCTGCTGGATTCAGGACTTGAACTGCAGTCAGCTACATGGGAGTCCAGCAGCATAACCATTATGTCATCTGCTGGTCTCAGGGATTTATAAGGAGACAGAGCCAAATATATATATATATATATAAATCCCCTCATATATATATATATAAGAGGGGATTTATAGAGGGAATTATCTGACATAGTTATGGCAGCTGAGTCCTACAGCACACCGCAACAACCTGGAGAACCTGGGATTCTGCCTTGTCTATCTCCGAAGGCCTCAGAGACTTGGAAGTTAAGATGATGTTACTCACAGTCTGAGGTTGAAAACCTGAGAAACTGGGGGCCACTGGCATGAATCTTGGAGTCCCTGAGTCTTCAGTTCTGATGTCCACAACAACATAAGAAATCTATTTTTTTCTATATCAAAAAATATAAAAAAACATTTATGTGCAGCAAGTGACATGGGGGTTGAGGCACTGGACTTCCACTCAGCTGATTGTGCTTCGAGTTTTGGTCCCACAGGATTGCTTTCTCCCTTCCTCCCTCTCATGCTCTCTCTGGTGAGCACACATGCCCTGTAGCAACTTGAAGAAAGATTATAAAAATGAATAAAACAAAATTAAATAAATAATTCTTAAAACAAAACAAAACATTTATCTTTCGTATTTACTGTCTTTAAGCACTTTGCTGATTGTTTACTGCCCACCCACATTAAGGGTGGCTCTGGCACATCTAGTCTACCCAGACTTTTGTGTTAATCTCTTCTGGAAACACCCACATGGACACACCTAGAGTAATGCTTTATAAGGTTACTATATATTCCTTAGATCAATCAAGATAAGACCCAAAACGAACCATCCCACTAATCAAACAGATTGTCAAAATACAAAATAATATTCTTCACAACAGAAAAGAAAATAACAAAATTCATAAAGAATCAATAAAAGAATCCTGAAAACCCAACGCGATCCTGAACAAAAAGAACAATGCTGGAAGCATCATACTAACTGTCTTCAAAATATACTTCAAAGCTATCATAACCAAAGCAGCATGGTATTGGCATAAGCATAGATGCACAGACCAACAGAACAGAATAAATGGGTTGTTTTAAATATTTGTTTTCTATTTATTTTTTTCTAAATCTATAGTTATCATATTGATCTTGTATTTAGTAATATTGATAATACACTTATAATTTCTAAAACTTTACACATTCTTCCAGAGTTTGTATTTATACCAATATGTCTCTTCAAATAATTAAAGTTTTCTTTTATCTTCTTCTCACTGCATTAGCTAGAACTTTTAGCACAATGTTGGATGGCAGCAATGATGGTGAACATTCTTTTTTTTAAGAGAGATTTTTGCTTCTATATGACTAGGGCATATCTGTACCAAATAAAAATTCATGCCATGGCCAAGTTAGCCTCAGGATCTTCCCCAACTTCAATAACCAGTGATGGACAGCCACATTCCCTGGTACTGTATTTCACTTGAAACATTCTTGCTATTCCTTTAAGAACCAGATTTAAGCTGCTTATTCCTGTGAAGAAAAACAACTAGACAACAACAACAACAAAAAAATCCTGATCAGGAATTCTGTACTGCTTTTAGCATGCTAGTTTATTCCTCAATTGCTTACTTGCCAAGTAGTTGGAAAAGGATAATCCGTTTATAATAAAGTTTCAAATCAATTGTTGTCTATTATCATCTTTAAAATATCATATAATGGCCTTAGAAATGATCTAACTTGTTACTGTAGCTGGAGAACTCTTAGATCGTACTTCACCAGACTACTGAACTGTACACTTTTCAGAGACATAGATACCATACAAGGATTTTCTTAGATCCTTATTTTTAACTGCTGGGGCTTGCTGTACCAAAGTAGCTGAATTTGAAACACGTTTAATATTGTTACCTTTAAGGATCAACTCATCTTTCTGGTCTTGAGATACTGAACAAGCAACACCTGGTCACATTCAGACCCTCTGGATGTATTTTTCCCCCAAGAAATTTTGGATTTCAACAAAAGTCCTATTCTCCTGAATAACAAGGTTGATGGTGAAATGAGCCTACACAGACCTCATCTTGTAAGGGGAGCCCAATGAGACACCCTTGATCATGTTCTGCAAGTGACTACAGATAGTGCGAAATATGGCCGGTGCCTTTCTGTTTCCCCACCATTTATCAACCTGCAGCCTCTTTTTCTTTCTAAGGAGACTACATTGATGTCACTGAAGTCCCTCCTCAGGGTTCCTCTGGGGCCCTTCCCAATAACTGTGGGTCCCTTCAGAATGATGTTGACATATTCTGGAATGTCGATGGTCTGATTGCTGAGAATAGTCTTCATCCTTGTGGTAGACAGGCAAAAAAAAAAAAAAAAAAAAAAAAAAAAGGCATTTCACACATTTTTTTTTTT
>NW_006204133.1:4444524-4446541 GCF_000334495.1 Tupaia belangeri chinensis
CCCTACACATTTTTAAACTAGGGAATCTCAACTTTCTTTTTTAGTCTCTGAATGGAAAAAGAATACTAAATATATTTCATGTAAATTCTCATACAAATCGACTAAAATGATCTCTTGGGTTGTTGGGAAAATCATGATGCAGTTTTGCATAGAAAAGCATAGAAAAATATGTCATGACTTTCCCTAAGTCCTAATATGTTTTAAAAACTTCTAAATTAAGGACAAACATATAAGGAAAAAGTTTAAAATGTAAGTATATATTGCAATGAACTATTGCAAAGTGAAAAGACCTGTGTATCTGTTCTAGGTTAGGAAGCAGAACATCACCACGACCTCACGGGCCCCTCCTGTACTTGCATCCTCTAAGAATTTTGCCTGCTTGGACATACAGATACATAGTAAAGTAAAAATGCTTTTGAGTCTGGCTTTTGCCACTTAATAATGTGTTTATAAGATTCATCCACATTGTAATTATAACTATTAATTTTCTTCCTATAGTCTGTAAAGCTGTGATGGTATTTACCTGTTCTGCTATTATTTGGACATCCGTGCTGTTCTCCCTTCCAGTGTATCTGTGATGATGTTTTGCATGCTTATGCATTCTTGGTGCTCATATGAACCTCTTTGAAGCCATGTGACCAGAGGTCACACATTAACACTCGCGAATATTACCAAATGAAAACTCAAAATTAGACAACCTGTTAAAGTATGGATACGCTGGTTGCAAAAACTATACGTATGATTTATTACATAAAGCACCTTAGCTGCCCTAGTCTAGCAGAAATCCCTCCCATTTAGATATAGATATGGATCATCTGCATTTTCACTGAACCATAATTTATTTTGCAATAGAAAAATTCAACTCTGGGCATTTCATAGTATGCACCTTCTAAAGAGAATATCTTAACCCTAAGTTTGAAATAAATATTCAATATATACTGACCATAACACACAAAAAGACTCTTTTAGTGACAAAAATAGTAAGTTAAGTCTTGTTGGCTGGTGATTTTAATAGTCTATACATATTATAAAATCAGTGAATTCAGAAACAAACTATCTTCCGCACTGTCCAAAACAGCCACCAACAGAGCAGACAAATCCAAAGTCAGATACGACGACACAAGCTTGCATGGTGTTCCATTAAATTACAGTTCACATCGGTAATGGGTGGTGGCTGGGTAGGAGAGAGCGAGAGCCTGGGGCTGGTCATAGATTTATTATCAAAATAAATTTAGACAGATGGCAGATAACCTGGAACGATCCACACTAGTCAGTATAATTATCTATGTAAGAAGCAAAATCGCCATAACATCCAACGGCCTTTGAAACAGAATAGACTGAGCCAGATAGGACCAAGTCGTGAATGCTGGAACTTCGCCTGCACTAGTGCCATTATTTGCATTTTCCTTTAAACACACACACACACACACACACACACACACAAACACACACGTTGACACCCTCCCATTCCTACACACTGAGAACGGATAGGAAGGCCTCACAGCATTGCTCACAAAGGCCACGGGAAACCGATGAGGTGCCTGGAGAGGACGCACCGGTGGGGGGCAGCTGGCTTCTGACCCAGGTCCTCTCCCTCTTTTTCACCTCACCACCTTTAAAAGGCAAAATGACCCGTAAGTTGGAACAACGGTCTTTGAAACCTTGGATTCCCCGCCCGCGGCAGCGCTGGCTCCACAGAGGTGAGGGCAGGCGGGCTGCCACCAGGGCCCACTCACAGGTCCAGGGCGGGGTCGCCCCTGAGCAGGGCCGCTTCGGGCAGCTGTCGGAAAAAAAGGCGCTGCAGACGCTCGCTCGGGGCCCGCCCGGGGAGCAGCAGCCCTGTGCGGGGAAGCCCTGCCCCAGGAAGAGTCTTCGCAGCGTCTACACTCGCTCCCTGCGGCGGGCGGGGCGGGGCCTGTCTCCATGCAGCGCTTGCAGACGTCGCTGACTGGTGGAGCAGCCTGGGACCTCGGGGTGAGCCTCCGAGCACGGCGGGTACCTGGCCGGCAGCGCGTTG
>NW_006204133.1:4446567-4453909 GCF_000334495.1 Tupaia belangeri chinensis
GTTTACCGCCGGGCTGCGACGACGCTCGGCCGAGGAAGACGCTCCGCGGTCGTCTGGGGCCGGGGCGCTGTCACAGCGCTCGCCGCCGGCTTCGTGCTTTTGGGGACTGCGTGCTCTGAGCCGCGGCTCCCCAGGACCCCGCGAGGGCGCAAGGCTGTGGCCGGATCTTAGCTGAAGTGGGCTGTCGTCGGACTAGAGGGGAGCCGGGCTGGTTCCGCTGAGAGCCCTGCCCTCGCGGCTCTCCGCACTGACTAGCCGGACCAGATCTGTCCCTGTCTCCTCCAACCCCTCTCCCTCTGCCTGGGCAGCCCTGCTGGTCCACCGTGTCCTCTCCCCCGCGCCGCGGGGTAGCGGAGCAGGTGTCCGAGGGCCCGAGGCCTGGCCACCCAGACGACCTGTGGCTCTCCTTAGTAGAAAACCAGGAAGAGGTACCAGGCACAACCCACGTCCTTAGGTTTGAGTTAGGAAACTGTAATATTGGAAATGACAGGAGCTGAAGCTGGGACCTCATCAGCTAGCTGCTTCTCAACCTAGACGGGGACATTTTAGAACTTCAATTTTAACAGAGAACGTGAGAAAAAACCAAACTAGGTCCTGGTAGGGAGAGGATTGTGAGAAACGGAGAACCATTCAGTGCCCTTGATTAAAAAATGGAAATAGATTTTTAAAAATGTCTTCAGGCCAGCGGTAGGGAGGTCGGGCAACATCAAACAAAGTCACTGAGCTCCTGATGAGGCCAGACGAAAACTAGGGCAGTGTGCAACCCACAAAAGGTCAAGTGTGCCCTCTCAGCTAACGTCTTTGCCATTTCCTTACCAATGTAGCATTATCATTGTTTTAGTTTAATCACCTTGTAAGCAAGCCCTACTGAGTTACCAGTCGTGGACTGCACCTGCTTCCTGGCAGCACCCCATCAAAAGTGAATTTCTACTCCTTTAGACCTTTAACCAATTTCTCAACCAAAACCCAGATCCCATAATAGTTTCCACTTAACAGGCTTTTACCAAGACTCCCCATGGTTTTGCATGCTGTGTGTTCTCTCTCATTTAAACAAATTATAAAATATAAACCACAGTGTTCCTAGTATTTTTTCAGCCCTGGGACACTGACAAATTGACAAAGTGGACACATCAAATTGAAAACTTCTCTTCAAAAGACACTATTGGGACATGCTGCACATTTGGAGAAAATATCCTCAAACCATATATCTGATAAAGGAGCCATACCAGACCGTAATTATAAGAAAGTATGTAACAATGAAAAAGTGAGCAAAAGGTTTACACATCAATGACAGATTTGTCTTACAGAAGACACATCAATGACAAATAGGTTCATGAAAAGATGCTCAGATACGTCATTAGGGGAATGTAAATCAAACCCACAGGAGCTACCACGGCACGTGTACTGTTGTAGAACATCTGCAATTAAAAATGTGGACTACACCAAGGGTCAGAAAACAGATGACCGCCTAGAACTCTCATATACTGCTGCTGGGAATGTTCAATGGTGCAGCCACTTAGGAAAAGTCTGGCAGTTTGTCAAAATAGGAAGTGTGTAGCCCTTCTACTCCTCAGTAGGGATCCAAGAGAAATAAAAATACATTAGGAGTCTTCAGAAAGTTTATGGGAAAATGTATATTATGAAAAAACTATACATGGATTTAAAAATATTTTACATGAAAATAAACTTTCAACCTTAATTTCATTTTCCATGAAATTTTTGAAGTCCTCTTGTATGTCTATTCAAAAACCACCAAGAATGTTTGTAGCAACTTTATTTGTAATATTTCCAAACTAGAAAGAATTTATACATCTATGAATAGGTAAATGGATGAACTAACTGTGGTATATCTATACAATGAAATATTACTCAGTAATCAAAAGAACAGACTATTGATACTATGAAACTTTTTCAGAATCAAAATGGAATGATTTGTGTCAACCCTGACTCAACCAAACTGGGAAGGTCACAGAGGAGATGTTTTCTTGCACTCACCTGGTAGAAATAATTGCTATTGGGAGAACTTTGCAAAGTCACAAACTTGCGCAATGACCATTGCAACCTGACAAGGATTTCTTCTGCAAAAACATCTGTAGGGAGACTGTCCAACCTTGGGCTGATGCCACCCTTGTTATTGATCCTGCTAGCCAAGGATAACTGTCCCCAAACAGCTGGTATAATCCGTCTCCCCCTCCTCTTTCTGTTTATGGATTTTGCCTTTAAAACTTGTCTGAGGATGTTAAGACCTTGGAGATCATGTTTGCAAAAATCTGGGTTGTATCCTGGTGCAGTCTTCAAATTTGTGTGCAAATAAAGTCTTTTTCCTTCATATATTTTGACTCAGTTTACCTTTTTGGGTTAATAATACCTGGAAAGGGCCAGCCCATTGCATGGTGGTTAAGGCAGTTGGATGCCACATACCTGAACTGGTAGCTTGGGAAATAGGTGGGGCACATGTGCACGCATGACCCAAATTTCAGAAGTGGAGGAGTCCAACCCGGTGGGGTCCCAGGATTTGTTTTGAGCCTTTGACCTTTGAGCACAGCTTTGGTCGGCTCAGCATGTTGGCAAGGCTGCTGCTGTATGCCCCCTGACCTATGAGCAAAGCTTGGGTCGACTCAGCATGTTGGCAAGGCCGCTTGCTGTATGCTCTGGAGACTGCAGTAGCCTTGCTGGGAAGCAACTCCCCTCTGACTCCCTGATATACTACTATAAAAGAATTACATAGTTCTCTCATACATCCTGAGTATATGATAAGATTTCCCGAAAGTCCCCCAACCACTCCCCTTTGCCCTAACCACCTACTGTTAATTACAATGTTTCATCCCCGCAGTCACAATAGAGGGTGTGCTGAAGTTCTATCTAGGCAGAAATAATCTTCTTGACCTTTGAAAAGCCCTTCAAGATAATTTAACATAAGCTTAAAAATAATCTTTTCTTTACATAAAATAAGATTAGGCCAAAACTGGCCCAGGACACCCCTGCCCTCACCAAGTGAAATAGATAAATATATTAGGATTCCTTAAATTAAGTTTTAGATCCCTATAAAACTATATAAGTATCATTCTTTATTGAGATCCATAAGAACTAATACCTATACTTGAGATTTTCTCTTCTTAGCATCGTACTCAGTAATCACAAGATGGCTGCCGCTGAGCATCGGCTGATGAGTAACTCTGCTTGATGGAGGCTATTTCCAGAAACGGCATTCCATGAAGTTTCCGAAGACATGCCTACATCAAACAAACAATTGCTGAACTGTAATAGACCCACCCTTAATCCAACCAGGAATGGAATCTATGTTCCCTATTGTTAAAACTTTATGAACTGAGGGAACCAGCAGTTAGCCCCTCACCCATTTACTTGCATGTATCACATTTTCAATAAAAAGGCACGATAATTCCTAGCAATTGTCACTCTTCAGAGAGCAATCTCTGGGGGTGTCCAACTGAGGACATGCTCGAAAATGGAACCGAGGCCTTAGTCTTTCCTTCTTGCACCACCTGCAATGAGATAACTCACCCCTGCCGAGACTGGACCCCGGCACAAAAGGATGGGGAGAGATGGAGAAGAAGAGATTGTGGCATGATCACACCTATGTGGGGGGATTCCTCACTTTATCTCTGTCTCTCTCACTCTCTCTCATACCCTCTGGGAAAAATATTGCATAGATTGACTTGAATGAAATCCAAAATAATTACACAGAGTTAAAGAATCTAGACAATGCAGCAAACAGATGGTATGGTGGTTGAGGTGCTTGACTCCCACGTGGCTGACCACAGTTAGAATCCTGGAACTGGCAACTTGCTTTCTCACTTTCCCTTTCTCCCTCTGTGTTTTTCTCTCTTTCTCTGGTGAGCATATGTGCCCTATAGGAAATTTAAAAGGGATAATAATGATAATGAATAAAATTAAATAATCTTTCTTTTATTTGAGAGGTTCTTGCTCTCCAGAAAGACAGAAAGAGATAGAGAGACAGAAAGTGAGAAGTCACCCTCCAGGGGGGATGGCCATGCCATCTCCTCCATTCTTCTCTCAGGATCTTGGGTATGCATGCACACGTACCTTGTGTGAGTTTAAGTCACCGGGTCTGAGACTCGAACTGTGGTCAACTACATGGGAGTCCAGCGACATAGCCATTACGCCAACTTTGGTCCCCAAAATAATCTTTTAAAAAGAAGAATCCAGATAAGGAAGAGTACATACATATAAACTATCCTTCTTATACATAAATCATTATGTACAGATGAATCTACTGTGATAGAAAACAGATCAATTGTCATGTGGGATTGGAAGAGGGATGACAAAGATGCATGAGGAAATGTTTAGGGATGATATGTACACTCATCATCTTGATCATGGTAATGGTCTCATAGGTGTATTGATATGTCAGCACTTCCACCATACGCTTTAAATATATGTTTTTAAATTATATTTCAATTATATCTCCTTGGAGTTGTTTTTAAATCTGCTTTTAAATAGAGATACTTTAAAAATTAAAATTAAAAAAAAATATGCAGGTGCATCTAAAGTTATACTTGGCTGGAATCATAGCTTCTATCAGAGAAGGAAAGAAAACTGGAAAGTGATGTGCTAGACATTCAACTCAAAAAGTTGGGAAAAATCAGCAGCAGAATAAAACCAGAAAGGAATAAGAAGACAAAGAGAGGTAACTAGTGAATTGCTTTTATATTAGTAAGCAAAAGAGATAGATATCAACTCCTAAAATGATAAAAATGAGTAAAAGGGCAACAAAATGAATCACTATAGCTATTAGGTTGTTGGAAAAGTCGTGATGCATTTTTGCATAGGAAAACATGACATGGCTTTCCTGACAACCTAATAGTTAAGGAGACAGAAGTTTGAAGATCAATAATTATAATAAATGCAGAAGAATAAACTTACCAGTTAATTTTAGTACAAGGTAAAATAGACTTTAAGGAAAAAGCATCATCCGTGGTACAGTCACACCTAATGATTAAAGGGTTCAACTCTGTACCCATTTCTTCACGTTTCCCATATGTTGTAAACCTCAAATAGGCACAGTGAGAGTTATTTTTTAAAAAAAGTTTCAACTCACTATGAAGATATTAAACTCTAAGTAAGTACGCAACAAACAAAAGAAGCTTGAAACATATAAAGAAAAAATATGATGGGGGCCAGCAGATGGTGTGGAGGTGAAGGCAGTTGGATCCCACATGGCTCACTGGGCAGTTCTAGTCCCAGACCTGGTGCCTTGAATGACACACTGCACGTGTGCATGCCCAAAATCCCTACAGGAGAATGGAGAAGGGATTGCTCATGGCCATCTTCTGAGGAATCTTTCCCACCTCCCCCCGCTCCCACCCCCAGTCTTTGTCTCTAGCCAATGCACGTGCCCTATAGCAGAAAAAATTGATGAAAGTATGTGACTACATAAGCAATGATAGATGAGGGTGAAATTTTACTTTTTTTGAAGAACTTTTTTATGTTTTAAAAGCATTTCAAGTATATGCATAATAGAGTAAAGTAATAATGAAGTTCCACGTATCAATGACCTATGGTCTGTCTTATTGCTCCACTTTGTCCCTTCTCTGCATTTTTCAACAGAAATCTTTTTTTATTGAGAGAGAGAGAGATTTTCACTTAGAGGGTGTGTGCGCTTGCCATACAGAGAGAGACATAGAGACAGAAAGTGAGAAATCACCCCCCAGGGGGGATAGTCACACTGCAATCCCTTCTCCTCCATTCTCCTCTTGGGATCTTGGGCACGCACGCACACGCGCCCGGACGCAAATCACGGTCGACTATGTGGGAGTCCAGCAACATAGCCATTACACTTAACTGCTGGTTCCCTCAACAGAAATCTTATACATGATACAATTTAACTTTGCATGTACCCCCAAAAGGCAGAGAATTGTTTTAAAAGACACTACCTCTCTTTTACCACATTAAAAAAACAAAAACAAAAACAGTCACTTGATGTCATCAAATATCTAGTCAGTTCATAATGAAATGTTTGACTATCTTAAAATTTTTTTAAGTTTGAATTAGAATTCAAATAAGGTCCTTGTATTCCTACTGGTTTATATCCTTTTTAAGTTTCTTTCAATATATATGTTTTCCTTCATCTTTTGTCCCCTTTGACTTTTTAGAAAAGAATTATTTATTCAATTTTATTTATTATGATGTTTATATCTGACTAGAGAGAGAGATGAAAAGTGAGAAAGCAAGTCGCCAGGTATGGGACTTGAACGATGGTCAGTCATGTGGTAGTCCAGTGTCTTAACCACACCACCTGCCGGCCCTGTCTCCTACAACTTCTTGAGAAAAAAAATAAAACAGATCATATGTTCTGTGCAGTTTTCTATGACCTGAATTTTGCTGATTTCTTTTCTTTTTTTTTTTTTTTTTTTTTTTTGTAGAGGTTTTTGCTATAGGGCGCATACACTCACCAGAAAGACAGAAAGTGAGAAATCACCCCCCAGGGGGATGTCCACATTGCAATTCCTTCTCCTCCATTCTCCTCTTAGGATCTTGGGCACGCACGCACATGTGCCCAGTGTGAGTTTAAGCCACCGGGTCCGAGACTCGCACCACGGTCAACCACACGGGAGTCCAGAGATGTAGTCATTTCACTAACTGCTGGTCCCATTGCTGATGTATTTCAATGACACTCTGAACTTGTTTCTCAGTCTCCTCTCTTACTATTATCAAGTAAATATTAAGTATGAATTCAACTAACACTAAGACACTTCTTACTAAAAGTAGATCCAAAAGTCTGGTCAGATTCATGTTCATCTTTTTGTTTGTTTTTAAACGAGACAAGGTCATGGGTGACAGTCTGTGCGTCTTCTACCTCAGCAGGAGATGCGCACTGTCTGGGCTGCTGTTTCTCTGTGATGTTAGCAGCCATAGATGACCATGGCCTGTATTTGGTTCAGTTTGTTAGGAATTGCCAAATGGCACTTTTTTTTTTTTGAGAGAGATTTTTGCTATAGGACACATGTACTCGCTAGAGAGACAGAAAGACAGAAAGCAAGAAATCACCCCCCAAGGAGATGGCCACAATGCAATCCCTTCTCATCCATTGTCTTCACAGGATCTGAGGATGTATGCACATGTACCTGGTGTGAGTTTCAAGCCATCAGGCCTGGGACTTGAACTGTAGTCAACCATATGGAAGTCCAGCACCTTAACTACCATGCAACCTGTTGGACCCTCAAATAGCACTATTTTAATTTCTATCAGTCCTTTCTTATTTATTTGCTACAATATTTTTTTTTCTTCCTTCATTTCTTTTTCTTTTCTTTTCTTTCTTTTTTTTTTTTTTTTTTTTTTTTGATTTTTTCCATAAAATCAA
>NW_006204133.1:4453940-4463134 GCF_000334495.1 Tupaia belangeri chinensis
TTTTTTTTTTTTTTTTTTTTTGTAGATTTTTGCCATAGAATGCATTTACTCACTGGAGAGAGACATAGAGAAAGAAAGTGAGAATTTGTCCCCCATTGGGGGATGGCCATGCTGAAATCTCTTCTCCTCCATTCTCTTCTTGGATTTTTGGGCACACACACACACATACACACGCCTGGTGTTTTTCAAGTAGCTGATCTGGGACTCAAACCATAGTCACCCATGTCACCTGCTGGTCCTATTTGTTGTGGTAGTTTTATAAAGAAAAACTACCTCTCATTATCTCTTTACCCCAAGGTACAATTTGAATGAGTATTCCTTTCATTTATTAGTTTTAATATAACAGATTCCAAAAATCCTCCAAAGATGGAAGGTGTTTTTTTGTTGTCTTTGTTTTTTAGAGGATTTTGCTTAGGGTACATGAACTCACCAGAGAGAGAGATATTCACAGTGAGAGGAAAAGTGAGAAATCACTCACCAGGTGGGATGTCCACACTGAAATCTATTCTCCTCCATTTTTCTTCTGGAATTTTCAGCACATACACACATGTGCCTGGGGTGATTTTCAAGCCACAGTCCAAGACTTGAACTGTGTTCAGACATGTGGGAGTCCAACCATGTAACCACGATACCATCTGCTGGTCCCAGAGGTATTTTATTATCAACCATTATGAACACATAGATTTGAGCATATTTGATATACTTTAATTGATGGCCATCACAATCCTTATTGATGTTCCAACTGTCTTAGTGCAGCCTCTTCAAGTTGAGTCTTGAGATTTTTTTTTTTTATATATATATAACTCCAATAGTCTGTATTCTAGACAAGATGTCAAAGTTCATTTTGTATGTTTTCTGTCTTGGGTTTGGATCCAGCTGTTTTTCTAAGGAGCCCTGGTTCCGTTAGTGGGAAATGATATTCAGAAGATATCCTGGCCTTGTGTTTTTTTCCCCACCATATTTTTAAAAATTGCATCCATGTTGTTTTTTTAAATCTGAAGGAGTTATCTAGACTTGCAGGGGTATATGCTTTACATTACAGTGTCATACAAGGAGGGCTAGCTCCATGGCATGGTGGTAAGGTGCTGTCCAAGATAAGCCAGGTCCTTGGGACCAACAGATGGTGTAACAGCTACCTCGCTGGACTCCCACATGGCCAACCACAGTTTGAGTCCCAGACCTGATGACTTTAAATTCAGGCTGGGCGTATACATGTGCATGCCCAAAGTCCTAAGAGAAGAATGGAGGAGAAGGGATTGCAGTGTGGTCATTTCCCCGGGGGTGATTTCTCACTTTTTTTCTCTCTGTCTCTTTCTGTCTTTTCAGAGAGTGTACATGCCCTATAGCAAAAATCTCTCTCTCTAAAACAAACAAACAAACAAACAAACAAACAAACAAAAAACCCCAGATAGGCCAGATCCCACATGGCAACTGCCCTTCACATCCCCACCCGGTCAGCCTGGCACACCCCTGGCATGTGTGTGAGTGCCAAGGTCCTACAGGCTGGAGGACTGAAGGATTGGAGGAGGGGATCATGGCATGACCACACCCTGCAGAGTGCTCACCTCGCTCTCTCACCCACTCTCACGTGTGTGCATATGCACTCTATCATGAATAAAAATTATACATGCAATACTTGTAGCTAATATATATGAAATATTCAACTTCATGCTTTTTATATTAAAATATCATAGATGTTAAAATACGTATGGACTTTAAAATTTATGGAAAGTGAAATTTGGTACAAAATATACAGATTTTAAAATCCATGCTTAGTTTTTTTCATAATACATATTTTCCACAAACTTTTTGAAGACCCCCCCTCTGTGCAGCACCCAATTTCATCCTAGCTCCCTAAAAATGGTGATGACAACAACAGAAAACAAAATAGCACAAACAAGACAAAACCAAAAGCAATCTTGCTTAAATTTTTAGTACTGAGAGTAGTCTGGTATTTTAAACAGAACAAGAAATGTCTGGCACCCAATGTCTTGAAAGATAATATGCAAATAAAAATCCCTCAAGTGCAAAAAAATAAAAAGGATCATGAAGCTCCAATACTCATTTCTATCTAGAGATGTATTTGTTAAAGAACAGATAGTTGTGTTATACTTGGTCTGAAGAGACTCGCTTACCTTTGGGATTAATTCCACCTAATTTGGCAAGTGATTTATTTTTTCAGTCACAAATAGCCGTGTCTCAAAGGCTGAGCTGCATAATGTCTGAAAGGATATGTACCCTCTGACAGCTGAAAAAAGAAACATGGAACATGTAGGTTATGAAAGAGCTCTAAGTGGATTTCAACAATCTTGCACTCATACAAACTAGTACTTTAATTCTATTTCCCACAAACTTTTAATATCTCCTCCATATATACGCTACTAGAAAACTGTATCAGAAATGTTTGTTTAAAATGTCAGATGAGGGCCCAGCAGGTGGCATGGTGGTTAAGGCACTGGTTTCCCATGTGGCCAACTACAGTTCAAGTCCCAGAGCTGATGACTTGCTTTCTCTCTTTATCTCTGTCTCTCTGGTGAGCGGATGTGCTCTATAGCAAAAACTTAAAAAATAATCATAAAATTAAATAATTCTCAAAAAAAATCAGGTGAATCTGAGGCAAAGAAAGTAGCTTAAAAACCACTTCTTACTGACGTGCAGGAGAAAGAATTCAAGAAAAGGATAATGCTACAGAAAAGCAACTTACAGAAAAAAGACCAATAAAGCCTAGTTTATTGTAATGTGATAAACACACAGGTACTATTAACATGGCGATTCTCTTAGTACAACTTAAACATGAAGGCAACATGAAAAATCCCTTATTACAGAATCATTGCCAACTAACACAGCTAGCTCTAAAGAGTTCACTGTCAGGATTGCTTAAGAAGGATTTCAGAAATGTGTTTTGCATTTTAGGTTTTGTAGACATTTTTTTGACAGTAGAAATGTGCATCCATAGGCAAACCTCCTGGAATTGTCCCCCAGATCAAGGAGCTTGCACTAGAATGTTAAAAAGCACAGAGCTGGGCCAGCTCAGAGGGCAGTGGTGGCAATGCGATGCTCTGAACTCTGAGGGTTCATATCCCTGAGTCTCCCTGTTCACACTGGGTGTGTGTTTGCCCATGATCCTAGCTAACTGACACTGTAGATGGCTTGTGTTCTGAAGACTCTGTTGCGGTTGTTCATCTCATTCCTTCTCAATAAATAAATGAATAATTAAAAAAAAATACACTGATGCTTTCATGGAGACACTCTTGCTATGACAAAGTCAATGGGCCACCTCATAGCGCATAGTGGAGTATGGCATGTGGGGAACCAGAGTCCACATGCTGACTGCACTTTGTATCTGGGTCCCAGCAGCTTGAGAAACATGCTGGGCACATGTGCATGTGTGCCAGAATCCTGCTGGGATGCCGGTGTGACTATGCTCCCTTGGGGTAGGGGGTACAGAGGGCTCTGTCACTTCCTCTCTGACAAGCACACATGTCTTCTGCTCAAAACAAACAAACAAAAACAAACAAGAGCCAACTAAAGTGTCATTGGTGAAATACTAAAAATCATAAGATGTACTGAATTCAAGATTCTTCTCTTTATTAGGTGAAAGCATGACAGTTGATTGCGAAACACTATGTTATTATTGGCTGGTGAGATACGTTAAGGGGAAAAGTTGCTGAGAATGTTGAAACTACAGAATGAGCGCAGCTAGCTCTGAGGAGTTCACTGTTAGGAAGGATTTTAGGAGCTCCTGCAATAGAAGAAACAAGTCTGATCCCAGTTTTTAAACATGTAAATTTGACATCAGATGTGCTGATTTGTCTGATACCTTTGTCTTTCTAAAGATCTTCCACTCATGGAAGGAATGCAACTTGGTTTTCGGTTTCAGGTAAGACTAAGAGTGGGAGTGAAAGCACACAGAGCAGAGCTTCCACGGACCTCCGTGACAGGTTCCATGAGGTAACCACCAGCACTAATTATTTAGGTGACGCCCTTCATACCCTACCTCTGAAAAGTTATCATCCCACTTTTTACACATTTGATATAATGCTTTGAATTTAATTTTTTATCAAAAGAACTTCTCATGAGAAATTCATAGATGAGGAATCATTTCTTTCATCAAAAGGTAATTTAAATTCAACTATAACTTTCCAGGACAAATTGCTAGAACTAGCTTCTGATAAAAAATTAATTTTGAAAAAACAGTACAGTATCATTTTGGAAAAAGTTCAAAATGAATATCCTGAGTTTGCTGAAATTCCTTTAAAATTTAAACATTGTAAATTAGAATTCTTGTCAATATTACTGTGCAAGATGGTTATTCTAGTGATATTAAAACAAAATATAGGGGCCAGCAGATGACATGGAGGGTAAGGCACATGGCCAGCAGGGTTCAAGTCCCAGATCCAACAGGTTGAGAATCACACAGGGTGTGTGTGCGTGTGTGCCCAAAATTCCAGGAGGACAATGGAGGAGAACGGACTGTGGCATGGATATCTCTCTGGAGGGATTATTTAACCTCCCTTCCCATCTCTAGTGAGTGCATGCGCCCTGTGTGTGTGTGTGTGTGTGTGTGTATGCGCACATGCATAATACACACACACACACACATATGCATATACGTTTTTGTCTCTCCATATATATATATTTTATATATATATATAAATATATAAAATCAAACAGAAACATTATCTCTTTCAAATGGCATTGTTGGTATTGAGTGCAATTTTCTGATTTTCACTCAGCCTTTCTCCCGCAGAGGAAGGCCATAGGCAGCCATGACACCCAGCTGGAGTGGGAGGATCCTGCTCTTTCACAAGGACTGGCAGTGGCACATGGCCGGACACCTGGTTCCACCAGGTGGACTAGAAGGTCTGCAGACCCAAGGGCCGGCAGGCAAAAGCACACTGTCCCGGCATATGGCCCCATCCAGTCCATCGTAGGTGTTCCTCAGTGTGGTACCACACCAGAGTGTGAGCTGGCAGGGGCCTCAGCCTGGAGAAGCTACAGGTGGCTGGCATCCACAAGAAGGCACCCAGATTATTGGCATCTCCATGGACCCACAGCAATGGAGTAAGTCCACGGAGTACCTGCAGGCCAATGTGCAGTGGCTGGAGAAATACTGCTCCAAGCTCATCTTCTTCCCCAGGAAGCCCTTGGCCCCCAAGAAGGGAGACAGCTCTGTAGAAGAACTCAAGTAGGCCACCCAGCTGGCAGGACCAGTGATGCCCATACAGAACGAAATGTCTATAGGAAGGAGAAAGCAGACTCCCAACAGAGGAGGAGAATTTCAAGGCCTTTGCCAGTCTTTGCCTGGCCCATGCCAATGCCTGACCCTTTGACATCTGGGCAAAAAGGACCCAGGAAGCTGCAGAACAGGATATTGAAGAGAAAAGAATAAATATATGTTGGGGACCTAATAAACAACGCCATAGACCTGGGTCTACACATGTGTGTGTTGTGTAATAGCACCTGGAGGTGTTCAAAGGTAGCCCAGAACCTGGACTGCTTTTGTTAAATTTTTTTTTTAATTTTAAGGGTTTTGCCATAGGGTGAGTGTGTTGGCCAGAAAAAGAGAAGGAAAGTGAAAAATCACTTTCCAGGATGAATGGTCACACTGCAATATATTCTCTTGGGATTTGGGGCATATATACATGTGGCTGGTGTGGTTTTTTAAGCTACTAGATCCAGGACTCGAACTGTGGTTTGCTGTGTGGGAATCCAATGCCTTCACCACCACACAACCTGCTGGCCCTTAGCTTGCCTGGTGTTTTGTTTTGTTTTGTTTTGTTTTAGAATTACCTTATTTAACTTCATTCATTCACTCATTTATTTTAATTTGACCAGAGAGGGACAGAGTGAGAAAGAGAGAGAGAGAAAGTGAGAAAGCAAGCCACCAAGTCTGGGACTCGAACCTCAGTTGGCCATGTGGGAGTCCAGTGCCCTCGACCACTGCACCACCTGCTGGCCCTGTGTAGTGTTTTTTTGTATTTTAGCTGTTGGTGTTTGGTTAGTCACTGATTTAGTAATAGTTTTTTCATGAAAAATTAAAACATAAAAAAGTGCAAGTTTGTATTGAACTTATTAATAAATAGAATCTGTTGAATCTATTAATAAAAATCTGGGCTTTTATTTTGCATATTTTCAGTTATTTTCTTAGTAATTTGTCTTATTATATTTTATAAAAGTGTTTGAAATGAATTGGAAATTAGAAGTAGCGTGACAAATTACTTTTATAAAAATCCCCATCTTTATTCCCCTACAAAAATTTTAATTTCCTTTATGCAGATTTATCAGATTAAAATGACTAAGCTTTACTTTTTCCTTTCCAGCACCCCCGAGATATTTGTTAATTCACAGAATCTCTAGTTGGTTGAATTTTAAGGAGTAGAAGGGAAGAATGGGGTTGATTAAGTCCCCTAACTTGGCCTCTCTAAGAGAGGAGAGACAGAGCCAACCGTACTAGATAAATTATTTGGTGAATCTCTATTCCAGACTTTATGACATTCATGTCTCTTCAAAATACTTCACTGCTGAATTGTTGGATACTTCCTCTCCAAATGTCCCTTCTTCAAATCTCCAAGTTTCTAAATATCTTGATTTAAAAAAAAATTATTTCATGATGGTATGAGAGAGAGAAAGAGAGAGAGAGAATCTTTGACAGTCTGTGATCACACCACAGTCCCTTCCCCCTAGCCTGCAGCGCCTCTTGGGCATACACTCACATACTTGGCGCATTTCAGGTCAACTGAATCGGGGATCCAAACCCACAGTCGGCTATGTGACTTCCAGCACTGCAGCCCAGTATGCCATAGGCTCCATCAGCTACCCTGGATTTTTTTTTTTTTTTTGTAGTTTAATTTCTTTCATGAGAGCAAGAGAGTATGTGAGAGAGCAAATGGGAGAGCAAGAGACAGAAGAAACCTCAACCAGGTCTCACACCACGAACTGCCTCTCACAACCCCCAGCCATTCCAGGTGTGAGAATACGCTTTCATCATTTGCAGGTCAACCAGGGACTCAAACCCACCACCTTTAGATGAATTTGGCATCACATGAACAGCACGTTACCACTGTGCCACTGAGCCAACCCTTCAAAGGTGTCTCTATCCACTCTCCAAGAGGTGCTAGATTACTTACATGTAGTGACTTACAATTATTATCTTGAAGGATATTCCTATTTTAAAAACAAAACTAGTTAACCTAAATGAATGCATGCCGGTCCACCATTGAGAATCCATTTGTAAGCATGCTGTCAGTTTAATCCTACAACCAGTGTTCTCCGGTGGAAGACAAACACCCAATGCTATGAGGAAGCCAGACCTGGCTTACTCTGGGAATAAAATGTAACAACTCAGTACTCTGAAAGTCCTTAAAGAGTTTGAAAATGTTATTGGGACAAGCCATGCACCACCCACACGGTGCTGACTTAAGGAGCAGTTGGAGGACAACTCTGATGGTGTTGTACTCCTTTACCATCAGCCAATGGTGCAGGCCTCTTTTCAAGCCTGTCTCCCTCACAAAACTGTGAGCTCATGGAACATAGCGACATGTGTCCTAGCAGCTCCTTACAAAGGGGTTAGCCCCCTTTGTTTGTGCATAATAATCTTCTAAAGGACAAATGTATCTCACCTCTTTTACACCCACAAAGTTGAATGATCCTGGGGTTGTACGTCTGATTCCATTTGAGAGCTCTGTAGCTAATGG
This sequence comes from Tupaia belangeri chinensis, assembly GCF_000334495.1. Classification (NCBI taxonomy): domain Eukaryota; kingdom Metazoa; phylum Chordata; class Mammalia; order Scandentia; family Tupaiidae; genus Tupaia; species Tupaia belangeri. Next base: position 4,461,638 of record NW_006204133.1, read on the forward strand.
GTAACTCAGATGCTTGTCCTCAAAAAGTGGCCATCCTAGGAATTTCCTTTATCAACCTATTGCTTCCTGACCATTTCCAAAGCACTTACCCAAACAGATGTTTGCATACAAATACCTGTGCTCATCAGGTGATGAGATGCTTCCTCTCCTGATAAAAAGAAGGTCAAGGGCATGCTTGCCACTCCCCACTACAACATGCTAATGCCCCATCTTCCTCTATTTTATGGTAAAAATAAAAATGAAGAAACTGAGGCACAAGGAGTTCTGGTACTTCACCTGAGAGGCCCAGACAGGCCAGGGCTGAGATTTGAATCCAGGCAAACAGGTTCCAGGAGTCTTTTTTGTTTTGTTTTGTTTTATGTTTGTTTTTGATTTTTTTTTTTTTCCATGAGCAAGAGAGAAAGGAATAGAGAAACGGAAAACTATCACCCCCTGGTGGAGTTCAGATTTCATAATCCACCTCTGGCCTCTGCGAGCCCCAGTTAATAGGTACGTGTGTGTCTAGTATATTTACAGAATTCTCTAGGTGCAAACCTGAGCCCTCCCATCTAGGTCAGTAACTTACCACTGTACCACTGTTCTGAATGACCAGAGTGACTCCATTTTTACGGGACAACTCCATTTTGTTAAACCCACCTTACTGAGAATCGGCGCCATTTCAAGGAGGCAAGCCGGATCACGTAGGAGGTCGTAAGACCATCACCCCACTGGGGCTGACCAATGGAAAAAACAAACAAACAAACAAAAAAAAAACAAAGAAAATACCAGTGACCTAAAGTAACTTTCTTGCCCAACTTAATGGTCTGACAACCAATCAATAAAAGACAACTATGCTTCTTGTAATCTACAGCCAATGTATAGCCTCCTGAGTGCATTCCTCAGCACCCCTCAACCTCCCCACCCCCCTTCCCTGCTAACAGCCATTAAAAACCCAGCCTAACTAACAACGGGGCTCTCAACTCTGATCCGATCCGCTGGGTTGATGACTATTGAGAGTCCTGGCTCGAGCCCGAATAAAAGTGACCCTGTGTGCTTGTATCGGAATCAGCTCCTTGGTGGTCTTTTGGAAATTTCCCAACCGGGGCACAACATGTTCAGCTCTGGTTATCTGCTCTTATTTCTATGCCCAGCTACCAGCGACTCTCCTTTCTAGAACTTAGACATTTGCAGCTCTATTTGTAGTGAGGGTTGTATAGTGGCCCTATTGAAATGTTCTTTGATCCTCACTTTCCTCCATTCAGCTGGGACATGAAATGCACCCTCTGTGGAGATATTTTGACAATAACTTATTTTATATACATTATTTGGGTAATATAGCCTAACTTTAAGATTATCTACAAAATAGGGTCAGCAGATGAAGTGGTCGTTAATTAAGGTACTAGGCTCCCACTTGGCTGATCATGATTTGAATCTTGGATATGGTGACTTGAACATCATGCTGGGCATCTGTGTACATGCCCACAATCTCAGGAGGAGAATGGAGGAAAAGGGATTGTG
>NW_006204133.1:4466097-4468818 GCF_000334495.1 Tupaia belangeri chinensis
CTTTACCATCAGCCAATGGTGCAGGCCTCTTTTCAAGCCTGTCTCCCTCACAAAACTGTGAGCTCATGGAACATAGCGACATGTGTCCTAGCAGCTCCTTACAAAGGGGTTAGCCCCCTTTGTTTGTGCATAATAATCTTCTAAAGGACAAATGTATCTCACCTCTTTTACACCCACAAAGTTGAATGATCCTGGGGTTGTACGTCTGATTCCATTTGAGAGCTCTGTAGCTAATGGGTAACTCAGATGCTTGTCCTCAAAAAGTGGCCATCCTAGGAATTTCCTTTATCAACCTATTGCTTCCTGACCATTTCCAAAGCACTTACCCAAACAGATGTTTGCATACAAATACCTGTGCTCATCAGGTGATGAGATGCTTCCTCTCCTGATAAAAAGAAGGTCAAGGGCATGCTTGCCACTCCCCACTACAACATGCTAATGCCCCATCTTCCTCTATTTTATGGTAAAAATAAAAATGAAGAAACTGAGGCACAAGGAGTTCTGGTACTTCACCTGAGAGGCCCAGACAGGCCAGGGCTGAGATTTGAATCCAGGCAAACAGGTTCCAGGAGTCTTTTTTGTTTTGTTTTGTTTTATGTTTGTTTTTGATTTTTTTTTTTTTCCATGAGCAAGAGAGAAAGGAATAGAGAAACGGAAAACTATCACCCCCTGGTGGAGTTCAGATTTCATAATCCACCTCTGGCCTCTGCGAGCCCCAGTTAATAGGTACGTGTGTGTCTAGTATATTTACAGAATTCTCTAGGTGCAAACCTGAGCCCTCCCATCTAGGTCAGTAACTTACCACTGTACCACTGTTCTGAATGACCAGAGTGACTCCATTTTTACGGGACAACTCCATTTTGTTAAACCCACCTTACTGAGAATCGGCGCCATTTCAAGGAGGCAAGCCGGATCACGTAGGAGGTCGTAAGACCATCACCCCACTGGGGCTGACCAATGGAAAAAACAAACAAACAAACAAAAAAAAAACAAAGAAAATACCAGTGACCTAAAGTAACTTTCTTGCCCAACTTAATGGTCTGACAACCAATCAATAAAAGACAACTATGCTTCTTGTAATCTACAGCCAATGTATAGCCTCCTGAGTGCATTCCTCAGCACCCCTCAACCTCCCCACCCCCCTTCCCTGCTAACAGCCATTAAAAACCCAGCCTAACTAACAACGGGGCTCTCAACTCTGATCCGATCCGCTGGGTTGATGACTATTGAGAGTCCTGGCTCGAGCCCGAATAAAAGTGACCCTGTGTGCTTGTATCGGAATCAGCTCCTTGGTGGTCTTTTGGAAATTTCCCAACCGGGGCACAACATGTTCAGCTCTGGTTATCTGCTCTTATTTCTATGCCCAGCTACCAGCGACTCTCCTTTCTAGAACTTAGACATTTGCAGCTCTATTTGTAGTGAGGGTTGTATAGTGGCCCTATTGAAATGTTCTTTGATCCTCACTTTCCTCCATTCAGCTGGGACATGAAATGCACCCTCTGTGGAGATATTTTGACAATAACTTATTTTATATACATTATTTGGGTAATATAGCCTAACTTTAAGATTATCTACAAAATAGGGTCAGCAGATGAAGTGGTCGTTAATTAAGGTACTAGGCTCCCACTTGGCTGATCATGATTTGAATCTTGGATATGGTGACTTGAACATCATGCTGGGCATCTGTGTACATGCCCACAATCTCAGGAGGAGAATGGAGGAAAAGGGATTGTGACATGGCCATCCCTCTGGGGGTGATTTCTCACTTTCTCTCACTATTTCTCTGTCTCTCTCTGGTGAGCACACATACCCTATGGCAAGAACTTAAATTTTAAAAAAATTATCTACAAAATAACCCACTTAGCTTTGCAGATTTAGATATTTTAAAAAATAATGAATTAATTTACATTCATTCACTTAGCATTGTCACACCGTACAAAATACGATTTCCGGTGCAGCCGCACGCCGGCAACGGCCTGGCCCCCCGCACCCGTGGGGGCCCCGCGGCCAGGGAGCTCATGCCCCCTGCGCAGCCGGGGGCTTACGCCCCTGCCCAGCATCCCTGGCCTCTCTGGCGCTGGATGGCCCGGAGGCTGTAAACAAGGTTGAAGAGCTTGCAACTTGAGAAGATGACGGTTACCAGCCCTGCATTACCTCAGGGGAAAACAAGAACTACTCTGCCATCTTAAGGAAGCCAGATACCCAAGGACAACTCACACTGCAGATCCCCACAACACCATTCCTGGTAACTACAAGATGACTGCTGTGCCGCATCAGCTGATAATCATCCCTGCGTACCAGAACTGCTTTCCTGAAACTGCATTCCCTGGAGACTCACCTACACTTGTGGATCTGCAGGAGACCCTCCCTTAATCCAACCCTGAGTGGAGTTTATGCTCCCTATTGCCAAAAACTTTATGAGCTGATGGTTGGAACTCGTGGCCTCTCTCCCTTTACTTGTATGTATCACTTTTTCAATAACTCTTCTGGAAGACAACTGTATATAGCAGAGATATTGTAAGGAGAGAGTGGGAAAGGGCAGAGGGACAAACATAGGGGAAAAAAAAAAGAGGAAGAGAGAAAAAAAACATATATATATACATAAGCAAGTAAGTAGAAATGGAATATTAGTGATGATAATATGCTTGATTAAGTCACTATGCAGTCTATTCTAGATGGGAAATTACAAGTAGTACGCTGTGATGATGCTCAGGGAATGAA
>NW_006204133.1:4469314-4472580 GCF_000334495.1 Tupaia belangeri chinensis
AATTTAAAGGAAAAAAAAAAAAAAGGTGTGTAACAGTCCAGGTGGCTCATAATTATGGGCAAGAGACGCAACTGGTGGTCAAACAACGGAAATTTCTGAAATGCTGTTTTAAGATGGTTATAACTTCTGTACATTTCAAAAACGTCTTATCCACTATAGAGTGGGATTAATTTCTAGTGGAGGTAGGCCTATAATTTACTAGGTAGGACAAGTGTGACAGGAATAAAATAATTACAGATTCTGTAACTTACGAGTACATAAACGGCACAAGGCAGATGTTCTCCATCAGACGAGGTGACAAGCACTTTATAATTATTATAGAAAACACGTTCACCAACATGGAGTTGCTTACTGTTATATTTACCACCTGATAAGTATTGTACAGACAGTATTCACTTGTTTAGTAGAACTTTTTACTTACATTAGTACTGAAATTGACAAGTAATGTATCTCCAGAAAATTGTTTAATAAGACAGTTTTATCAGATAACTATAAAATATTTTTTGAAAAATTTATGTAAAACAAAGAATTGTTTTATGCAACCTTATTCAGTGGATTGCAGCATGTTTCTTTTCTTCCTACATAAATACCATGCTTAGATACTTAATAAAATGTGAGTCTATTCCAAATCAATCTATATATGTATTTTTTTTTTGAAGAGGTTTTTGCTATAGAGTGTGTGCACTCACCAGAAAGACAGAAAGAGATATAAAGATGGAAAGTGAGAAATCACCCCCCGAGGGAGGATGGCCACACTGCAATCACTTCTCCTCCATTCTCCTCTTGGAATCTTGGGCACATTTGCACACGCACCCGGTGTGAGTTTAAGCTATTGGGTCTGGGACTCGAACTGCAGTTGACTACATGGGAGCCCAGTGACATAGCCATTATGCCAACTGCTGGTCCCAATAAATAGGTATTTTTAATATATGTTTTAATTTCAAGAAAAGCAATTTTAGCTTTAATAAATCAAAGAAATGCTAAGAAACTTTGCTCATAACTTGGGTCCAGCAGATGGTGTAATGACTTATATTACGTTAAAATGTTTTCAAATAATATATGTTAATTAGTCTAGTTGTTATAAAATTTAGTGACTTTATTTGGTATCCATATATATTTTAGAATTATATGCTTAGGGCCAGCAGGTGGCAAGGTGGTTAAGATGCTGGACTCCCACATGGCTAACCACAGTTTGAGTCCTGGACCTGGCAGCTTGCTTTCTCACTTTTCCTCTCTGTCTTTCTCTGGTAAGCACACATGCCCTACAGCAATAAAAATAAATAAATAATAAATAAAATTAAATAAATATTTTCTTTTTTAAAAAAGTATATACTTAAGTGTAGAGTGAGCCATAGAAGCAGTTGGATTCAACATGCATAAATTTATGTAGGGGTACACTGGCTCCGTTGCTTAGTGGTTAAGGGAGCTGGATCCTATATGGCTGACCCCAGTTCCATCCTGGCCCTGGTGGCTTGGAAACATATCAAGCACATGTGTATGTGTGCCCAAAATTCCAAGAGGCTAGAGAAATGGAGAAGGAATTGTGATGTGATGAGGCCCCGTTAGGGGGTGCTCTCTATCTCACATGTTCATGTTAAATATAATATGAATACCAAAGAAAGTCACTAAATTTATAGCAACTACAGTAATTAGCATGTATTATTTGAAAATACGTCAACATAATATTTCTTACAATCTCCACTTTTATTTCTAGATTGATAGGAAATATTTCTCATTGATTAAATGCATTGGACTGATACTTAAATCTTATTGGTTCATGAACACACACACACACACATATATACACACACATATGTTCATGAATATATATATATTTATATGTGTGTGTGTATATATATATATATTTTTTTTTTTAAGGCAAGCTCATGTGCCCTCTGGCAATTGAAAAAAAATTAACGTATGGGTAAAGGGTGACTCTGAGTTCATTATAAATCCTAGAATGTTAGAATTAGGGATGCCCTTTGAAGCCTGGAAAAAGTTTAGTTTGTTACATTACAAACAACTTTAAACTATTCCTACTTGTAGGTTCTAGGTTTTAACCATACTTCATAAACTGTCAGAGATAAAACTGAGCCACTCATAAGGGATCCAGAAATCCACTGGTTATCATTGAACGAAATCAGGCATTAAAAGAAAGAAGAGAGGGCTGAAGAGAGAAACACCCTCAGAACACCTAGAAAGAATGGGTGTTGTTTATTTATGGGTAAACTCATGAGCTGGCAGCTAGCAAAGAGGCTGTTCTGTTCATCTCCCCTTGAATGAACTGAACAGGAACCACTGCAAACAGTTTAGCTATGTGTGGAAGATCTGGAAAGCCTTGAGAATTTAAGTAGTGAGCATCATGAGAGGTCTCTATTCTTCTGTTATCTCTTCCACCTTAGGTAGGCCAATGTGGATTTTATTCAAATAGATTAATTTTCTTTTTTTTGGAGAGATTTTTGCTACAGGGTGTGTGTGCTCACTGGAAAGACAGAAAGAGACAGACAGAAAGTGAGAAATCACCCCCCAGGGGGATGGCCATGCCGCAATCCCTTCTCCATTCTCCTCTTGGGATATTGGGCATGCACACACATGCACCCAGCATAAATTTAAGCCACTAGGTTTGGGACTCGAACCATAGTCAACTACATGGGTGTCCGGCGACATAGTCATTATGCCAACTGCTGGTCCCAAATAGATTAATTTTCAACTATTTTCTGAAATAACTGAGATACATTATTATTGCTATTATTTTCTTTAGAGAAATTGGAAAACTCTATAGTAGAATTCTGTACTACTATTTTCTAATTTTCAGAAAAGTTTATTTAGGTGATAATATATCCAAATAAGTATGATAATATTCATAGGAAACGTGGCAAGTGATCTGAAAAAAACTAAAATAGTCTATGTGACTATGAAACACAGTAATAAAATACTAATATGGAACTACAGATTAAAGCTTATTTGGATTTAAATGGTACTTTCTTTTATGTTTGAGTAGATTCTGATTCTAAACATAGTCAGTGGCTAGAGTCTTTATTAAATAAGGGACAGTAAATAAAGGACTCTGACTTTGCCTTTCCATAGAGAAACTCAGCAAGGACAGGAGGCCAGGTGACTGGCGGGAGGAGGTACTTAGTCTCTATCCCACCTCCCTGGGGAGAAGGCTGATCTCCTAAAGCTCTCCTCCCTCTTCTCCTGCCCAATCTTGCCGGTTGTTCTCCTAGCTATCGAGGCAATTTTCAAATCTCTTTCAGACCCAGATT
>NW_006204133.1:4472611-4491588 GCF_000334495.1 Tupaia belangeri chinensis
GCCTGCCCCCCAATCTTGCTGCTGTACTCATAATCCAGCAACTTTGATTTTGCCTCAGTTTCCTGATTTATCAAGCCATATGTAAATATACTCCAATAACTCCATGGAAAGTCTATTCTGCTAAGCCACTTCTCTGTGTGCATGCATGTGCATGAATGTGTGTACATGTGTGTGTGACTTACTGTGTTATGATCCTCCTGCCTCCACCTTCTGAGTAGCTCTAGGAGTGCAGGGGTGAGCCCCTACTCCTGGGTTTCAGGATGGGCCAGGAACCTAACCTGGGTCCTCCACGTGGCCTCAGCCTGCCAAGCAGCAGTGTGTGCCACCATGGCTGGGCCACTGTTAAATAGTTTCTACTAATTCTTACACTGATTTAAATAATTTAAGAACAGTTGAAGGGGGACAAGGAGTCAGTCAGTCTCAATTTACTGAAAATCACAGAAATTTCTTTACCATTCCTGCACACTTGATATTGACTTGGGATTTTATGAGTCAATACAGATTCAAAATGACATTGAAATGAAAACAAAGTCCTATTCTGATCAAAACTAAGAACAGGGACCAGAAGTTAGTGTAATGGCTATGTTGCTGGACTCCCATGTAGTCAACCGCGGTTCACGTCCTGGACCCAGTGGCTTAAAACTCAGGCTGGGCATGTATGCGTGCATGCCCAAGATCCCGAGAAGAGAATGGAGGAGAAGGGATTGTGGCATGACCATCCACCCTGGGGGGTGATTTCTCGCTTTCTGTCTCTGTCTCGCTCTGTCTGGTGAGCGCACGTACCCTATAGCAAAAACCTATCAAGAAAACAAAAACAAAACTAAAAACAAAAAACAGCAACAAAAAAAAACTTGTGATGAACTCTTTCCAAACTGTAGAACATCTACATTTCTAAGTTTTTTCCAGTTTTTAAGGACAGGTTATAGTTGCCTAATAAGATTGCAAAATTAGACATGTCCAAATTATCCTGGGAGTGCAATGCCTTCGCAACTGCTGGAAGACTGTTCAAGCATACTTTGAATGATTTTTATGATTTTGATTTTTTTTTTTACCCACATATATATCCACAGCTGCAGCTAGGTTCTATGGCTTTCAACTCAAAAATGAATCTTTAGCCTTTATGTCTGTGGAGGATGAAAATGACCCTGGCTGAATGGAAGTCATGAGCAAAAGACTGGATGAATAGAGCTGGGGTTTTCTCAGGATGTAGCCATTAGTTCCATTTAGCTGACTCATGGACAAGAGGCACCAGGGCCCACAGTGACAAGCTGAAGAACACCTGCTGTTGAAACCCAGAATAGTGGAAGACAAGGAACAGCAGGGGAACCAGTGATTTAGAACAGATAATAATTTTATTGACCCACTAGGAAAAATAAAACTCCCTATATCCGTCCCTTGGTCTAAGTCCTTTAGCACAGATTACAGTTCATGGAAAGGTTATTTTGTTACTATCTTTAAAAATCATCTTGAAAGTTAAGGCAGCAAGAGCAGGGACTTCTGCTCTGGCCTCCATTCTAATCTAGGAGAAAAGACTATTTGCCCAAAGGGCACTGATGGGAGCTAGGGAGAAATGATGGTGGAGTGAATTTCAGACAAGAAAAAAAGAATGGTATTGTTTGGCATGGGCCTTAAAGTTTAATAGGAACACTTCATAATTTTCACAGAAAAGTTAATCATGAATTCCTAATGAAATATTATAGGAAAAATAAGACTCCTGAGAAGGAACTTCTAACGTACCATAATTCAGGTCACAGTCATGGTAGGAATTGGAGAAGGGGACGGTTCAGGTACACTCGGCCTCATAGGCTATTGTAGGGACTTTGGCTTTTACTTTGAGTGAGGTGGAATGCCTTGGAGGGCTTTGAGCAGAGGACTGACACGACTGGACTTACATTTGAAAGTGTTCATGCTGGCAGGTATGTTAACCTAACGTGAGTGATTAGACCACTTCAATCATGATGCCAGAAGTTCATAAAAATATTCTTACATTCTCCATCCCATCCTTTGTGCTATTAGACATCATTTTAAACACTTTTATTTTGTTTATGTGTTTTCTTTACTCATGATAGAGTGCATGTACATGCATGAGACAGTGAGAAAGAGAGAGAGAGAGGAGAGGGAGAAAAAGAGAGAGAGGAGCAACCTTCCCAGGATCTGGGTATGTGGTGACCTCCTTCTGGTTCCCAGTCTGTTACATCCTGGGCAGTCATACACATGCCCAGTGTGTTTTAGGCTGACTGGGTTGGGGATTTGAACTTTGGTTGCCATGTAGGCTCCAGCTTCTCTTGAGCAGCACTCTACTGCAGTGCCAGGAAGCCAGTCAAATTTTGTCCTTATTTTTAGATACTATTTTTGATGAGCATGGAATTCTCTTTTTTAAAAGAACTATTTTATTTAACTTTATTTATCTATTTGTTTTAATTTGACCAGAGAGGGAGAAAGGGAGGGAGGGAGAGAGAGAGAGGGAGAGAGAGAGAGAGAGAGAGGGAGAGAGAGAGAGAGAGAGAGAGAGAGAAAGCAAACTGCGCGGATTTGAACCATGGTCAACCATGTGGGAGTACAACGACATTAACCACCATGCTACCTGCCGGCCCTGATGAGCATTGAATTCTAAATTGAAAGTTACTTTCTTTCTGTAAGATGTCATTCCATTGTTCTGGCTTGCATAGTTTCTGACAAGAAGTCTGTGCCTGTTTTTGTACTGTTCTCCTTTATGTAATATGTCTTTTTCCTTCTTCTTTTGATTGCCCTTATGATTTTCTATCATTGTTTTTCAGGAATTTGTTGTGTCTTAATGTAGTTTTTACTCTTTTTGGGGTTCATTGAACGTGTTACACTTGTGGGTATATAGTTTTAATGAAATTTGGAAAATTTTGGCCATTATTCCTTCAAATATATTTTTCTGTCTTCCTTTTTCTCCTTTTGGTACTCTAATGACGTGTATGCTAGGCAACTTGATATTATTCTATAGGTCACTGAGTCCTTGATTATTTATTTTCAGCCTTTTTTTAAAGAGATTTTTGCTATAAGGTGCATGCGCTCACCGGAGATACAGAGAGACAAAAAGTGAGAAATCACCCCTCACAGGGATAGCCATGCTGCAATCCCTTCTCTTCCATTCTCTTCTTTGGATTTTAGGCATATATGCACACATGCCCAGAGTGAGTTTTAAATTGCTGCGTCTGGGACTCGAACCATAGTTGACTACATGGTAGTCCAGCGACGTAACCATTATGCCATCTGTTGATCTCTATTTTTAGTCTTTTGTATGTCTATGCTTCATTTTTCATAATTCCTATTGTTCTCTTACAATGTCTTCAAGTTTGAGTCCTGAATCCGATGACTTTAAAATCACACCAAGCATGTGCATGTGTGTGTGTGTACATGTGTGTGTGTACATGTGTGTGTGTGTGTGTGCACACCCAATATCCTGAGAGGAGCTTGAAAGAAAAGGAATTGCAGCATGGTCATCCTCCCTGGGACTTCTCACTTTCCCTCTCTCTGTCTCTCTGTGTCTCTCTCTGGCGAGCGTACATGCATTATAAAAAAAATTTTTCAATGGATAATTTTTCACACACAATAACTTTTATCCATATTGTATTTCAAAATAAATTAAGTGACAAAAACTTTAAAAAAGAAAGGTAGGGTGGAAAGTTGGAGTATTACAGGGGTAAATATATAGACTTTTTTGATTGCATGGAATAACAGGAGAATAAACTTCCATAAACATAATATTTATCTCTGAAATAAAAATAATCCTGGGCCAGCCTCGTAGCCTAGTGGTTAAGGAATCTGGATCCTGGCCCCAGTGGCTTGAGAAACACGCTGGGCAAATATGCATGTGTGCCCTAATCTTCCAGGAAGAACTGGAGAAGGATCACACTGTGACATAGTCCACTGGGAGGGGATGCTTCTCCATCTCTCTGTTTATCTATGTCTGGCGAGCACACATGCTCTCTGGCAACTAAAAAAACAAATTAAAAAAAAAAATAAAATCCTTCTTTCCAGGTCAGCTTCAACTCAATTTGTTAAGAAAACTAGTAAGGCGAACAGGCTTTCCTCCCAAGCATTCCAAAAGAAAAGAAACTTGTCTTTTCAGTTTCACTCAGCAAAGTTAACTTACCAGGATCCTGGGGCACTGCAGTGGAGCGATGGACAACCCATGCATTGTGACTGGAAGATGTCTGGCCTGGAAGAGGGAAAGTAGCTTCCAGTCTGGACTGTGAGTGCTACAACGTGCCTTGAGGCGTCAGTTCTCTCATCTCTCAAGGAGGCCCTGACAATTGCTTTAACCGGATCCCCATGGCATTTTCAAGGTCAAGAGCTAATGGACTTGGAAGTATGATGCGAGGGTCCAGGGTCAGATAAAAGGATCATCAGAATTAGAACGACAAACTTGCGGCATGCTTGGATATTGTAGTGTAAGGCATCCGTAAGTGGGTGTTCCCAGTGAGGAGAGGCAAGCGAGATGGCTCATCCTGGACGGCCGGGGTATGTGGGCTTGACTTCTCCATGCGCTGGGCAGGGCTGTGAGCACCACCCAGAGCCACATTGCATGGCCCTACTTTGTCACAACAGGCCTTCAGGAGCCTGTCTTCAGGAGTCACTTTACTGAATATGACCATCTCCGCGCTGGGTGGGGCTCACATGCCAGGGAGTAAGGATCGTTGAGGCTCAGCAGGACCCAAGAAGTGCTGACCCTTTCTGTTAGTGCTCATGGCCAGTCCGAACTCCCTCCCAGAGCAGGCTGGCCAGCTGGGCTCCTTCTGTCCCCATAACTCACCCACAAATGCCATTCACTGGGCCTCCCACCAGCCAGTTGACTTTCTTCCGCACTGTGACAGTCAGAAATCTGTTGTAATTAACTGCTGCCTTATTACCAGCCAAATTAAGGGCACCTGCTGGGCAGATCAGTCCCTCCATCCAGGTTCCTTCCGTATCTATCATGGTTAATTTGTTCCTGGAGAACCAGTACTAGGGTCTTATTCAATCATGTTTGGCTATCTCCAAGTTGGCTCCGACCTGGTCATTCTACATCATGAAGAGTAGCCTGTGCCTTAGGGTGGGGCAGGGCACAGGAAAGGAAGCTTCCATGCCTGCTGCCAACTGCAGCATGGCATTACCTGGAGCTGTTTGGACATGAAACATCTCAGAACCCTCCTCAGAACCACTGATTGAAAACATGAATTTTAAAACAGTTACTTATTTCATTTGCTATAAGGCACATGTGTTCACTAGAGAGAGACAGAGAGAGAAAGAGAAGGAAAGTGAGAAAGCAAGCCACCAGGTTCAGGACTAGAACTACAGTTGGCCATGGGAGAACTCAACACCTTAACACTACACCACCTGCTGGCCCCACTTTTAGCCAGAGCCACTAGCAATTCAATGTAAAGAAGCACTGCTCTAGACCAACCCAGGCCCTGGAGGGCAGTGGAGAGTTGCCAGGGCACCTGGAAACATCTGAATACTACATTTCTTCCCTTGGAAGAGGAAACCAAAAGAATGATGGCTAGATTGGAGGAATGAAAAGCAATATAATCACCAGTCATGGAGGGGAAGGAATGAAATCATTCTCAAGGCCTGAGGGTTATAACTCTCTGCTGTGCAAGTCCCTCTTATTAACGGCACACAGTGAGATTCTGAATGGGACACCATGCAGTTTGCACAGGCCACCTGAGCCAGGTAAACCCTAACAATGCACTAAATAGGCATTAGTCCTGTTCACTGGGTCTTTCCAATCACAAGACACCAACACAAACCTGATCACTCCTAAGTCCTATCAAAATGAGTAAGATCAGAACGAAGAAAGGGTTTATATCAAAGCAACACACAGGGCTAGCCCCATAGCACAGTAGTTAGGCACTGTGCAGAGGAAGCTGGATACCATATGGCTAATCATGGTTTGAATCTGAGTTCTGGAGGCTGAAAAACATGCTGGTGCACACACACACATCCAGGATCCTGACAGGATAGAAAATGGAGGAAGAGGGATCGTGAAATGACCAGACTCCACTGTGGAAGATGTTTTTCTCTCTCTCTTTCTCAAGGGAGGGTGTGTTCACACCCTCTGGCATAAAAACAAACAAAAAAGAGCCGAAACATGGGACAAAAACAGATGGAAACAGGGGCCGGCAGGTGGCGTGATGGTTAAGGGCACTGAATTCTCACATGGCTGACCGCGGTTCAAGTCCCAGACCTGGTGACTTGCTTTCTCACCTTCTTGCTCTCTCTCTCTCTGATCAAATTAAAACATAAAAAAATAAATAAAGTTAATGTTTTAAAAAGGCAAGTGGAAATCAATGACCCTCACATAACACATGAGAAAGGGTTTGTGCTACTAGTACAATGAAGATGGAAGAGAAGATGCCATCACAAAGGAATCATTGGAAAGGGCCTGAGACAAGGAATTAGAAAAAAAATTTGAGGGCTGGCCTCATAGCCTATTGGTTAAGGGAGACAGATCCCAGAGTTGATTGTGGTTCAGATCCCGGCCCTGACAGCTTGAGAAACATACTATGTATATGTGTATGCCCAAATCACAACAGGATGGAGAATTAGAAAAAGGGTCGTGCCATTGCCATGCCCCATCAAAGGTTGTTTTCTTTCTCTTCCTCTCTTTGGAAAGTATACATGCCTCTGGCAATTGAAAGAAATAAAATAAAACAAAAGACCTAAATTGGAATTCTGGTTCTACCTTAAAATGTAATGATTTCTGGGCCAACAGGTGGCATGATGGTTAAGGTACTGAACTCCAACATAGTCAACCATGGTTCAACTCCTGGGCTTGATGGTTTGCTTTCTCACTTTCTGTCTCTCTCTCTCTCTGGTCAAATTAAAAAATAATATTAAATAACTTTAAAAAATAATGGTTTCAGACTTTTAACTTGTTGACACTCATTGATAAAATGAAGTTCATAATACGTGTCTCAAGGAAATCAGCTGAGATGCCGGAAAACACCCAGCCGCCTGGCACTTGGATCAGGGCACAGTCAATCCAAGACAATGGATTTAGTATGGTCGGGCGTTGGCTGCCCTTGGGAATATAGAGCTGAGCTTCCAGACAGGAAGAGACAGGAAGACAAAACAACTCCTTTAGTTAAAATCAAACTTTCTCTTCCAGAGAGGAGTCATTTTCACGTTTTTGAGTTCTGGTGCATGCCCCCGACGAGGAGCCCATGTCAGTTCTTCTACTGCCCCAGAAGATGCAAGGCAAAAATGAGAATCATCTTTTCTAGTTGACTCTGAAAACCATGAAACTCCCAGGGTGTTCTCCATGTGTTTACATGTTTTATGTAATCTTGCTTAGTATGTAGAGCTTTCTTTCATCTGTCTCACAGAGGTCTAGATAACATCTCAATTACCTTTTCAGCTAAACCGCTCACATGAAGGGAAGTCAGGGTGTCTTCATACGAGGGATTTTAAACAGGTTCAGTAGCCATTTTGGCTATTAGATCAGCCGTTCTGGTGTCACAGCGCTTGTGTTCAAGGAACCCTTATTTTGTTTAATAATGGCCTCCCAGTGCAAGAGTAGTAATGTCGGCATATTGTTATAATTGCTCATTTTCGTTAGTAGCTTATTGTTACTCTCTTACTGTGCCTAATATATAAATCGAACTATATCATCAGTATGAACATACAGAAAAACAAAACATAGAATATGCTCTGGAGGTTCAGCACTATTCTCAGTTTCAGGCATCCACTAAGGTTCTTAGAAGAATGTGTCCCCCACAGATATGGGGGGAATTACCATACTTGGATAAGTATATTCATTGCCCTGTCTAAGAGCAGTAATAGAGTATGTTTGCAGAAGAGTACTGGACTGGGGTTAGAAACTTCTAGAAGGGGCTGCCCTGTTTGTGTTTATGAAGATTCTGTGGCTGTTCGGACTCTATGGGAAGAAGTACAGAACTGATCTCTGCTAAGGGCTACTGGTGTGACTCAGCTGTACACTAGTTTCTGTTGCTGTAAAAATGCCCGGAATGTTGGATATTTTCCCTAATTTAAGCAAGTCTAATTTTATTCATTCAGAAAATAAGAAGGATGGGAACCAGCAGTTAGTGTAATGGCTATGTCGCTGGACTCCCACGTAGTCGACAGCAGTTCGTGTCCCGGACCTGGTGGCTTAAAACTCACGCCGGGCACATGTGCATGCGTGCCCAAGATCCTGAGAGGAGAATGGAGGAGAAGAGATTGTGGCGTGACCATCCCCCATAGGGGGTGATTTCTCGCTTTCTGTCTCTATGTCTCTCTCTGTCTGTCTGGTGAGCACACGCACCCTATAGCGAAAACCTCTCCAAAAAAAAAAAAAACAAGAAAAGAAAATAAGAAGGATAGATAAAATGGTCTCCCACGTGACTGGAAGTCAGCTGGAGGTGTAGCTGGACTAGGGCGGAATGGTCACTGTCACCACTGGGCTCCACGGGTAAAGGAGGTATCCAGGCAAGGAGCAAATCAAGTCTCTTTACTTGGAAAAGGCCACATTCAGACTCAGAAAAGGTCAACAAAAACACCATTGTGAACAATCAGACCAAGGATCAAGGTTAAAAATCTCAGAGTCAAGAACTCCAACTAAAGACTGAGTTTGGAAGAACACTTTGAGGGGCAGACAGAAGGGAGGATTTCTGGTCGGGGCATAATCATGACGACACCATGCTCTTCTAACTCTCCCTTCAATCCATTCTAAAAGGTAGACATAAATCTCAGGTCAGCAAGGAAAAATACATGGACCACATCTGCAATAAAACTAAGGGACAAGGACCAGTGGGTGGCATGTGACTGGACTCCCACATAGCTGACCATGGTTTGAATCCTGGACCTGGCAGCTTGCTTTCTCACTTTCCCCCTCTCTCTCTCTGGTGAGCAGATGTGCACTATAGCAAATTAAAAGTAATAAATAAACCAAATTGAATAAATAATTTAAAAAAAAACCTAAGTGGCAAGATATCTCACAAGACCCAAAAGATGAATAGGTAGGCCAAACTATCCACGGTTGTAATTCAAAGGTCTCATGAGACATGCAGCTGTGTGGAGAGCAGAGAAGGGACCAAAGATGGACCACCTGCATGGAAGTGGGCCTCAGAGCAGCTGGCCACATGGATGAAGCTTCCCATTTGGGTGTGAGTGTAGAAAGTCCATGGAAGGGGCAACAGAAAGATCAGAGGGTGGCCTGCACCTTCAACCAAACCTCCCTTGTAGAACAAAGACACACCATGAGGAAAGTCTGCTGTTAGTAAATCCAGATTTAACTGAGCAAGAGCTCGGTATTGGGATGCCAATACTGAACCACGGAAGATTGAGAGGAATCAGATATCAGAAAGAGGCTATTTTTAATTACTGCCTGGGGAAAATAGAAGAAGGAGCCTTTGAGTTATGAAGAGAGGAAATGTCACTGATTTCATCCCACTAAACACACTGGGATCTGATTCTGAAAGTATAGTAAAATGCTTCCTATTTAACCATGAGTAAAACCAAAAAGAATTGCTTAATTCCATGTAAAAACTTACGAATAAAAGTAGGACACAAAATAATAGGATACAACTGAAATTGTTAAACTCTTGTGTCATTTTACATACCTAATTAAAATACATGACCACAATAATAAAATAAAAGGAAGAAGGGTAGTCAATAAAACTAAAGTAGTGTAACATGATTTCATTGTAAAGAAAGGGATAAAAGTTGTAACTAAAAGAATATATTCTCCCCTTGCAGCTCAGACCAAATGGTGTGGATTTCTATCTGTTCCTATCCACTAAGTATAACTATATACCATGAAATAACAAGAGGCCACCAAAGACCATATGGTGGTAGAATATGGTAGAAAGGTGATAGCCTGCTCTGGGAACCCAAGACTGGAGGAGTAGCATTGTGGCAGGTAGTCATACATCCGAGCACCCAACAGAAGAGGTGACCCGGACAGAAAGTTTTCTGACCCTTGACGTAGCCACAGAAAGCAGACCAGTGGGCTCATTTTTCTCATAACTTCAATAGAAGTCCATCTGACAGTATCCTACGAGCCTGATAGTTCCAGCAAGGAGACTTACTGGGATGTAGCCAACAATTTTTTAAAAAAGAAAATGCTCTACTTTCCTTCTGGGCTTGATAGTCTTCTCCTCCATCCAATGGACACAAGAAAGTGGGCCTGGGACACGGCACTGTCTCCTTAGGCTACAGCAGCATCAGATACGCAGGCTGATAAAAATAGGACCATGAAGGTTCTGAAAATTAAATTGCCAGAGGAGCCCATAAAAGTATGCCAGAATCTATATACTAATTAAACAGGGTGACCTCTCTTAAAATAAAGTAGTTATAGAACCCAGAGACTTCTAATGTAACAGATAAAATGTTAAAATTATAATTTTTAAAAAATCACCTGTCATAGAAAAAGCAAAACCAATCTGAACCTGAATCTCGATTAACTGACACCAACACAGAGATGACTTTTAAAATGGAACTAACTGACAAATATCTTTAAACATTTAATTAATTTAGTTGGAAAACAGGTTATAGTAATATCTAATAAATTAGACTTGGAGCAAAGAAAATTGTTAGACACCAAAAGAGACATTATGTAATGATAAAAGAATCGATTTGCTGACCCAGCTTATTGGCATAGTCCACAGTGCACTGGAGTGCAGTGCTGGAAGCCATCTTCTAACTGAGAATTTGAACCCTTGGATTGGCCTGAAAACCTTCCAGGTGGGTGCACAGGTGCCCATGATCCTGAGGAGTTGGAGGGCTGGGGAAACAGGACTCCAGTGTGATGCGATCCTGTGAAAGGTTCTCTCTCTTTCTTTCTCATTAAAGAAAAAAAAAATCGACTTACCAAAAAAGATAACAGTCCTAAATGTGTATGAACCAAAAAAAAAAAAAAAAAAAAAAAAAAAACTTTAAAATACATGAAGCAAAAACTTATAAAGCAAAAGGATAAAAAGAAAAATCCACAGTTATAGTTGAGGACTTCAACAGACCCATCTCAGCCACTGATAAAACAATAGACATAAAATTATTAAGAATATGGAAGACCTGAATAATATAATCATCCAAAATATCTAATTAACTAACGCCACAGAGCAATAGCATAGTATAAATTTTCTAAGCAATCATGAACATTCTCCAAGATAGACTGTATCTTGGTTTTGTTTTTTTTTTCTTTCTTTTTTTGGAGAAGTTTTTGCTATAGGGCATGTGTGCTCACCAGAAAGACAGAGAGAAACAGAGAGACAGAAAGTGAGAAATCACCCCCCAGGGGGGATGGCCACACCGCAATCCCTTCTCCTCCACTGTCCTCTCGGGATCTTGGGCACGCACACACACACGTACCAGGCATGAGTTTAAGCCACCGGGTCTGGGACTCGAACCGTGGTCGACTACATGGGATTCCAGCGACATAGCCATTATGCTAACTGCTGGTCCCTATACCTTGGGTTTTAAAACAAACTGCAACAAATTTATAATCTAAACAAACAGAGTATGTTTTCTGACCATAATGGAATTAAGCTACATATCAGTAAAAGGGAGGTAATAGGAAAATGTCTAACTTGAAGAAATTAAACACCTCTAAATAATCCATGTGTCGAGTTCTCTCTCCCACAGATGGCAGGTGAAAAAGCTATAAAGCAGGATACTAAAGAGAAGAAACCTGAAGCCAAGAAGGCTGATGCCAGTGGCAAGGTTAAAAAGGGTGACGCCAAGGCTAAAAAGCCCAAGAAGGAGAATCCCCACTGCAGCCGAAACCCCGTCCTAATCCGGGGCATTGGCAGATACTCCCGGTCAGTCATGTATTCCAGGAAGGCCACGTACAAGAGGAAATACTCGGCCCCTAAATCCAGGATCAAAAAGAAAAAGGAGAAGGTTCTTGCGACTGTCAACAAAACCAGTTGGTGGAGACAAGGATGGTGGTACCCGGGTGGTTAAATTGCGCAAAATGCCTAGGTATTATCTACTGAAGATGTGCCTCGAAAGCTGTTGAACCACGGCAAAAAACCCTCCAGTCAGCATGCGAGAAAGCTGCGAGAAGCATCACTCCTGGGACCATCTGATCATCCTCACTGGACCCACAGAGGCAAGAGGGTGGTTTTCCTGAAGCAGCTGAGCGGTGGCTCGCTACTTGTAACTGGGCCGCTGGTTCTCAATCGAGTTCCACTGCGTAGAACATACCAGAAATTTGTCAATGCCACCTCCACGAAAATTGATATTAGCAAAGTAAAAATCCAAAGCTCCTTACCGATGCTTACTTCAAGAAAAAGAAACTGCGGAAGCCCAGACACCAGGAAGCTGAGATCTTCAACACAGAGAAGGAGAAATACGAGATTTCAGAGCAGCGCAAGGATGATCAGAAAGCTGTGGACTCGCAAAAATCAAAGCTGTTCCTCAGCTCCAGGGCTACCTGTAATCCATGTTAGCCCTTACAAATGGAGTTTATCCTCACAAATTGGTGTTCTAAATTTTTTTGCCACCTAATTAAATAACTAATCACATATAAAAATAATTAAAAAATCCATGTGTCAAAGATGTCTCAAAGAAAATTTAAATTACATACATAGAACTGGATATAAGCTCAAATAAATATAAAAAGAGGGATTGGATGCAGCTAAAGCAGTGCTGAGAGGAAAATTTATAGAACTAAATTCTTTCATTAGAAAAGAGTGAAGGGAGAAAATAAAAGAGGCCTAGCCTTTGTGGCACAGTCAGTAGCATACTGGATTGCAAGACTGGAAACCACGTGAACGACACAGGTTCAGATCTTCGGCCTGGTCAACCTGAAATATGCTGGATGTGTGTATCCGTGTGCTCAAGATTCTGAAAAGCTGGAAGGCTAGGAAAAAGGGGTTGTAAGATAAGACATCCTGAGGTTGGTAACGTGGGAATCCAGTACCCTAACCACCATACCACCTGCTGGCCCTAATACTAAACCATTTTATTAATAATAAAAAGACCTATTAAAGAATTAAAATTCATCTCTGAGGTTACCTCTTTTTATTTCTCAAATGTGTCCAGACATGTTTTCTAACATGAATTTAAAAATAGAGAGAAAAAGATGAGAAATGAAGAAAGTTCTCAAATCAGTTATGTGCGTTTTGATCTCAAGAAAGGAGAAAAACAAAGAGGAAAATTAATTCCAAAGCAAAAATAAAGATCAGGGAAGAAATCAATATCGAAAATTTTAAAAATAGATAAAAGTCAACAAAACAGAAAATATTTCTTTGGAAAAATTATCAACATTAATGAAGCCCTAGCAAGAATAACAATAATAAAAATAGAGAAGACCTAAGTCATCAATGTTAGGAATATAATAATAAGGTTTATCACTACAGAGTCTCCAGTCAAGGAGCAGCAAGCATAGGTAGAGGATAGCATTAGGGAAATATCACAGTAAGGACCTTCAAAAATGATCATATCCACAAAAGCAATGAGAAAAGTGACCCCCAAATGTCAGAATCAAAGTTTTTAGAGCCCTTCAAGTAAACCGAAGATTGCAGCAATCCAGGGCACATATGTTCAAGAAAAATGATTGACTCAGTAAAAATACTGAATTTGGTGGCATTTTAACTTGCTCTACTCCCATCCCCTCTCTCCACCTCCGCAGTAACCTTGAAAATCAAGAGCCCACAATCAATAAAACTCAACACCTGGCAACCAACTGGAGAAGACAAAATGGGGTCAGAACTCCTTCAGAACCTTATTTCCAGAAACCACCATACCACCTACCGACCTCGAGACAGAGAGTTTCTGATCGTTAGATTATTAATGCTTTGTGGATCACAAATTGAGCACTACACAGTGGGTGTTATCAGATGGTAATGATGATGAGGGTGATGTGATGCTTTGTTCAAAGTGTCCCTCTTGTTCTGGCAGGTGCACGGGGCGATGGTATTTTGGAGAGTCCCATAGTATTAATTTATCAAGGTCAAAGTAAAGAATAAAGCCAACATATTCTATTTACATTAACTCAAATTCAAATCTGAAATGCTCTAAAATCAGAAATATTTTGAGTGCCAATATTACACCATGAGTAGACAATTTCACACTTGATCTCAAGTTGCATGATTGCAGTCAAAATGCTGCAATGAAAAAATAGCATATGAAGTTATCTACTGGCTATGAGTACAAGGTGTATATGAAATATAAATGAATTTCATGTTTAAACTTGGGTGCACACACATACTCCAAAATCCAAAGAAAGCTGACATTTGAAATACTTCTAATCCCAGGTATTTTGGATAATGGATACGCAACCTGTATTAAATTTGATAGCTTTATTAAAACTTTTACAGTCTTTGAGACCACCAGGTACCAAGGTAGTTAAGATACTGGACTCCGGGACCAGACGTTAGCGTAATAGCTATGTTGCTGGACTCCCATGTAGTCGACTGCAGTTTGAGTCCCGGACCGGGCGGCTTAAACTCACGCCGGGCTCATGTGCGTGCGTGCCCAAGATCCCAAGAGGAGAATAGAGGAGAAGGAACTGCAGCATGGCCATCCCTCCTGGGGGGTGATTTCTTGCTTTCTGTCTCTCTGTCTCTCTCTGTCTTTCTGGCGAGCACACGTGCCCTATAGCAAAAACCTCTCCAAAGAAAGAAAAAAAAAAAAAGATACTGGACTCCCACATGACTACTATAGTTTGAGTCCCGGACACGGTGGCTCAAAATTCACTCCTGGTGCATGTGTGTACATGCCCAAAATCCCAAGAAGAGAATGGAGGACAAGGGATTGTAATGTGGCCATCTCCCCCCAGGTGTGTGTGTGGGTGTGTGTGGGTGTGATTTATTACTTTTCCTGTCTCTCTCCAGTGAGCATATATGCCCTATGGTAAAAACCTAAAAAAAATAATAATAATAAAAAAATAAATTATAGGCTTCTTGAGTATTTTTAATCTGTATCACCTCCTAAACACTGAAGATTTGAGGAAATGTAATTAGTTTTTGTAGCACAACATCCCAGTATGCTGTCTGGTATTATTATTCCTACTAAAAAGCAAAAACGAAAACAAAAACAAACTAAGGAACACACAGGGGTGACGTAGTGAATCATATGTCAAGACAGTGAAGGAACCAGAAGAACCATTTTGGATATGGTGCCAACCCCTTGGCATGCACTGGGTAAGCTCTATCTAGTTTCCATGACTGTACTTACACTACAGTTATATCAAGAAAACACACTGTTGCCCAAATGCATAGGACTCTGTAAGCATTCAATCTGAAGCATGAATGCAGAGTTCCTGTATGGCAGTGAGGTAAATACAACCACCTTAGTCAATGTCGCTGACCACCAGGTTGAGATGCTGGCCCTTGGTAGATCATTTGCTTAAATCAGGCAGACTTCGCAAGATTCCTAGTGTATAAAACTAAACTACAAAAAGCATTTTGACCATCTGTACCACAGACACAGTGAATGGGAGATGGTGCAGGTTTCTTTATGAAGTGACCATTTGTCTTCCACAAGCTGGACTCCTTGCCAAGAACGGAAAGGCGCCCTCATTAGTGTTAATGAAGGTATTGGCTGAGTGGTAATGAGGCTATTGATCAGATGAAAGCTTCGTGGCCTTTTCTCTCCTTGGGAACGCCCTGAACCTGAGCATGTGTAGCATTACAATGGAAAAGACTCCCAACACTCCTTTCACAATGTCCTGGTGAATCACTGTGGAATAGTTCTTAAATATGTACCCAGTTTCATAGGCCTCCTAGACACTGGTTTCCATTTTCTAGAATCATCTGGTGAACAGGCAAGCAAGTAGGCTAAAAAGAAATAAAACCTAAACAATCCTACCTATTTCTACGTTGTCTGCCTTCACAGCACTTCCTGGGCCTGGACCCACGTCTCAGGCCCCCTCAGCACATACCTTCCTGCACGTCAGTATCGGCACTGAGAGGACTGTGCCCACCAAGGCTCCCAGGTGACCTCCTTCACATGCAGCTTCCCGTGTGCATTTTAAAAGCCATCTGCCACGAGGCAGGGCCAGAATCAGCAGGACGCTGTGGCTTCCCTGCACAGGAGACAGCAGCGCTGGAGACACAGGCTGAGGGCTGTCAGTGAAGTGTGTACCTGAGACCAAGGGAAGCAAAACCCTGTCCATGTGTGGAGCGCGAAGCTATGAAAGGAAACAAAAAATCCCTGTGAGTCACATAAACACCAAGTGTAGATTTTCTATCTCTTTGGGAAGAATGGATGCTGTAGGCTTACAGAAATCAATATAAATTCTATATATATTTATAAGCAAGGACTTCAGAAAATTCATAGAAAAACTGAATTAAAGTATAAGTTTAACAGAAATACAGTCTGAGTGTGGTGCAAAAATATATTTTTTTGAGAGGTTTTTGCTATAGGGTGTGTGCACTCGCCAGACAGAGAGAGACAGAGAGACAGAAAGCAAGAAATCACCCCCCAGGGGGGATGGCCATGCCGCAATCCCTTCTCCTCCATTCTCCTCTTGGGATCTTGGGCATGCACACACACGTGCACGGTGTGAGTTTTAAGTCACCGGGTCCGGAACTTGAATCACGGTCGACTACGTGGGAGTCCAGCGACATAGCCATTACGCTAACTGCTGGTCCCCATGCAAAAATATTTTGAAGTCTATGTATAGTTATGTCATAAGATACATTATTCAAGAACTTTTTGAAGAACTCTTATGCATATGTACACACACACATAAAGCTTTTTCTGAAAAACCTTTTTTTTTTCTTTTTAATTGACAGAGGGTACATGCTCTTGTCAAAGAGAGAGAACATCACCCAGTGCCATATGGTCAAACTGCAATCCTTTCTCCATCCTCTTAGGAGATGCACATGTGTCCCGAGTGTTTTTCAAGTCTCGGTAACCAAGATTCTAACCCTGGTTGGCTGTGTGGGATCCAGCTGTCTATGCACAGTGCTTAGTTGCTGCTGGATGGGATTGGCCCTCTGAGAACTTTGATTTCACTGCTGTCTGTGTTCTTATTAAGTAAGAAAACGTTTCTGTGGAATAACCAATTTCTCTGCAACTTTGAGCCATTGTTGAATAGAAAACTTGCTTGTGAATGCCACCTGCCCACCACCTGCTTGTAGGGAGGTAGGTTTTGTGGAAGCTAACGAGCATGCAGTTCTGGACAGGCATGGAGAGGTCTCTTTTTCTAAACATCTACAAGAGCTCTGTGGAGTGTCTGGGCCAAGGCAGGAGGAGGCCTGTGCAGCAGGTGGTTGCTCTCTTCCCTACGGGCTTACCCTTGGCAAACAGAGTGGCTCCTTTGGGCCCTCAGCAGGTCCCCATTACTTTCAGAGCAGGACACCGAGAGGCAGTGCTGGTCCCGACTATTGCTGGGACAAGCTCCTGCCTGGGGAGGAGCATGAAGAAATCATACAAAATCAAAGTGAGAGCTTCTAGATTTAAAGCAAACCCTCTCTACTACCAGTAACAAAAAACCCAGCAGACTTTGCAGCCCTTTACTAGAAATTACTTTCTGAGAAGAGGAGCTTTTCACTGTTTGTTTTTAGAGCTTATGATTTGATAAAACAGACAAAATTTCCATTTTTACAGCTCAGAGATTTTCAGCAATCCCTCCGTAGACTTTTGTTTCCTATTCTCTACTTGCTTTTTAGCAGAGGAAATGTGACCATGTGTGCACTAGGCTAAGCTCAGTACGGTGCTGTTGTGTAATTGTCATCATTGTAGCTTCTAAGAATACCTTAGTGAGTGTCTCTTAGCTGAGCCCACATAAAGGGAAGAAGCCTGGGTTTAGCAAGAGCTACAACAGAAAGCAGCGCCCCCTGGAGGAAGGCAGGGAAACAAAGCTGGCAGAGAAGCCACAGAACAGCTTGTCAAGAATGGTGGCCAAGGGCGCCCTTAACTTCCAGTTCCTGTTTAATGTCCATAACTGTAGAACGGGAATTCTCACTTCTATCCTGTTCACCTTCTTATACATTGAAGAATGTAAAATACTATGCGTGTTGTGGCCAGCAGGTGGTGTGGTGGTTAAGGCGCTAGAGTCCCATCCCACATGGCTGACTGTGGTTCAAATCCAGGACCTGGTGGCTTGCTTTTTCACTTTCTCTCACTCTCTCTCTCTGTCACATGTCTTATAGAAAATTAAAATAATAATGCTAATATTAATAAATAAAATTAAATAAATAATCCTTCCTTTTTAGAGAGGTTTTTGCCTTAGGGCACGTGCACTCACCAGAGATAGACAGAGACAAAGAGAGGAAAAGTGAGAAATCACCCCTGCTAGGAGGATGGCCATGCCAAAATCCCTTCTCTGTTCTCCTGCTGGAATCTTGGGTGCACATGTACCCAGCATGACTTTCAAACCAGCAGGTCTGGGACTCAAACCATGATCAGTCATATGGGAGTCCAGTGACTCAACTGCTACACCATCTGCTGGCTCTTTAAATAAACAATTCTTTTTAAAAACTACTATGCACCCGACCCTTCCGAACCTCCTCGCATCCCCACCGTTCTTCCTCCTCAGACCCCAGGTTGGTTGCCTGGGACTGTAAGGCGAACCCCCACCCCACCCCACCCGCAATCCGGATCGAGCTGGCCAGCAGTTCCGGACAACAGGTGGACTGAGCCTGCAGACCCAACCAACCTGGTACTGTCACTCATTGTCTGATCCTTTTCCACTAGCCTTTGGACTGTTTGAATTGTGGTGATTTGAGTAGCGCGCAGCACGCATTGCGCGCCGCACGATTTCCATTTTCCATTTTGTTTCTCATTGCTCTTGGGGTGTTGCTTATTAGGTCAGTTGAAGGCTCACCACTCCTTAGAAACGGCGAGGACTTTGGGCCATCCAGGGCTAGTGGCAACAGTTAATGGTAATTGCGAGAAACAGGTAGGCCAACCATAAGATAAATCATCAATTTTCTAAGCCTGTACAACTTTTAAGATTCAGAGATACCTTAAATAAGTTAGGAAGAAACATATAGATTACCTGATGACTAGGAACAATCGCAGAGGCTCAAGAAATATGAGCAATCAACAAAAGGCCTCTCCCTCAAGGGAAA
>NW_006204133.1:4496266-4525708 GCF_000334495.1 Tupaia belangeri chinensis
GGGAAGTGAAGAGAAGAGGATAGAGAAAGATAGCAAGTGAACAATAGAGAGGCAGGACGTTAGTGAGAAACAGATATGGATTTTTAACTGTTGATGATGACATGTATAGTATTGTCAACTGGATTGGTCTGAGAAGTATTTCATGATGGGCAAAGTATTTTTACAAGCAAAATGAGAAATAGCGATTGACTGTTTTAAATAATAATAATAATAATAATGATTGGGGAAAACATAGAAAAGAAATCGAATGTTGAAGCAGGGAGATTAATGTCTTTGTACTGACTGACGTGCATGGCATTCCCTTTTGAAAAAGCAATGTAATACACTGTAAAGTTATATGTAATCCAATGTGATATAAAGAAGATTATGATGATAATAAAACATAAAAATATAAAAAACTAAAAAAAAATGTACTATGCATATCAGAGATCCTCCACACTCTTCTTCTCAAAACCATTTTTGATGAATACACAATGTTATGTGTTTCTATACTGGGTTCTTTCTAAGATCAGTGAGAAATAATATTAATGGTAAAATTGCAATTGTGAAACATCAGGTAATTAATTAAAATGAATTCTGAGGGCCAGCAAGGTGGTAACTTGCTGCTCAAGCGATGCTGGAAGACAGTGGGTCTTCCCTGGTCAACCTGTACACATGAGATACATTCACCACGGCCACAGTTGGCTGGGAAGTCTGGAAGAAGTGGTCATGATATGAGACCCTGTGCGGGTGCCTGTCTTTATTCCTATCTTTCTTTCTTTTTCTTTGTCTCTCATTCTCATGCAATAACTAACCTTTAAAAAAAATGTTAAAAAAAAATCACAAGGTTCATACAGACATTTTCAGAAATGGAAAAAAGATCATGTATTCTGGGGTTGCCCAGCTCTCTTGACATGGGCAAGGGTGTCCATGCCTTTGTATGGGGTAGTCTGTGGCCTGGAAGCTTCTGACTTTTGGCCATAATTAGATACTATCTATTATCAACTGAAGACTACAAAATGTATTACTATTATTGATGTAATTATCCTTTGGACTTCCAGATAATTTCTCAGTGTAACTTGCTTATGGCTAATTCTTTAGTTTTATTCTCCATATAGCATAGAAGTTAGATCCAGTTTTACCCTTCAGAAAATTCCTCAAAGCCACTTTACAAATGCATCTGTGGTTTAAGTATTCAGTGCCTACATGTCTACCCAAGATAAGTGAAAACAGTGAACTACATTGAGCCTCAAATGTACGTGTTCATAGTAGCATTATTCATAAAAGTCAAATACTGGAAACAATCCAAATATCCATTAATGAGTGAATGGATAAACAAAACATGGTATTTTCGTAAGATGGAATACTAATCAGCAAGCAGTCAAAAGGAACTAAATATTGATATATACAACACCAAGGATGAAAAAAAAAACCCATTACACTACGGTAAGAGAAAGAAGCCATACTTAAGAGTTTACATATTTTATGATTTTATTTATATGAAATTTCTGGCAAAGGCAAAACTATAGAGACAAAAAGATCAGTGACAGACTGAGGCGGAAGGTAGAGCTTAAATGAGCATCTGGGAACTTTCTCAGGTGAGGGATATGTTCTACAGTCAGACTGTGGTTAAACAACTACATATATTTACTAAAAATCATTGGATTGTACACTTACAAATGGTAACATTTATGGTTTATAAATTACATACTTAAAAGCATAAGCAAAAACTCAGAAATAAAAGCAGAAATAATTTTTTTTTATTTCATCTGCAGCTTCATTGTTAATTCTGTTATGGTTTGAATGTCATCTCCAACATGTTGAAATGTAATTGCAGCAGTATTAAGAGGTGAGGCCGGGACCAGCAGTTAGCGTAATGGCTATGTCGTTGGACTCCCATGTAGTCAACTGCAGTTCACGTCCCGGACCCGGTGGCTTAAAACTCAGGCCGGGCGCGTGTGCGTGTGTGCCCAAGATCTGCAGAGGAGACTGGAGGAAGAAGGGATTGCGGCGTGGCCGTCCCCCCTGGGGGGTGATTTCTAGCTTTCTGTCTCTCTGTCTCTCTCTGTCTGGCGAGCGCATGAGCCCTATAGCAAAAACCTCTCAAAAAAAAAAAAAAAGAGTTGAGGCCTTGGATAGATGATTAGGCCATGAGGAGATCACGGGGAGCCTCTGGGAATGGGTCCTCCCTGTCTTACATGCTCACTTGTCCTCTGCCTTCCTCCTTGAGATGACACAGCAAGAAGGCCCTCAATAGATGCCAAGCAGATGCTGGCAACTGCTCTTGGACTTCCCAGTCTGCAGAACCATGAACCAAATAAATTTCTTTTCTTTACAAATAACTGAGTCTGGGGGCTTGCAGGTGATGTGGCGGTAAGGGCACTAGACTCCCATATGGCCGACTGTGGTTCGAGTCCCAGACCTGGCAGCTTGCTTTCTCACTTTCCCTTTCTCTCTTTCTCTCACTCTGTCCCTCTCTGGTCAAACTTAAATAAATAAATAAATAAATTTAAATAAAATAATTCTTAAAGAAAAAATTACTCAGTCTGTGGTATTCTCTAATAACAGCACTATCCTAAAAAAATGACAAGTTATTTCAGCAGTTGGACTTCATAATCATTGAGTTGACTGAGTTGACTTACTGAATTTAGAAATTGATCTTCATGATTCTGCCTTGGGGGAAGGGAGTAGCAGGATGCAGCAGGTTTTACAAAGCTCCAGAGATAGCAGCAAAGTCTGAGGTGGTAGGAGGTCAGAGCCCAGGAAAGGCAGCTAATGCTGGTTCCACCTTATCACCCATCACCCAGGAAGGGGGTGTACGGAAGTTCAGATCTGTCTGGAGTTCTGAAAACACCCAGGTCCTAGAGCTCACCCCAGTGTCTAAGCAACAGGAAGTCAGAGACGTAACCACAGAGCAGTAAGAGGGCAATTCTAGGCTTATGGCGACTCTGTATCAAAATTCCAACAAATTATTGAGATGTATGTCTTCATTTAGGGCCATGAGTACTAGCTCTAAGTTAGAAAATGTAGCTCCTATGCTGATACAAACCAAAATGTCTGTGAGCCAGATGCTCCAAATCTACTTCTTGGAAAGGCTTCTACAAAAATGACAAAAAGAATATTCTTTTCCTTAGCAACTGGATTTTCAGTGAGTTTTCTGTAAGAATCTCAAATCAATACTCATTAAGGGACATCCATTCCCACCCAGCCACAAAGCACTACTTCTAAACTCTACGTGCAGCAAATTTTATGACCAGGAACCATGCTGGGACTGGTGGCTATCTTGCCTCTCTTGCGCCCTGCATATGCCCAGCTCAGTGTGGTTAAGTTCGGAGGCATCTCTGCCTCTCTTCCTTTAAAGCTTCTGACCCAGAGGGAGGCACTTCTCTGGGCCTCCACGTCTTCAGGTGGAGCAGAGGAAATGTGGGCTGGCTCAAGATGAGATTTCCGTACCTAATACGCAAAGCAGTGTGACCCGACATTAGTCAAGGTGCCCAGTGTTCACAGATTGGTTTTGTCATCATATCCAAGAGTCTTTAAAGCATGTCTTATACTCAAGTTACTTTAAGAGATGAATGAAAGTGTAAATTATTTTTGTTCTTTTACGTCTGGCACTTTTCTAAGGGAAAAAGCAACAGATACTCAACAAGAAGAGAATACGCATTTAGAAACTGGCAACCGTTCTTGTGTGACTGAGAACATTATTTTATATAGCATCTCTATTCTCAAATTATGGGATAGAGAAAGCTCAAGACAGAAAAGCTATTCATGAATTTAGGAGCAGGGGTGGGAGTAGAGCACCTTTAGTTCGTAACTTACTCCCCACTTGAATGACACTAGCAGGAGAAAGACAGGGTGGAGATTCAGTGGTTGCTGCAGGAGGGTAAACAAGGTGGTCAATGAGTGTCCAGATTGAAAAGGCCATACTCAGTATGACCACACCAAGTCAATTCAGTATTTCTGGAGCATTTACTGGTTTCACGTTTGGAAGCTACAAATGGAAATGGTCCCTGACCTAAGGGTCACAGTGTTATGGATGGAACATTTATGTCCCTTAAAATTCTGAGGTTGAAGTCCTAAATCTCAGTGTGATGGTATTTAGAGGAACTAGATAATGTGCAGAAGCTGAGTTTTGAGGAGCACGATGGAAATACAGATGTTATTAGACGATGAAGAAAAAGCAATCATCATTATAACATTGACCAAGAACTTGGCTGAATTGTGTTCATATTCTAGTGTTTTCTGGAAGGTAGAATTTGCAAGTGAAGAAACTGAACATTTAGTAGAGGAGATTGATTTCTTTCCTTTTTTTTTTTTTTTTTTTTTTTTTTGCTATAGAGTGCATGCTCTCACTGGAGAGACAGAAGGAAACAGAGAGACATAAAGAGAGAAATCACTCCCCAGAGGGTATGACCACATCACAATCCTGTCTTTTCCAGTCTTCTCTCGGGATTTTGGGCATGCACTCATACACCCCCAGTGTGTTTCAAGCTGCCAGGTCTGGGACTCGAACTGTGGTCAACTACGTGGGGAGTCCAGCAATGTAATCATTACACCATCTGCTGGTCCCAAGCTAAGGAGATTTCTAGGCAAATTGTCAAAGGAGTGGTTTGGTTCCTCCTGACTGCTTATACAGTAAGAGGCAATTAAGACTTCAAGATCGAATTTATCAAAAAGGAATCAAAACTTATTCTGAAAATTGTTAGCCTGTCCATATTGTGAAAAACAAGAACGATGTTCAGAAGAGAATACCAAGGGTGTAAGGAGACTAGCATGGGTATGATCCATAGACCTAATCAGGATTGTATCAGCAGAAACACCAGGGGCTAGCACTAGTGAAAACACAAGCTCTGACCTCATCGAGGAGAGCTTCAAACGTTCATTATCTTTCAGGAAAAGGTTAAGATGGGCCCCAAAGGCAATTCAGAGATGATCAAAGCTGCTACTCACTCAGGCCCAGAGTGCACCAGTCAAGAGGGCAGTGATGCCTCCTATTTCC
Source organism: Tupaia belangeri chinensis (assembly GCF_000334495.1). Taxonomy (NCBI): domain Eukaryota; kingdom Metazoa; phylum Chordata; class Mammalia; order Scandentia; family Tupaiidae; genus Tupaia; species Tupaia belangeri. The sequence goes on from NW_006204133.1 coordinate 4,501,245, forward strand.
AAGGGCAGGACTAAAGCCTGGCAGAACCATGTGGGCGGCATTCTGTGGAGCTGAAGGGTAGTATGAACCGAAGTGGCAGGGTTGCCTTGCCAAGTTGTGGGTATGATTTTGCCACCCCAGTGTGTCTGGAAGGTGAAACCACCATTCCAGTGGGTTTGAAGGGCAGAGCATCAAACCAAGAAAGCATTCTCAAGTCACAGGAGCTGTTATTTTAGCCTTGCTATTTACTTACATGGGACCCATCACCCCTTTCTTTCCAGTTTTTCATTTTTGCCATGGGAGTATCTTTGTCTGTCCTACAACTGTATTTTAGAAGTCAAATACAGTCGTTTCATAGGTTTACAGTTAGAAAGGAATTTTACCTCAGGAGGAATTGTACCTCTAGCCTCTGTATATGATTTAGATAACATGTAGGGAAGGCTTGGAACTTTACAGTTGGTGCTGAAATTATTAATAATGAAGACTTTGGGGACTATTGGGAGTGAACCAATGCATTTTGTATGTAGGAAGGACCTGAATTTGGTGGCCCCAGGGGAAGAATGTTATAAACCAAATGTTTATGCCCCCCCAAATTCATATGTTGAAGCCTAACTTCCAATATAGAAGTATTTGAGGTAACATCTTTGGGAGGTCATTAAATTTAAAGTAGTAATGAGAATGGGGATCCTATTCTGGAATTAATGTCCTTATAAGAAGACAAGATCAGAGGTCTCCCTCTTTCTGCCATATGAGAAGGAAGTTATCAGCAAGCCAGAAAGGGGGCCACCATCAGAAACGGAATCTTCTGGCACCTCAATCTTCAACTTCTCAGCCTCTAGAACCGTAAGAAATAAATTTCTGATGTTCAGGTCACCCAGGCTTGGTATGACAGCCTTAGCCACTAATGCTCAGTGTTGGCTCAAAGGGGGAGGGGAATGCATCATAGACAATGAAAGAGAGGCGGGAAGGTGAGGAGATACATTCATTTTTAAAATTCCAATAATAGAAAACTGACCTGGGTGTTTCTTTAATCTAATATTCTGTTGGCAACTGCATGCAGCAAGCTCTCAAGGGTTGCAGAACAATAGTGTAGTCATCCCCCTTGATGTAAATGTTAGAAGTGTCCTGAGGTTCTGCTTTTCCTCGAAAGCACTTGGCTCTGTAAGTCAGTGAGGCTGTGTGCTGTGGAAGGAGGATACACAGACCAAAGTTAAAGAAAAGGCTGTTTTGGTTCTGCTATAGGCAATATGGTTGGATCTTGTTGGGTTTTTTTTGGAGAGGTTTTCCCTATAGGGCGCGTGCGCTCGCCAGCCAGAGAGAGACATAGAGACAGAAAGGGAGAAATCACCCCCCAGGGGGGATGGTCACGCCGCAATCCTTTCTCCTCCATTCTCCTCTCGGGATCTTGCGTCCAGCGTGAGTTTTAAGCCACCGGGTCTGGGATTCAAACCGCGGTCGACTATGTGGGAGTCCAGCTACATAGCCATTACGTTAACTGCTGGTTCCCAGCTGGATCTTGTTTTGAATTCACTGACAATTTGTCATTGTTTCTTCTTTTTATAATTGCCTAAGGGCATGTGTGCTCACCAGAGAGACAGAAAGGAGAGAGGGAGAAAGCACCCTATACACACCAGTGGGGCATGGTTACAATCCCTTCTTTTCCATTTTTCCATCCTGTCAGGATTTTAGGCACACATGCACACATGTATGGTCTGTTTTTCCAACCTCCAAGGCCAGGATTTGAACCATGGCCATGTGGGATCCTACTCCCTTAACTACTAGGCCAAAGGGCTGGCCTACAACATGTTTTTTAACTTTTATTTTTAAAAAATCAAGTTTAAAGTTATTTATCATACAGTTGGAATAATATGTTCATAATTTATTTTCAATTCATTGCATTTTTGTTTTTTCTTCTTCCCTTTTTTTGCTTGCTCTGATTTTAACTGAGCTTTTTATTATTTCATTTACCAAAGTCTTTTCTTAGCATATCAGTTTCATTCTCTTACAAATTGTTAGTGGTTACCCTCAAGTTGGAGATACATGTACAACAAATCTAAGTCCAAATAACCCTACACCGCTCCATGTGTAGTGCAGGGACCTTGTAATGAAATAGTCCCAATTATTCCCTTGCATTCTATAACACTGTTATCATTCACTTCAATTAATTACCTTAAGGTTATAATCACCCAGTAATTGTTATTACTTTTACTTTAGATTATTATTTAGATCAATTAAAAATAAGAAAAACAAATTATTTTACCTTCATTTATTCCTTTTCTGACAGTCTTATTGTCTATACATAGATGTGAGTTTCTGACCTATCTCATTTTCTTCCTTCCTGAGGAACATTTTTAAAAATTTCTTACAAGGCCAGTCTTCTGGAAATAAATTCTTTCCTTTTTTGTTTGTCTAGGAAGGCCTTATTTATCCTTTGTTTTTGAAGGATAATTCCACCATAGAATTTTAGGTTGCTAGTTTTTTTCTTTCAATACTTTAAATGTTATATACCTCTTTCTTCATGCTTACATGGTATCTGATGAGAAGTGTGATGTAATTCTCATCCTTGTTCTTCCATAGATAAGGTATTTTATTCCACTGGCTTCTTGCCAACATTTTTCTCTATCTTTAGTTTTCTGAAGTTTGAATCTAATATACCTAGGTGTAGATTTTTTGGCATTTTTTTCTGCTTGGTGTTCTCTGAAGTGCCTCAATCTGTGGTTTGGTGTCTATCATTAATTTAGAAAATTCTCAGACATTATTAGTACAAATATATTTTCCTGCTCCATTGTTTCTTCTCTTCAGGTATTCCAATTATGTGTATACTACATCATTTGAAATTGTCCCACAGTTCTTGAATGTCCTGCTTTCTTCATTCTCTTTTCCTCTTTGTACTTCAGTATGGGAAGTTTCTATCACCACACCTTCAAGCTCAATTATTCTTACCTTGGTCTTCAGTCTACTGATAAGTCTATAAAAGACATCCTTATGGCTGGCCTTGTAGTGAAGCAGTTAAGTGTAGTACAGAGGAAGCCAGATCCTACATAGCCAACCAGGGTTCAAGTCTCAGCCACAGCATCTTCAAAAACACACTCGATAAGCATGCCTAGGATTCTGAATATATGGGGAATTGGAGGGAAAAAAAATGTGGTGTGACCAGGCCATATTTTGGGTGGTGGTGGTAGTACTGGTCTCTCTTTTGTGCGCACACATATCACTTGCACTCTAACACTCAAAAAGGCATTCTGGGGCTGGCAGGTGGCATTGTGGTTGAGGTGCTAAACTCTTACATGGCTGGCCATGGTTCGAGTCCTGGACTTGGTGGCTTGCTTTCTCACTTTCCCTCTCTCTCTGGTCAAATGAAAAAATAATAATGATAATGAATAAAATTTAAAAAATTAAAAAGCCATTCTTAATTTCTGCTATATTTTGTGTATTTTTAGTATTTCTTATTTTTCTTAGAGTTTCTCTCTTTGCTTACATCACCCATCTGTTCTTTCATGGTGTCTACCTTTTCCACTAGCATCATTAACATTTACTTTTGATTCCCTGTCTGATAATTCTAAAATGTATATTATATCTGAGTCTCTTTTTGATGCTCTCCGGACTCTGTTTTCTGTTATCTTTTAGCATGTCTTGCAATTTTTGGTTAAAATGCAGATGTAACAAGTCAGATAATAGGAACTGAGGTAAAAAGCCTTTAGCATGCAGATTTATATGAATCCAGCCAGGAGCTGGACTGTGTTTACTTGCTATAGCAGTAGATACCAGGATCTCCAAATATCTTTGATGTCCTTGCGTTCATCTCTGGGTTTCCGTAAATGTTCGTGCTTAAATAGAGTCTGTACCTTACAGCTCTTTCTGCTATAATCTGCTGTTATTGTATTGGATTCTTGTTGATGTGGTGACAGTGTTTGAGAAAGAGGAAGCATCCTATAACTTTATGATCAAAACCAGTTGTGCAGTGGGCCTGTGTCTCTGGGCTGTGACTTTCATGAGTGCTTCTTGGCTTCTTCTTTTTTATTTTTATTTTTATTTTTTTTCATTCCTGGGGTGAGACAGGAAGACTAGAGGGGCAAGAATTGGTTAAATACTCTTCTCCCAAGTGGGATAAGGTTTAAGGCTTTCCTTGTAGAGTAGTAGGCCTTTGTTACAGAGAATGTTGTGGATATATTCTTAAATGATTATCTTTCTCCTGCTCCTATCAGAAATAGGAGGGAAAACTTCTTGACTTTTTACCATGAGGAAATCATAGGGTTCCTGGAGGTAAAAATCCGTAAAATGTGTGAGGCTCTTAACACTGTGGCCTCCAAGGAGCGTCTCAGTCTCCAGCTGGACCACATTTAACTTCTAGCAATTGGTCATAATTACCATTTTACTATTCTCACCAGTTTATGGCTCCAGTAGCTTCTGTTTCTGGTAAACTGACCTCTGTATTATTGTTAATTTCTACATTTACCCATTTATCCAAATTTCAGGGTAGCACTTTACTCTATGACCTCAATTCTCTAATGGGTTCAATAAAAGTCACCACTTTTTTTTTTCCAGCTTTTTTTCTTGTAAAAATAGGAGTGACAACTTTCAAAATCTTTACATGTTGTAACTGAAACCAGCTTCAGTAAGTTAGTTTTTGTATCTTGAACAAGTTTCTCTAAATTAATTTCCCCCCTTTTTGAGATGGTGACAATAAAATACTTTGTACCCATTTAATGTTATTATTTATATAGAAATGCTTAGTAAGTAGTAAAGCACTTTATTCACACAAGGAGTTGTTATTGATTTGTCAATATCCACCATGAATTTGTGCAGTTGTCACCAGGAAATATCCATCAGGTCAGAGATTAATTTCCCAGCTCTCCTGAAATTGCTCTGTGCCAAAAGAATGAAGTAGGAGACACATGTCCCGCTCCTAGAGCTAGTCCATAAATATGTCCCCCAGTGCTCCTACATGCTCTTTACCCTTTTCCTGAAAAGAGGGAACATGGAATCCTCATACATTATGGATCCTGTGATAGTTAATGTCGTGTCATCTTGACCAGGCCATAGGTACTCATATTTGATCAAGCTGTATTCTGGGTATGATGGTGAGGATGTTTCTGGATGAGAATAACATGTAATTCAGCTGACTGAGTAAAGTGGATGGCTCTCCCTGACATGGTGGGCCTCAACCAATTACTTGAAGATGGGAACGAGAAGACTGAGGAAGAGGAAACTTCACCTGTCTGACTGCAGCAGTTGAAGCGTAGGTCTTCTGTCTTTGACTGGAACTTACATCATTGGCTCTCCTATTAGCCAAAACCCTCCTGTGGCTGCTAGTACCTGTAAGATAAAGCCATTGTTCTGGACATACCATTGGGCACAGAGTCCAACCTCATCTTGTGCCACCCTCAACCACCCTCATCCTCATCAGCAGCAGGTTGGCCATCCTAAATCTCTCTCTCCAAGTTCCCTTAACATCTTGGGGCTTTATTCATGGCAAGACTTCCACAGTCTAGAACATTTCCACCTTGCCTCCTCTTACATGTTCTCTGGCTTTTGTGGCTCTTCCAGGAGTGTTGGGGACCCCACCCACCCAGAGCACCTGCCTATGAGGCCAGGATCACCCACCAGGCTGCTGACCCCTGTACTGCCCATGCTATTCCTGTAATTAGGCAGTGCAAGTCCCATCACTTTCTGCAGAGAACCTTGAACTGATATTCCTTAAGATCAGATAAAGTTCAGTTCACACTCTAAGAAACAGGCATCCTGTTTGTTTTGCTTCTTTGCTTGCATCCCGAGAAAAGCCCAGACAGAAGCCTGTACAAGATCAGAAATCCCTGCTAGGTGCCTGGTGTGGAGTCACCCCACAGTGCCCTTTCTCACTGTTCTAGCCATGGACACAACCAGGGTGAAGCCTCCATGGTCTGATTCACAGTCTCAGATGTACTGTACTATTTCCTTAATACTGATCAATCAGAAATAAAAACACAATACAAGGTGTGGCATCTTGAATCAGTCTGTTTTTGGTTCCTTCTGAAACAACTGACAGGAGTATGATTTTTTGGTTTTTTTAGAGAGGTTTTATTTATTTATTTATTTATTTATTTTGCTATAGGGTGCATGCGCTCACCAGACAGACAGAGACAGAGAGACAGAATCACCCCCCAGAGGGGATGGCCACGCCACAACCCCTTCTCTTCCATTCTCCTCTTGGGATCTTGGGTGTGCACGCATACACGCCAGGTGTGAGTTTAAGTCACCGGGTCCGGGATGCAAACCGCAGTTGACTACATGGGAGTCCAGCAACACAGCTATTACGCTAACTGCTGGTCCCAGGAGTATGCTGTTTTTATGAGCTTCAGAAGTGAACCTGGGATCATCTCCTAGGTGCCCCTCTACTTTTCTAACCAGCTCTTGACGTTAACATTCTGACTTTCAGTCCTCTGTCTCTCTACCCTCTCTGAACCAGCACTCCTTGGTCATTTTGTGAGCAAGTTAATGAACTCAGGTGCATGCCCAACTCTATACCACTTGTAGCCCTCTTGAAACCCTTTGTGTTGCTGCCCAACCTTCCTCTGCCTGGGCTCTTATGTTAACTACAGTCAATCATATGCCATGCCCTGAATGTAGCTGCATCTTCCCTAGTCCACCCCAATGCTCCAGCATATCTGCCATGTTGGTTGGAAGCTACCTGACTCATTCAGGTCCCCAGAGCCCTGTCCCTGCCCCCCCCCGGCCCCTCTACTCTGTGAACCCATGGTTCTGCTGAGCTCTGGAACCACACCCCTGAGATAAGACTTGGCAAGTCCAAGGGGATTGGAAAATGTACATGGAAAAATTTGCATTTAGGTCAAATAGGTAGTGGGACTGTCTTTTATTTTCACATTTAGATGCTATCTTATTTATATTTCCCCTTCTGGTCTAGGTTGGTGCTGTTTCCTGCTTTTAGAGATTCTGACTGAGCAAGTCATGTTGAGGTTTAAAGTGGGGAAACAGAGAATTGGCCTTCTGGGACTCAATGCTTGGTTAGAGTCTCTTCCTATGAGGAACTCATGGTGAAGGGCACCCAGAGGGACCCACAGGGTGCCAGAGTAATGAAGCACCTCAGCAAGAAGTCAGTCACCATGAAAGTCAAATCTCATCTTGGCTCCATTTCCCATCTTATGCTTCTCAACTTAAGATTAATAAAACCAAAATGTGTGAAGAGAGAAATTCAATAAGACACAAGCAATTTTAAGACACGCCCACTACAAAAGGTAGATAAATAGAAATAAGAAAACACAAAACAACTGGAAAAATAACTAACAAAATGGTAGGAATAACATATCTATAATAAGACTGAATGTAATGGATTGAATTCTCCAATTAAAGACACAGACTGGTTGAATAAACAAAACAGCAGGAGCTCATACTGCTTAAAAGAAACATATGTTGTTGGTAAAGATACACACATATTGAAAGTAAAGGGCCGGAAAAAGTCATTTCACAAATAGAAACCAAGAAGAAGCTGGAGTGATACTGACATAAAACATAATAGTCTGCAGTAGGCTTCCTCTGCAAGAGCCAGCCACAATGGGAGAAAGTGACAGAGCTGCAGAGACTGTGGCTCACCTTCCTGCCTACCTTTAAACTCCCAGTTATATCTCTCCAACTTGACCCCAGGTATACCTAGTCCTGCCAGTTCGGGAGAGGAACCAAGCATACATTAGTTGGCTAAAGGCTGGCTATATACATCCTTCCCTGGTTGGAAGATGAGGCCCTCTCTCAAGAACACACTTGAGAAGTACACTGTTTCTTCCACCCCAACACTAAAGAATCAACTCAAAAAATCAAAGAAATGTATAATCCATCAGATAACCAAAAACTAGCACAGAGGCACAAATATGAGCAAACAAGGAAATACTTCTCTCTCAAGAGAGCAGAACAACTACTCTTTATCCACAGACAGTACAGTAGAACTTGCAGAAATGTCAAAAAGAATTCAGAATATTCATACTGACAAAACTAAATGAGATACAAGAGAAAATAGACAACCAATTCCAGATATAAGAGATCAGAAAGTCCTTCCACAACTTGAAGGAAGAGATAGACACCATAAAAAATAATCAAACACTCAAGCATTTTTTTTATGCTGAAAAAAAAATCACCCCAATTAAAAGATGGGCTAACGGGGGCCAGCAGATGGCATAATGGTTACATCATGGATTCCCACATCGCTGACTGCAGTTCTAGTCCTGGACCCGGTGGCTTGAATCTCATGCCAAACACGCGTGTGTGCACAAAATCCTGAGAGGAGAAGTGTGACCATTCTCCCTGGGGGGTGATTTCTCACTTTCTGTCTTTGTCCCCTCCAGTGAGTGCACATATCCTATACCAAAAATCTCTCTTAAAAAAAATGAGCAAATGAGGTGAACAGACAACTCTCTAAGGAAGACATATAAACAGCCAAAAAGCAAATGAAAAAATGCTCAACATCCATTGTCCTAAGAGAGATGTAAATCGAAACCACAATGAGATATTACCTAACCCTCAGATGGCTAAGATTAAAAAACTAAAGAATAATAAGTGCTGATGAGGCTGTGGTGAAAAGGGATCTCTCCTACACTGTTGCTGGGAATTTAATAGCCATTGTGGAAAACAATATGGAGGTTTCACAAAGACCCACAGATAGAACCACATGATCCAGAAATTCCACTCCTGGGTATCTACCCAAAGGATAGGAATATATTCAGTCAGAAAAACACTTGTACATCTGTACTTATTGTGGTATTATTCATAATTTCTAAGATATGGAACCAACCCAAATGTCCAAGAACAGATGAATGGACTGAAAAAGTGTGGCACATACATTATGGAATACTACTCAGCTATAAAAAAAAAAAATGAGATTCTGGCATTCGATAGAATGTGGATGGACATGGAAGATTTAATGCTGAGTAAAGCAAGCCAGATTAGGAAAGAGAAGCACTGTATATCCCCACTTAATATATGCTGAATGTCTGTACTCTATGACAGAAACTGATATATTGGAAGGTATAGAGGCATAGAAAGCAACTATGGATACTAAAGAAAGTGTAGAAGGAAGGTGGACAATGAGGAGTGGGAAAGAATCAAGGAGTAAAAATAGAAAAACATTCATCAGACACAAGAGTATACAATTATCTGTTAAGGATGACATGCATGCTAATATCTTTGACTGGACTAAAATGTAGTGTATTCATGCTGGAAAGATTCTTTTTGTATGCTGCAAAGATGTACACTGATAAAATACAAATAAAACAAGAAAAAAAAACCTTAATAGACTGCAAGCAAACATCAGTAAAATGAAGGTCACCATGTAGTATTAAAAAGGGACTAATTCACCAAGAAGATATAACAAGAATAAATATTTATACACCCATCATTGGAGTGCTCAAATACATAAAGACTGCTACATCTAGGGAACCAGGAGTTGGCGTAGTGGCTATGTCACTGGATTCCCAGGTAGTCGACCGTGGTTTGTGTCCCGGACTCAGTGGCTTAAAACTCACGCTGGGCGCATGTGCATGCGTGCCCAAGATCCCGAGAGGAGAATGGAGGAGAAGTGATTGCGGCATGACCATCCCCCCTGGGGGGGGTGTGATTTCTCGCTTTCTATCTCTATGTCTCTCTCTGTCTGTTTGGCGAGCGTACGCACCCTATAGCGAAAACCTCTCAATAAATAAATAAATAAATAAAAAGGACTGCTACATCTAAAGAGAAAGATAGACTAACACACACTAATTGTTGGGGATTTCAACACCCCACTCTCACCAGTGGACAGGTCATCTAGACAAAAAATTAACAGGGAGATACAGGAGATAAGTGATATTATAAACCAAATGGCTCTTACATACATTTGTACAACATTCACCCAACAACCACAAAATATACACTTTTTTCAGCCCCACGTGGAACATTTTCAAAGACTGATCAAATCACAGGGTGCAAAAGAAATTAAAGAGTAGAAGTTTAATCTAGCATCTTTTCTTACTATAGTGATATTACATTTGAGATCATTAACAAAAGGAGCTTTTGAAAATACACAAGTAAATGGAAACTAAACAATTTACTCTCGAAGGACTTTGAAACCAGTGAAGAAATTAAGAATAAACATTTAAAACCTTTTGAAACAAATGAACACAAATCTGGAAAATCTTTGGGATACAGTGAAATCAGCCTTATGAAAGAAGTTTATAGCAATTAGTGCTCACAAGAAAAGAAACAGAGGGACCAGCAGTTAGCGTAATAGCTATGTTGCTGGACGCCCACGTAGTCGACTGTGGTTCGAGTCCTGGACCCGGTGGCTTAAACTCACGCCAGGCACATGTGTGTGTGTGCCCAAGATCCCTAGAGGAAAATGGAGGAGAAGGGATTGCGACGTGGCCATCCCCCCTGGGGGGTGATTTCTCACTTTCTGTCTCTCTGCCTCTCTCTGTCTGGTGAGTGCAAGTGCCCTAGAGCAAAATCCTCTCCAAAAAAAGAAACAAACGAACAAAACAAAACAAAACAAAACAAAACAAAAAAACTCTCCAAAAAAAGAAAAAAAGAAATAGATACATGGCAAACGAATAACCTCATGATACAGTGCAAGGAACTGGAAAATCGAGGACAAAAAATCACCCAAAAGTTAATAAAGATTAGAGTAGATATAAATGAAATAGCTAATAACAGAATACAAACATCGATGAAATAAGAAGCTAGTTTTCTTGAGAGGTTAAACAAAACTGACAAATGTTTAGCTAAACTAGGAAAAATATAGGACCCAGATAAATAAGTGAAAAATATTACAACAGATATCACAGAATACAAAAGATCATCAGGGACTACTGTGAGCAACTATATGCTAATAAATTGGAAAACTAAGGAGAAAGACAAATTTCTGGACACATACAATATACCCAGATCGAACCAGAAAGAAAGTAAAAACCTGAATAGACCACTAACAAACAATGAGATTGAATCTGCAATCAATAATCTCCCAACGAAGAAAAATCCAGATCCTAATGGTTTCACTTCTGAAGCTTTTAAAGAATATCAGTTCTAAAACTATTTCTAAAAAACTAAATGGAAGGAATCCTCCCAAGCTCATTTAATGAAGACATCACCTTGATGTCAAAACCAGACAAAGATATGACAACAACAAAAAGAAAACAGGACCAGCAGTTAGCGTAATGGCTATGTCACTGGACTCCCATGTAGTTGACCACGGTTCGAGTCCCCAGACCTGGTGGCTTAAACTCACGCCTGGCGCATGTGCATGCATGCCCAAGATCCTGAGAAGAAAATGGAGAAGAAGGGATTGTGGCGTGGCCATCCTCCTGGGTGGTGATTTCTTGCTTTCTGTCTCTCTGTCTCTCTGTCTTCCTGGCAAACGCATGTGCCCTATAGCAAAAATTTCTCCAAAAAAAAAAAAAAAAAGAGAAAAAAAAGAAAACTACAGGCCAATATCCCTGATGAATATAGATGCAAAAATCCTTGACAAACTACTAGCAAATAGAGTTCAACAACACATCAAAAGGGATTTTAATATCTTTGTATTCACTGATATGAATGGTATTTCTTCTGGAAAAAAGAAATGTAGTACACTATAAAGTTATATGTGATTCGATGTAATATAAACAAGATTATGATAATAATAAAAAAATAAATAATGATTGTATACCACGACCAAGTATGTTTTATCCTAGAGGTGCAAAGATGGTTCAAGATATGCAAAACAGTCAACGTAATACCTTACAACAGAAGGAAAGATGAAAAACTACACAATTATATCAATTGATGCAGAAAAACAACATCCTTTCATGGAGTTCTCCATGGCAGCTGAGATCTAGTGCTTTCAGGGAAAAAGAGAAATGAAGATTTTCTGCTGAGAAGTTACCCTGGAGAAGCAAAAAGGGTAGGCCTTCAGAAGAAAACAGTTCTCCACAGCAGCTGAGACCTAGTGCTTTCAGGGAAAAAGAGAAATGAAGATTTTTCTGCTGAGAAGTAACCCTGGTAGAGCCCCCTCTATCCTTCTGTCTGTCTCTGTCTTCATTTTTAAAATGTTTCTTTTAAAAAAAAATGTTTAAGGTAAAGTATCTTCTTGGCTCTGAAATCCTCATTTATCTTGCTAATAATCCCCTTTCTCTCTCCCATTTAGGAGAGGCAAAAAGGGAAGGCCTTCAAAAGAAGACTGAGCTCTCCATGGCAGCTGCAATCTAGTGCTTTCATGTGGCACAACTGTTCGTTGCGAGATATTCATTTTTGTTTTTTAAAAATAATTCTTTTAATTAAATTTATTTATTTATTCATTTAAATTTGATCAGAGAGAAACAGAGTGAGCGAGAAAGGGAGAAAGTAAGCCGCCAGGTCCAGGACTCGAACTGCAGTCGGCCATGTGGGAGTCCAGCGCCCTTAACCACCACACCACCTGCCAGCCCCTATTTTTTGTTTTTTAAAATAAATAAATTTTTTAGTTGTTTTTTCTTTCTTTCTTATTTTCTTTTTTTCTCTTCTCTCTCTCTCTTTCTGTTTTCTTATCCTCTTTCTTTTACCTAATGACTTGCTGCTCAGTCTCCATACAGAGTGTCTAGATCAGTCTAAATGAAATGTGGCCAAGCATTCAAATACTTTTAGGGTCAACATACTCAATTCCCATCGAATCTACAGCACAAAGGGGAAAAAATGGAATGACAAAGAGCTTGCAGATTGCCTCCTCCTAATGCCTCTGATTGAACTTCTAGAAATTAGGAAGAAACGAATAACCCATCAGATGACTAGAAATTACTGCAGAGGCACAAAAAAATATGAGAAACCAAGAAAATACCTCTCCTCCAAGGGAAAAGAATAACTCCTCTTCATCCACAAACAGTACAATGGAACTCATGTAAATGTCAGATAAAAAAATTTAGAATATTCATGGTGACAAAGCTAACAGAGACAGAAGAGAAGAGAGACAATGAGCTCCAGAAGAAAAGAGGCAACGAGTTCCAGGAGGTGAGGAAGTTTTTGCAAGAGCTGTAAGAGGAAATACACACCAAAAAAAAGAGAATCAAATGGAACTGTTGGAGATGAAAGCTACAATATAGAAAGTCAAAACTTCCCTTGAAAGCATTAAAAGCAGACTAGATCATACAGAAAGTCGAATCTCAGATGTAAAAGACGGATCAGTGAACTAGTAAAATCCACTACAAAGACTGAGAAAATAGTCCAAAAAAATGAGAGCAATATATGAGAAATACTAGATACCATTAACTGTCCAAACATCTGGATAATCAGTATCCCAGAAAGTGAAGAGACTAATCAGGGCACTGATAATCTATTCCATGAAATCCTGGAAGAAAACTTTCCAAACCTAGAGAGACAGTCAAAGATCCAGACCCAAGAAATACAAAAGACCCCAAATAGGTATCAACACAAGAAGATCTTCTCCAAGGCACATTATAGCCAGATTGACCAAAACCACAAACAGAGATAAGATACTAAGACTGGCAAGAGAGAAATGTCAAGTTACCTACAAAGGATATCCCATCAGGCTATAGTGGACTTCTCATCGGAAACAATGCGAGCAAGGGAAGAATGGCAAAATATACTCAAAGTGTTAAGTGAAGAACAATTTCAACCAAGAATGCTATATCCAGCAAGATTATCCTTCATAAGGGAAGAGAAGAGAAGAACATTCTCAGATAAGCAAAGCCTGAAAGAATTTACTGACACTACATCAGTTCTTCAAGAAGTTCTGAAGGGAGTGCTATCTCAGGAAAACTAAAGTCAGACACACAGAAATAAGAGTTCAAAAACAACAAAGAAAATGGTCAGCTTAATGGTAGGGACAAGTTCAGAACTGAACATTATCTTCCAGAATTTAAACGGAAAGATTGGACCACAACAGAAAGTAGATTAACACATGAGTCTGGACTGGTGAAATAGAATTTTATGACTTTTGACTAAAACATTACTGATCTTCCATCCTTTGTTTTCCAGAGTTGAGAATTTTTGTCTTCTCTTGAGTTGTAGACAGGTCCATGTACCTACTATTCAAACAGATTCCTGTTTCCTGGCTTTAAGTCTTAAGCAAAGTTCTCTTAACATATTTTGATTTTGATCTATTAAAACTAAAACTGCCTTTCTTGAAATTAAAAAATATATTTATATACTTTATATAAAATTTATATATTTATCTATATAATGACCACAGTAAGCTAGATAACCTCAGCTAGGTGCTACTTTATAGCATATTCATTCTACCCACAGAATTTCATGCCTAAAGTCAACATGTATTCACAGATATGTATATATCAGCTATTGAAAGTATTTAGATGGTGTAATGGCTATGTCGCTGGACTCCTGTGTAGTCAACTGCAGTTCGAGTCCCAGACCCGGTGGCTTACACTCACACCAGGCACATGTACATGTGTGCCCAAGATCCTGAGAGGAGAATGGAGGAGAAGGGATTGTGGCATGACTATCCCCCCTGGGGGGTGATATTTTGCTTTCTGTCTCTCTGTCTTTCTGGTGAGCCCACACACCCTATAGCAAAAACCTCTCCAAAAAAAAAAAAAAAAAAATGAGAGAGAGAAAGTATTTAGATTAAGGTATTTTAAGGTATTTTATGAATCAATAAAATGTGGGAAAAAATTTAAAAATGGAAACCAAAACAGAAAGAGCTAATCAGCATGTACGTATGTGTGTGCAAATATGTATAAGTAAATATATAAATAAATGGTATATAAACAAATTTTTAAAAAAATCTCTTCATGATCAAGGCTCACAACAAAATAGGTATAGAAGGTACATTTCTCAGCACAATAAAAGCCATGTAGGGCAAACCCATAGCTAACATCATACTAAATAGGAGAAAGCTGAAATTTTCCCAATAAAAACTGGAAGATAAGGTTGTCTACTTTCTCCTCTCCTTTACAACACAGTATTGGAAGCCCTAGCCAGTATAATCAGACAAGAGCATGAAATACAAGGGATTTGAATAGGAAAAGTAGTAGTTAAACTATCCCTATTTTCAGACAACTATCCCTATTTTCAGACACCATGATTATTTACATAGGAAATCCTAAAAAACCCACAAAAACTCCTAGAAGTAATACAGGAATTCAGTAAAATTGCAGAATGAAAAATTAATATACAAAAATCTATAGCTTTTTTGTACACCAACAATAAACAAACTGAGGCAGAATTGAGGAAAGAAATCCTAATTACAGTAACTTAAAACAAAACACAATACAGTACAAAACATAGGAATAAATCTAACTTTAGAGGAGAAAGATTTCTATTATTAAAAAACTCCTGAAAAACTGAAAAAAGATACAAAGTGTAAAGACATTACTTGTTCTTGGATTGGAAGAGTTGATATAATTAAAATGTTGATACCACCCAAATTAATTTAAACATGTAATGCAATTTCTGTCAAATTAACATTGACATTCTTTGCAGAAACAGAAAAAAAAAATTATGGAGTCATAAAAGACCTTGTATCCCCAAGGCAAAACTGTAAAAATGAATAAAGTTGGAGCTATCTTACAATCAGACCTTAAACTATATGACAAAGCTGTAATAATTGAAACAGTATGGTACTGACACACAAACACAGATCAATGGAACATAAAAGAGAATCTAGAAATAAATCCACAACCATTCAGCCAAATAATTTTTTTAAAAGGGTACAAGACAATTGGTGGAGAAAGAACGTGTTTTCAACAAATGGTATTGGGTAAACTGGGTAGACACCTGCAGAAAAATGTAACTAGATCCCTTTTTTCTCATCATTAACAAAAATCAATTCAAATTGGATTAGATTTATATGTAAAGTGCCAAACTATAAAACTACTTGTGGCAAACACAGAGAAAACACTTGAAGACACTGGAGTAAATAAATATTTCTTAAATGAGACCCCTGAAAGGTAGTCAACAACTCCAAAAAATAAACAAATGGGATTATGTCAAGCTATAAAGCTTCTGCAGAGCAAAGGGAACAATAAATAGACAACCCACAGAATGAGAAAAAAGATTTGAAAACTGTATTTCAAATAAGGAATTGATAAGCAGAATATGTAGGGAACTCAGCAGCTCACCTGTCCTCTCCTCCTCAAAAAAGAATAAAACAACTAACAATTAAAAATGGGCAATCGATTTGAACAGATAACTGTAAAAGACACACAAATGGTCAAAGCACGTATAAAAAAAAATGTCCAACATAAGGGAAATGCAAATCAAAACCTGAGGTATTGTCTAACCCCAGTCAGAATAGCTGTAATCAAAAAACAAACAAACAAAAAACAAATGCTGATTAGGTTGTGGGAAAAAGGGAACCCTCATGTACTGTTGGTGGAGATGTAAACTAGGCACACGCACTCACCAGAGAGACAGAGGGCAGGGGTGGGGAGAGAAAGTGAGAAAGTAAGCCACCAGGTCTAGGACTCAAACTGCAGTTGGCTATGTGGGAGTCTACACCTAAACCACTATGCCACCTACTGGCCATGTCAAAAATTTACAAATAAAACTACTATGTGACCTAGTAATCCTACTTGTAGGTACCTACTTAAAAGACAAGAAGTCACTCTATTAAGAGATAAGCACATCCAGGTTTAATGCATTATTCACAATAGCTAAGACTAGAATCAACTTAAGCACCCCAAAACTGATGATTGGATTAAGAAAACATATCACATATACAAAATGGAATATTACTCAGCCATAAGGACAGTGAGATCCTGTCATTTGATACAAAGTGGACAAATCTGGAAGACTGAATGCTAAGTGAAATAAGCCAGACTATGAAAGACAAACATGTTATATCCCTACTTAACATATATATTTAATGTCTGCACTCTATGGCAGACACTAAAAGATTTGAAGACAAGAAGTAGAGAAAGCAATTGTAATTCTCAGACACTGCAGAGGGGATGAAGATGAAGAAGGAGCTCAGGAAAAAGCATTTAACAGACACAAGCATGCATGTGAACAAGACAAATAGTTTGTGGGATGGTGTATAACAAAGTAAAAAAGAGTAAGTTGACACCTATATATAGATACAGATATATACAGATAGATATAATTATCTGTTAAATGATGTATCTAGGACCAGCAGATGGTAATTGTTACATCGCTGGACTTCCACGTAGTTGATCACAGTTTGAGTCCTGGACCCGGTGGCTTAAACTCACGCCAGGTGCATGTGCATGCATGCCAAAGATCTTGAGAGAATGGAAGAGAAAGGATTTCAGCATGGCCATCTGTCTTTCCGTTGGGTGTACACACTTTATAGCAAAAATCCAAAAAATAAAAAATATATATCTATAATCTACCCATATCTATCAAAAAAGTATATAATATAATATACTATACTGAAGATGATGACTATAATATCCTTGATTTGATTATCATACACTGCATGCATTCTTTGAAAAACCACACATAAAGATGTATAATAAAATATAAGAAATTATATTAATGGGGACCAACAGCATAACGACTATGTCGCTGGACTCCCACGTAGTCAACCGCGGTTCAAGTCCCAGACCCGGTGGCTTAAACTCACACCAGGCACGTGTGCGTGCGTGCCCAAGATCCCAAGAGGAGAATGGAGGAGAAGGGATTGTGGCGTGGCCATCCCCCCGGGGGGTGATTTCTCGCTTTCTGTCTCTCTGGCAAGCGCGCGCGCCCTATAGCAAAAACCTCTCCAAAAAAAAGAAAAAAAATTATATTAAAAAAAACCATACCTATTCAGTAAACCTAATATTAAGCTTGTAAATTCAGGAAGCACCCTCCCCACCAAGATCACTTGTAGGATGCAGAGTTGCTGCTTATGTGTCTTCCAAATCCTAGAGTGATGTCACTGCTGAGATCCTCATGGGACCTGCCTTCTCCAGTTGCCCGGCCCCAACTTCCGTCCCTGCCTAGGGATAAGATGCACCTCACCCCACCCCAATCCTGAGATGGCACCCAGCCCAGCCTGGGGGCAGCACATTCATTTGACAGTAAAGCTCCTGGTGGGCAGCAGTGTGGGGGATAGACTGGCAGAGGCTGAGGAGTCCTGTGATAGGACCTAAGGGGACAAAGGGGGAAGGCCCACCTGCTTTGAGTTCAAGACAGGAAGAAGTGGATTCTGGAGATTCCGAAGGAAGTAGGAGGAGGGAAGGCTGCACTATTACAGGCTGTCCAGGGCCTGGGTTGGGTCAGGAGCCACAGTGATTGGGAAAGATCATGTTATGAACATACCAGATGTCCACGAGATACTTTGATAGTAATCTCTATGCTTTTGGCAAAATGTGTTAAGAAAGGGACTCAAATACCAGAGGGGACCAAAAAACAATCCAAGTGGACAATCCTTTGTTTGAGAGAAAATGCTATTTTAATTAGGACTAACTTTAAGGCCTTAAATTCACATACATTATTCACACTGTTACATTTCAAACAGGAACGAGGTAATCAATCAGTTCACTGAGTCTGAAATGATTTTAACAAGACTTGGCTAAAACTTGATAGAAAAATAACTCAAGTGTCACATCCTTGGCATGTCAGTTGAGAAAGAGGGGCTTGGCCTCACTTCCTGCCAAGGTCCCGAGCAGCCTGAGGACACCCCGTCGCGGGCCTCGGGGTCATGCACGGCCATAGAGCACCTTCCCCTGGAACTGCAGCACGTGTTGGGTTTGGCACATGTTTTAGATTTTATTTTACTTTCACATTTACAAATTCAGGAAACCATTGGAGATAAGGAAGGTCGAGGATGCTTTTGAGGAAAGCTCAGGTCACTCCTCCCAGCCCTGACTCCTGGGCCCTGTGCACACACAAGCACCAGGGATGCTTCCTGAGGCACTGCCTCATTCTTTTTCAATGGCCCTGGTTGTCAGATGGCATCTGAACTGGTCACTGTGGCTCGCTCCTCAATGGGGACTAATTCTGTGCCTGGAAGACACGATACCAGAGGTTGCCTCAGCCCAGGGTTTTATTGCTGGTGAACTTGTTATCCAATTTCTGGCCATTTAGTCCTGGATGGTGGCATTATCAGAAACGGACCTGGTGGGAAGCATTTTGCTGGGATAAAAGGAAACTGCAATGTATAAACTGCACTGTATTCTACAATGCTGGCGTGTTGCCTTTGCCTGTCTTCGGCCTGTCTTCCGGAGGAAGGAGGAAGAGTAAGGGCTGCACTCCAAAAGGAGACAGGTGGAGACTGCTTGCTGCCCACCCAGCGGGGACAAACACCAGAGGGGACAGGTCAGCACAGGTACGCCCAAATCCACAGTGGCCGGAGCTCCAAGGCCCACTCGGCTCTTCCTTTCTTGTGCCATGTGCTTTTAAGGCCCCAAAAGATGTTTCCCTTCTCAGATGGGAATAAACTACACTCTCTTCCCTTTCTGAACCTCCTGTGCTGAAAGAGACAAGCACTTGGTAGAGGCTCAGAAACAAGGACAAGCATTACATGGGCATGGAGTCTGAAGAGGGGTGGCTGGGGACCACCCTATGGCTGTCCCAGTACTTTAGAGGAAAAAGTCATGGAAAGAACGGTTTGTCTCTGTGATTAAAGCAGTGTCCAGGTGAAGGCCAGAGGTGCCATTTTTATCACACAGGCTGGACTCTATGATTCACAGGTCCTCGGCTTCTCCAGCCCTCCCGACAGTGCTGGGTTCCTGTGAGACCACCCGACCAGCCAGGAAAACTGGGGTAATGTAATGTCTCCCCGAGGCCGCTCTGTCAGCCTGTGCATGTTTTCTCCCCTCTCCCCGAGGAGAGTGAAGGCCAGCAGCATCTTAATGACATTGGCAGGGTGGGGTGGGGCACTCGGCACAACTCACATCCAACGCAAGTTGCAACAGTCAGGGTCCAGCATCCTCCGTGAAGCACTCCCAGGCCCAGGGAAACCTCAGAGTCTCAGAAAGAGATGGGACAGAGGAAGTGTCACTTCTGTGCCCCACTCTCCACCTGGAAAACACCTGGTCTAAAGGTATCTGAGTTCCTATGTCCTACACACTAGTTTAGCAAAAAGTCTGGCTTCTGATACCCAAAGAGCTTAAAGTCCCCTTCGAAACGTGCGTACAGGCGCCGGATGTCTCGTTTGCTGATGCCCAGGAAGTAGTGTTCCACCTTGGTTCTATTGTACACGGTGATGCCCGGAGGGATGGTCGGGTATGACACCAGGTGGTCGATGCCAGCTTCCTTCAAGATGTACGGGGCATCGTCCTCCAGGGTCTCGTGGTGGCCAACCACACTGTATGCTATCTCGCAGGGAGCACAGAGCTCCACGTATGTCACCCAGTGGATGATGTGGTCCCCAAACTGAAGGTCGAGCCATCTGTGGTTTGGATCACCCAGGTAGCGCACAAAATCTTCAAACTGGATCCCCCGGGTCTCTGTCCGGTTCCTCCTGTATTTTCTGATGATGCCAGGGGCAATCTCATGCCTGTACCAAGGTTCAAACCGGGGATTGTGAACAAACTTATCCTTAAATGCAGAAATAAGTCTCTCAAAGGGATCTCTTACGATAAAAAACTTGAAATATGTTTTCAATCTAAGGGGAAAATGAAAAACAAATAGGTTAATGCAGTGCTACTGGAGGTAACAGGCAAGTGGGCAGGGAGAGAGAACAGGACAGAGGCTGAGCAGCAGCTGCCTCCAGGCACGAAGCCCTGCAGTGGCTACGCCCGGCCGCAAGTGCAGTCCACGTGTGTTCCCTAACCATGCCAAGGTTCTGTGGATTAACCCATTTTACAGGCAGGGAAATAGCAGCTCAGAAACCTCACCATCCAAGGCCACAGTGCTCATCCCAGAGGTGCCTGTGAAGGCTTCTATCTAATCTATACTTTGTTTCACTTAAATAATTCAGAACTTCAGGAATGTTTTAAAAAGTTTTGTTCCTGGGCAAAAAATTGTAAGGGCAGGAACTTTCAGTAAGTCAGAGAGAGCTGAGGCCAGAGAAAGCAATTTCAAAGACTTGACTTTTAAAAATTCCATTTGAAGGGGGCCGGCAGGTGGCATGGTGGTTAAGGGAGCTTGACTCCCACATGGCCAACCAAGGTTCAAGTGTCGGACCTGGTGGCTTGTTTTCTCACTATCACTCTCCCTCTCTCTCTCTGGTAAAAGTGAATACTACTACTACTAATAATAATAAATAAAAAATTTGAAAATTCAATTCGAAGTTGCCAAGGGAGGAACCATGGTGGGGGAAGGAAAGGTGGAGAACAAGGCCTCAGCCTCCAGCAGGGAGCTGCAGCAGAGTGACCAGGGCTGGCCTTAGCGATGATGATGACCAGGACGGCAGCAACACAACTGTAACTATAGCAGCTTACTCCATTCCAGAAACTGGGTCCAAACTCACTGCGTCTCACAGAATCTACCTGAGAGCGCATCGCAGGGCAGTCTTCCCCAGGGAGATTTCTGATGCAGGTGGGGAAGAGCAATTTAAGCAGGGCTGTCAAGGTCTGAATGTGCCCCCCGGAATCCATGTGCAGAGATTTGGTTCCTACTGCGACAGTACTGAGGTGATGGAGGCTTGCCTGACTGTGGTATGAGAGGGGAGCCTTTGGGAAGTGATTAGGGTTAGACGAGGTGACTGGGGTGAGACCCTCATGATTAGCATCCAGTAACTGGATAAGCAGCAGACATGGACACCCATGGATACAGATGTGTGTCCTTGCTGTCTTGCCACGTGATGCCCAGTCCACCTCGGGATTTTACATAACAGTCCCCATCAACCAGGAGACTCTTGACCTCGGACCTCCAAAACTGTGAGCTCAGTTAATGAGTTTATGAATTACTCCGTGTGGCATTCAGTTATTGGTGGCAGAAAAATTAACTAAAACAAGGGCCAAAGGCCACAGAATGCAGGTGGCTGCAAAGCAGGGGAGGGGAACATTCAGCTGGTGACCTGGCGGGCAGCTGCTGCTGACATGTGCTCATTCATTTAAATCTTGCTCTGCAGGGCCACTTTGGAGCTCATACGGGAGGCCCTTCCCATTTATGAGCTAAGGACGCCATCCTTGCCCGACCTGCACTGAGTCCAGTCCACATTACCACACCAGGGGTGGCTCCTGCAGAAGGTACAACACCTTGAGGAAAAACCAAACACTCAGTGGGGCTCTCTGCAACCCAAATCCATGTCTTACAAAGAACCGATCTTGTGCCGTAAGGGATCCATAAAACCTCAACAAAACCAAAGCTGAACAAAGCTGGCCATTCTTTTCTATTCATCAGTGAGGTAACCTTCATTTTTACAGACTGCATGAAGAAAAGGCCGGATTCTCTTAAGGACCTGCGAGTTTCAAAGTGCTAAGTGCTGGGGATATGGCCAGTGCCTCTCACAGATGCAGTCTGACAGCTCCCGGGCAAGTACAGAGCTGAGCCTAGTGTTTTACCAAATTCCTTGGATCTTCAAAATCACCCCGCTCTCCTTAAGAAACCTGCTCTCACCGCTTCTGAATTTCCACATCGCTGAAGGAAGAGAGCCGGGGGAGGCCATTCTTCTCGTGGTCATGAACCACATTTTCAGGGATCTCCTCGATGGAAGGAAAGACTCCTGGGAAGAGAACGAGAGAAGCCACGGTGGCTGCCTCAGTGTGATCCTAGACAAAGGTGCCGCCTGGCCCTGATTGCAGGCCCCACGTTCCCCACAGCTCACAGGACAAGCCCATTCCCAGTATCCAAGTTTAGGTCTCTGAATGCCAACGGCTTCTGCTGGCAGGATGAGAGACGGGGAAAAGCTTTCGGTAATCCGGCCGCCCAGAGGCTACAGAGGATGCAAGGAGGAGATGGGAAGGAACAGGGCAGTGAAGAAGGGAACTAAACTAAGTTCATAACTGGGACAACGAACGCCTATGACCGAGCAACAAGAGAAAAACGATCTAGTGTGTTAACCTGCACAGTGCGCGGCAGGTAGGAGAAAGTGGCTTAAAAAATGTGACCTAGGTGTCTGCTTATACAGCGGGTCTAACAGATGACATTAGGGATGTGACTGGATGAAGGCAGGCAGTCTCAAGCTATGAGGGGTAGGAAAAGTGGGAAGGTAAATCGAGGAGTCTGCTCCTGGACCCCTCATCCCTCTGGTGCCACCAATGAACTGGTAAGGGCTGTCCTCCTAAAGGCTTGAGGGAGGAGAGGGAGGCAGAAGGGTCAAAGACCTTCGGTCTCTGTGAATCTCTGCTTTTTGGCAAAAAGAGGAAGGGCAGTAACCCAATGCATTTTTTTTAAGGTTTCTGTCATAGGAAGCATATGCTCGCTGGAGAAAGAGACAGACAGTGAGAAGGAAAGCAAGAAATCACTCCCTCCGCAGGGATGACCACACCGCAGTCCCGTTCTCCATTCTCCTCAGGATTTTGGGCATGCACACACATCCAGCATGATTTTCAAGCCACCAGGCCTGGAACTTGAACCCGTTGTCGCCCATGTGGGAGTCCAGCACCTTAACCACTGTGCCACCTATTGGTCTTGTCCTGCATTTTACTTACAGGAATGTCTAAGGCCTGTCGTCAGAAAGAAAAGGCAGCTCACAGAGCCCCTTTCTGTAACTGCTGCTTCCAACTGCGTTTACCTTAAAAATGCTGAGGCCATGTTTGGGGGTGAAACATCCCAGTTTCCCTCCATAGAAATCCTGGCAGTCCCTACCCCTGGCAATGTACCTAAATCATGCTAAATCTGTCATCACAGAAAGACTGCTCTGGGCAAATAGGATTCCCCAAACCAGCAGTACTTATGCTCCTCCAAGAAGAGAAGCAGGGCTGTGGCACCTGCTGCTCACGTGCCCGGGGTTCACGGTCCCTTCACGAACGGCAGGCTGGCCCTCCTGGTACCCTCTCACCCCCAGGAGGTCCCAGGCAACCCCAGCCTCTCAGACTGGCAGCAAAGGCTTCTGATGCTGGAGAAACCTGGCTGAAGTCATGGGAGCTGGGGCTCACCTGACACTGGAGGGCAGGCGTGAAAGAAGGCAAGGGGGATCACTGCCTCCATCTGGGGGGACTGGGCACCAGGCCTGGGCTGAATGGGACCTGGTAGGAGTCTGTCCTAGGGCTCGTGGTGGCAGGTTTTCCATTCCTTTCCCAACAGAGTCAAATGGAAACAAATTGTCATGTCGGGAAGGTTCCAGCTAAGCCACTGAAAACCTTAACATCTGTCTCTGTACTAATCCTGTCTTGTGCATTCAGAGTCCTGGCAAGGGGAGTCCTGGCCACAGCTGATCCATTTTCTTCATTTCTCCCCAAGCACAAGGGTTCCAGCCCACGGCCTTCTGCTACGTGTCACAGGTGGCCATGAAGTGAGTGGATGAGCACCAGCCCTGGGTCCCTGTCCCCACATCCAGGAGCACTGGGAGACGGCTGAGCCACACAGGCCATCCAATTTTCTAGTACACAGCCTGGCAAGCCCACTCCCGTTGTTATCCTGCCTCCAGGTGTATGCTCACCTTTAAAGTTTCATGATTCACACTGCAGGGCCAATCTGTGAGCCTTTCTGTATATTCCTTGTTTTTCTTTTTTTTTTTTTTTTTTTAATTTTAACCTTATTCCCCC
>NW_006204133.1:4526579-4538581 GCF_000334495.1 Tupaia belangeri chinensis
GGGCCAATCTGGTAGCCTTTCTGTATATTCCTTGTTTTTTTTTTTTTTTTTTTTTATGACTTGTAACCTTATCCTCCAGTTTACAAAATCTTGCCAGATTACTCCAGAAATCCACCAGCTTCACAGCTGATGACCAGGAGCTGAAGTGTGTCCCATTCCTCCCCTGCCTAACCCATGACAAGGCCACAGTGGCCAGCACTGACCACCACCTCAGGCAGCACTGGGAGTGGAGGAGGACGTAGAACCCGAGACCACTCCCTCAGGGCCCAGGGTCGGACCCCTCAGCTAGGAGCCCACTAGCAGAGACCGGAATTATGCTCCTTCTGAAGTGGAATTTAGTAAACAGAGCCCCTAATTATCACGGTCAGTCCAGACAAACTGGAAGTAATCGAAACTACAGGGTATGAGGTCACTTTTCAATAATCTCATGTGTTTCTGAGTAAACATCAGCTTTTTAAAGCAAGCAGACAAAACTCTGAACATAGAGACTGAGAAAGGCACAAGTGAGGCACAAGAAAAGCCCAACCTGAAGAGTGAGGTGTACAATTTACCAGGCTGGAGCCAGTCGGTCATTGAGACGGCTGGATCCCGCATGTCCAACAGCGTGGTTCAAATTCCAGAACTCGTGGCTTGAGAAACAGTGGACACGTGTGTATGCGTGCACCTCCTCCTCTGACCACCCTCCTCTCCCCTGCCTGGGCCACTGCGAGCTTTCTGGGCACACCCTCAGGGTCTCAGACGGATGTGCACTGGGCACTGCTAGCACGCACCATTCAGGACGATCAGCACTTTCTTCCACTGGGTGTTTCCCACTTTGGGGGTCTGGCAGAAGAGAATCTTGTGCTTGTCACAGACAAATATGCGGTCCAGGACAAACTTGGAGACAGCAGTGTGCGAGAGGTTCCTCAGGGCTTCGTCCCTGCAGACATTCCTGATGAGCTCCAGACGCTGCATGTAGACCAGCGGCTGGGCTGGCCGGCTGCCTGGAACCGTGTTCCCTGTCGGCTGCAAGCAGTAAGGGGCAACATGGCACAAGGGATCAGTAGAGGGAGCCGGGGCAGAGTCCTGTCAGGACCCCCTCCAGCTGGCCTGTCCCTTTCTTACCAGGCACAAGCCCTGCTCTGCTTTCCTTAGAGTGACAGCCCATCTCCAGGCTTTCCCAGGACCGCCCCCTGCCCTGGTAAGTTGTGCAGACTGACTGCCACCCCTGGTCGGGAAAACAAGTGCAACCTCGGGTCATTTGACTTTCCCCCTGAGAAGGCTGACTTAGGACACCGCAATGAACAAGCTCAAGTCCCCAGTGATGGCATGCACCCCTGAGGAGGTGTTAGAAACTAAAAGGACATTTGCAACACGGGAGGTCCTTTGCAAACACGGTTCAAGATCCTGCTGCTCTGCAGGGACAGGGCCCATCACCCCACAATTGCTTATGGGGTCCTCACTGTGCTCAGAGGCAGTTGAGGGTCTTCTCGAGGCCTCAGCTGAGTAAGAAACCCTGTGGCAAAGTGTGTGTGTGTGTGTGTGTGTGTGTGTGTGTGTGCATACTCGAACACACGTGTAGTGGGGGGAAGAGAAGCAGGGCACATCAGCAAACAGCAGCTGTTCCTCGGTGAGTTGGAACTCTCATTGCTCACGTCACAGGAACTGTGCCCCCAGATAGACCCACCTGGCTCTCCACAAAGTATCCCGAGGGCACCTCTGAATAGCGAGGCCATTTCCCCAGACTATTCTTCAGCCACCTCTACAGGGGCCCCAATTCTCAGCATTTTGAACACTTCTGCTACTGCATCTATTTCTTCCCTTAAAGCTACACAGAACTTCCAATTTCCAAGCAGATGGTCCCCCAAATTACTGGGGGGACCAAAATGCCCTCGCTTTATCTTTGAAAATGCAGTAAGCTTGGCAGGGCAATCCACTTATGGGCTGGTTGTAACAAGCTGTCCTCCCTGGGGAGGATGAAGCTTGAAGTGTCCTGCAAACTCCCAACAGCACTCTACTCTGACGGGGTGTACATTTCTGTTTTGACTGGGCTCTCATCTGTCGTTCCTATGTGAACCATGGACAGAAACCTTCTCCTTCTCTACGCTCACTTTTGGGCTGACAGGTATCCTCAGAGCCTGCTGCACCTGTTCTGTTTTTTTTTTTTCTGGCACAAGTGAGACCTCTAAGTCCCAGATTGGGCAAGTTTAGCACTGGAGAGGGAAACTTTTAGAGCGAATTCCTCATGCTGGCTAGGGGATGGTCAGGGATGCACGTGCCAGAGGAGCCTGAGCAGAAAGGTACACCACCAGAATGGCGGGGAAGGGAGAGCTGGGTGCGCGTCAGCAGCCTCGGGCTCTGCACTCTGCGGTAACCACGTGGTTTGGAGGATTTGCCTTTTCCTGACTCGGTTCTTGTGTCCACACAGTTGGGAGGTGGGATTGGCTGCTCTGCTGCCCGAGCTCCTTCTTGTTCTGACACCGCATGAGTCTGGCTTGGACACCATTTCCCACTCCCCAGCACATCCCACCCCCCTGGTGGGGCTCCCATTCAGCCAGCAAGGAACTCGGCAGGACCAACATCGGCCATGTCCTCGCTCACGATGCACGCGACGCTGCCAGGACCTCGTGCCTCCCTGAACGGGAGCTCCGGGTGAGCTGAGACGGGCAGAAGTGACAAAGCAACTGCTACAGAGGACGATGTGATGGCAAGTGGCAACCAGCCAGAGGGGAGAGCACACATGGGGAAGCCTGAGCTTCTGAGGGAAGGGGCTAGGGCTCCACCTGGCTCATGCCCACCTTTGGCTCCTCAGGAAAGTGCTTCTCTTCTGGCAGCTTCCCCATCTCCGGCACAGTCGTCAGGAACAGAAACTCCTGTTTGGCGTTATACACTGGAAGACACAGAGGTTATAATGTCTCTGGGGGAGGAACAGGCACCTGTGGATGACTGGGACAAAACAGAGACCAGAAATAGGTCCAGAAAAGGATGCCGGACTGATTTCTGACAAAGGTACTACAGTGATTCAATGGAGGCCACTCTTATTCAACCAACCATGCTAGAGCAACTGGGTGTTTACAGACAAAGAAATGAAGATTCATCTAAACTTCATGCCTTATTCTAAAACAAACTTGGTGGTCAGCAGGTGGTATGGTAGTTGGGGCAGGGCGCTGGACTCTCACACGGTCAACTGTGGTCTCAGTCTCAGACCTGGGGGCTTTCACTCTCTCTCTCTGGCCCAACTGAAGACATACAATAACAATAAATAAAATTAAATAAATAATTCTTTTACAAAATGAACTTGGATGGCTCATAGACATAAATATAAAACATAATACTATAAAACTTGGGAAAAAAAACCCAGGATATCACCTTTAGAAAAATTGATAAACGGAACTTCGTTAAAATTAATAAGTTTTGCTCTGTGGAAGTCCATTTAAACAGGAGGAGACATTTGGGAGAAAATATTTTAAAACTACCTATTTGACAAAGGACTCATATCTAGACTACGTAAAGAACTCTCAAAACTCGAAAAGCCAAATGATCCCATTAGAGAATGAGCAAGACATACACAGGCCCACCACTGTGCATGACTCGCCAATCAACAGGTGGAAAAATAATCAACATCACCAGCCTGGAGGCAGGTGCAAATGAAAACCAAAATGAGCTGTCACACACCTATCAGACTGGCTATGATTTAAAACAAACAAACAAAAAAGTGAAAACATCAAATGCTGGTGAGGATGTGGAGAATCTTGACCACTCACAAACTGCTGGTACAGAGTAAAATGGTACAACTCTGGAAACTGGCAGCAAAAGCACATGACGACCACATGACCCAGCAGAGGCACTCCCTGGCTTTAATCCAGGGAAACCACACGGAAGCCTGTAAGCAAATGTTTGCAGTAGTGGCGTTTTTAACAGACACAAATTGGCAAGAGTCCAGATGTCCTTCAACATATGAATGATTAATAAATGGCAGAACAGTCTTTTTTTGGGAAATGTACACAGTAATATAAAGGAATAATCTCCAGGTAATGAAGCTGTGTGAAAAAAACTTAATTCTGTAAAGTCACACATGAAGATATTTTGGAGAGATTTTTCACTATAGGGCGCGTGTGCTCGCCAGAGAGACAGAGAGAGACATAGAGACAGAAAGTGAGAAATCACCCCCCGGGGGGATGGTCATGCCGCAATCCCTTCTCCTCCATTCTCCTCTCGGGATCTTGGGCATGCACACACACACGCCCGGCGTGAGTTTTAAGCCACCGGGTCCGGGACGCGAACCGCGGTCAACTACGTGGGAGTCCAGCGACATAGCCATTACGCTAACTGCTGGTTCCCATATGAAGATATTTTAAAGAGTTCAGGCAAAAAAAGGAACAATGGAATTAAAGTGTAAGTTTATTGCATCACAAAAAATTTTTGAAACCCATGCATAATATATATTTTCCATAACTTATTGAAGACCTCTTGTCCTGCGCACAGAACACATTTTGAAATTATGGAAAGGAGAACAGATGAGTTCCCCTGGCTGGGGGCCAGGCGTGGCACAGGGCGAGGGATGGGTGTGGCTCTAAAGGACACAGGAGGGGTCCCTGCGGGGCTGAGAGCACCATTTACACCTTGATTGTGCCCATGGCCATAAGCTGACTGAGACAGGGCACTGGGTCTTAGCTCAACGTTACCATCGGGGGAAACCAGCAAAGGGCAAAAGGATCTCTGTGCTATTTCTTATGACTACATGTGATTCCACGATGATCTCGAAAAGGAATGAAAGGACATGTTAGCCCCAACCCAGAATACCTGAGACTTTTTATTTTTTTAAGAGGTTTTTGCTGAAGGGCGTGTGCGCTCACCAGACAGACAGAGAGAGACAGAGAGACAGAAAGCAAGAAATCATCCCCCAGGGGGGATGGCCACGCCACAATCCCTTCTCCTCCATTCTCCTCTCAGGATCTTGGGCATGCACGCACAGGCGCCCAGCGTGAGTTTTAAGCCACCGGGTCTGGGACGTGAACTGCGGTCGACTACATGGGAGTCCAGCGACATAGCCATTACGCTAACTGCTGGTCTCAATACCTGAGACATTTTTGATGAGAAGGCACCTTCAAAGCTACAAAGATGCCTCGAGCATTTTCTTCCTTCTTTCTTCCTTTTTTCCTTCCTTCTTTTTTTTCTTTTCTTTCCTCCCTTCCTTCCTCTTTTCCTTCCTTCCTTTTTTGCCATCCCCAACAGGGGCTTCATGCCACAATCCATTTCCGGTCTCAGCTGGCCTGGATCACAGGCACACATGCACAAATTTGGCTCAGAGGGGGTGACCCTGGAACACGAATCTGGACCTTCCCAACATGGGTCCAGCTGCATCACCCATGTCACCACTGGGCCCCACAAAGACGTCATTTTTGATTCTGAGTCTAAACATACCATATCATCAAATTCCCTTTGCTGACTGAGACAGATCTTTCTACAGTAACATCTAGCTAAAAGATGTATCAGTGCACGCGACATGGACTGCTTAACTGTCAAGTGAAGATAAGCCGTTGCCGCGGGAAGCACCGTGGCTGCACCGCTGAGCGGGAGGCCACAGCACTGTAAGACGTGATTGCTGCTCATAGCAGCCGTTTAAGACAGAGGAGCTCTTCCTGTCTGCTCTTGTGGTGGGGAACTGATGGAGGACGGTGGTGAGAAGAAAACCCACAGGTCCGCCAGCCCAGAGGACAGAGCCGGGAAGAGCAGTCTGAAGATACCCACGTTGTCCTTGTCCCCTGAACACAGAGGCCAAGGATTCTCCTCCCAGTTTACAGGAACTGGGACTTCATCAGGGGATTCCACTGTTAGAAGCTTTCGGTACACAAATACTGTGGCCACGTGTGGAAGGGACACCAATGAGAAGCCGCCACAGCCCCACACTATGGACGTCTCTTGGTTTCCTGGTGCACCAGCGGTTTAGCTGCCTTCATGGAGAGAGGAGCCAATGAGGCCCTGGGGCTGGGCTCACTCTACCTCAGCACTGGGGCAGGGCTCGAGGTGGGTGACACCCATGCCCTCTGACAGTCTCTGGGACGGGTGCTGAGGGTTTAACTTCTCTTGGATGGTTGACCTGTTAACCACCCAGACTGGCAAGGCACCCTGTACGCTCACTGCCTTCACTCAGAACTCGGCCAACGACATCTATCGTGACCCAAACCAGGTGCTTTGGGACAATGACATGACAGCCTGTCCAAGATGGGCCAGTCTCAACAGCCAGCAGCTTCCTCACCTCCTTTTGGGGCTAAGGGTTTACCACTGTCTGTGCACTGGCTCTGAAGCCACCAGAGGTGACCTATACCAGCACGACTCCCGTTTCACCAACCACAGCAACCACATAGCCACACTGAACCTCTGAGGCAGGCTGTCTCCTACCAGTCACCCTGCAGCAGGTGGCTGGAGGAGGCGGCGAGCAGGACCAAGGATAGGGACGAACGAAGCCCTCCTCTCCAGGCCGAAATCCTAAGGTTTTTTGTCTTCACAGGTTTCACCTTTTAGACCTGTTAATTTTTTGTTCCCTTCCCTGAAACTTTCTCAAGTGTCTCCACTTTTCTGAAACTACCTGGCATAAAACTTTCCACATCCTGACTCCCTCCCTTATCAGACACCACTGGGGCATGGGGCGTTCCCTAGAGGCTATTCTGCCAGGACGGTCAAAGCTTTGATTAGACGAAGATGCAGTGCATTCATGCTGGGAAAATTCATTTTGTATGCTATAAAGATACACAGTCATTAAATGTAGAAACATAAGATAAAGAAATAAAAAAATATGCAAGGGCACATATTTTATCTCACTATTATTGATGAAAGCCTCAGAAATATATTACACGTACTACTACGTATATCTTTCTCTCTTCTCCTCCTTCCCTCTCTCCTTTCTTCTTTCCTTCCTTTTGTCCATGAGCAAGAGAGACAGAGACTGCACCCCCAACAAAATTCTGATGCCAGGATCCACACCAGGCTTACTCACAGATGGTGGGCACGCACATACTGATGTGACCTGTCAACTGTGCAGAGTGTCTCGTTTCCCTGCCAAGCCACTGCCCAGCTCCAGGCTCTTACTTGGTTAAACAAAATAAACCATAAGCAATTTAACCTCACGCCCTGCCATCTGAGTGTCTTCTTTACAGGGAGGGATCTCGAGCAGCATCTGCTTCTTACTCTGGGCAGCTCTTTGTTTTCATTTCCCAGCCATGTTCCACATCTGTGGTTCTCCACTGGGTCCCACTCCCAGAGATGCGAGTCCCCTGGGCTCCAGGCAGCGAGGTTCACAAAGACCCCTGAGGATGCCAAAGTGCCTGTGGGGTGAGAAGCACCCTCTGGGTCCTAGCGAGGGCTCGCATGGGCTCGCTGTTCTTGGCGGCCCTGGACTGTGCTGAAGCTGCTGCATAAATGTCCACACCGTCTGACAGAGACCGCCATCGCACATCCCAGCCACCGAGACCCAACCTCACCCCTCTGCTGGAGCCTGTGGACCCAGTGTGAGGCGAGCTGTGACGCTCCTGATGCCCCGGTCACCCCAACACCTGCAGGTACAACGCCACCTGCCTGCTGCTGTGCAGACCTAGTTTCCTCACGAGAGCTCCTGGCAGACAGGGTGGGGTCTGTGATGACGCCAGCCAGGGCCCAGCACTACCTGCCTGAAAACCATTACTGAGTGCAGACTTCAGAGCTGAGGACCTCCACGCAGGGCTAATGGAAGGGCTTCCCTTGTCCCCCTGCAGATCTGCCTTCTAATCTTGTCATTCCTGTACAAGTGGGATGGGTAGAGAGGATTGGGGGGTGTGTGCCTGGGAGCTCTCTGAGGGGACAGAAGCCTGGAGGCTGGACGCACCATGTTCCCAGGCCAAGCCAGGCCAAGAGTCGCTACAAATGCACCATTTCAACATCTCCTAGTGCCTTGCCTTGGGGTTAAAGAGCACCGGCCACCACAGCCCCGTGCACACACTCAGCACCTCAGAGACCAGAGCCCCTCTTCGGATGCAGGAAGTGAGTCCATTTTGCAGGAAACACATTAAGGCTCAACTGTGTAAGCAACTGTGCTGTCTGGTGCACAAACCAGAATCAGCTCCTCTGGGACTGAACTGGATGCTTTCACGCCCCCATCTGAATGCTTCTGTTCAGGGAAGGAGACATGAAAAATCCTCCATGATGACCTGACACCACATATTTGAATGGCTCTCCTCCACTGCCCTGAAGGTGACCTTCAAACACCTGGCCACCAGTGCAGACACCAGCTGGCATGCAGGCATGCTAAGCAATAGTGACTGTGTCTCTCATGATGAGAGGAGGCAGAGAATTCCTAAGCTTCGAGCCTCCAAGACACGCTGATGCACGGTGCATGGTACTGCTGGGAGGAAGCCCCGCGACCTGCTTTTCAGCACCATGCTGGCATTGGCCAGAGACAACACCTTCCGCCTCCTAGGGGAGATGCTCAGGAAGAACCTTCTGTCCCGCTCCACTGCTGCCCCATCTGTAAAAAGGATCCAAACGCCACGCGTATCCTTTGATCCAGTCGCTGTGGTTACCTGAGTAGGTACCTAGGAACAGTATTTCAGCCAAGTTTCAATTAGCCAAACTTCATCCTGCCACGCAGCATACCTACCATCCGGGTCTTTAAAGGTCAAGGTGATGAACTTGCTGGCCACCATGAACATGAAAATCACCCAGAAGCACGCAGCCAACAGGAGCCACTGGTGGTGCATGTTGTCAAATGGCAGCCATTCAACGATCCTTCCTGGAAAACAGAAGGGAGACGCCCCTGCAACTTACAAACACATCCATTCACAAAAAGTAATTGAACGAACAAGTGATTACAGTTCATAGCTTCAATACAAATAATTAAAAAAATTTTCCGTTGCTATGATGGGCATTTTGACTTGTTTTTAAGAGATATTTTTTTGCTATAGGTGCGTGGGCTTGCCAGACAGAGACAGAGAGACAGAAAGCAAGAAATCGTCTCCCAGGGGGGATGGCCATGCCACAATCCCTTCTCTTCCATTCTCCTCTCAGGATCTTGGGTACACATGAACATGCGCCCGACGTGGGATCTGAACTGCAGTCTACTCTATGGGAGTTCAGTGATGTAACCATTACGCCATCTACAGGTCTCGCATTTTGACTTGTTTAACACCTCATGTTTAATTGTAACAATAAATGATCAACTTAATCATCAAAACAAGCGTGAAGCACCCTAAATGAAAGGATGCCATCTCTATTTGGTTTTGGAAGACAGGATGAGATTTTACTTCTATAGATTTGCTGCCTGACTCCTATCTGGCCAGGCTTGGGTTAGCTAGGGGAGCAAGAGGTCTGCGAAGAACCAGACCTTGGCCGGAGATGGCGTGGAGTGTGCAAAAGCCACAGTGAGGTCATTATGAGCAGGCCGTTTACAATCCTGATGGGCTGTCATGTAACCGACCAAGAGAACCTCTGAAGGAATGCACGCCGGCCTTCACCTCATTCACTTGCCTGCGAGGGCCTGTGCGGAACCCTGGGGCTGAGCGTTTCTCATGCTCTCGTCACGGCCTGGAGCGACGCGGGGCACAGCCGTCTTCAGCCCGTCACAGAGCTCACAGCCTGCTGTAGGGGACACACAATGAACTAGGAACTCACAGTCGATTTTCCACTAGAGAGACAAAAAGGATGCTTCATTTCATCTTTCTTAAGCTTTTTATTGGGGCCCTCAGGTGAATGGTGGCTAAGGCACTGGACCTCCACATGGCTGACTACGGCTCAAGTCCCAGGCACAGTGGCTTAAAAAAATCACATCCGGTGCATGTGCCTCATGCCCAAAATCCTGAGAGGAGAATGGAGGAAATAGGATCGTAGTGTGACCATTCTCACTTTCCCTCTCTCTGTTTTTCCAGCGAGTGCACCTGCCCTATGACAAATTCTAAAAAACAAACAAACAAACAAAACAATAACAACAACAAAAAAAACCTCATTATTATTTTTTAATTGTTAGACAGGCACACTTGCCAGAGAGAGAAGAGACCCCCTCAATGGGGGATGGTCCATGCCACAATCCTTTTCCCCTCATTTCCATCAAGATTTGGATGCACATGTACTCAGAGTGTTTTTCAAGCTGTGGGATCCTGGATTCAAACAAAAGTGGGCCATGAAAGATCTGGCTTCCTTTGCACATGCTTAATCACTGAGCTAAGGGTCTGGCCCCGCATCTCACCTTTAACACAATGCTTCCTCAAGATTACCAGACTATTTAACACCACACTGGGCTGGGCTGGTTTCTGCCATCTGAGTGTGGCCATCTATCACTTCTTACTATTGCCAGAGAGTGTAAGCGCTTGCCAGAGAGAGGCAGAGGGAGAAAAAGAAGAAGAGAGAGAGGAAGAAAGTGAGAAAGCACCCTCAATGGGGCGTGGGCACACTGCCATGCCTTCTCATTTCTCCCTCCTCTCGGGATTTCGGGCATATGTATACGTGCACCTGGCACGTCCTTCAAGTCTCGGGGTCTCTAACTTGAGCTGTGCAGTTGACTCTGTGGGATCTAGC
Source organism: Tupaia belangeri chinensis (assembly GCF_000334495.1). Classification (NCBI taxonomy): domain Eukaryota; kingdom Metazoa; phylum Chordata; class Mammalia; order Scandentia; family Tupaiidae; genus Tupaia; species Tupaia belangeri. The sequence goes on from NW_006204133.1 coordinate 4,537,101, forward strand.
TCCTTACCCACCATGCCATGGGCTGGCTCCATCCATCACTCCTAAGAAGCAGGGAGAACTGGTCCTCTTCATATGGTACTGGTGGTCAGGGATCTCAGAGCGCTTTGAACCCCACACAGTCAGAGCTCAGCGAGGACACAGGTGAATGACTCCCCTCATCATCTCAGCAACGTGTATGTCTTAGACTCTCACGGAACCAGACATCTGAAGTCCAGATCCCTTCCACAATACCTGAAGTGGTTACCCGGCCTGCTCCTGAATATAGCCTGAGAAGGGGAACTCACCACCTGTCGGGCCGCCCGTGCCATTACAAGGTGGTGCAGAAGCTCCCGCTAGAGCTCAGTGCACTTCTTGGGTCACCATATGGGGCTGCCAGACTAAACAAACAATAATACAGGGTGTCAGGTAGGTTTACATTTCAGATGGATGACATATAATACTTTTAGGTTTTTTTTTGTTTTTTGTTTTTGTTTGTTTTTTAGTTTGCTTTTTCTTTTTTTTGAGAGGTTTTTTTCCGCTATAGGGCGCGTGTGCTCGCCGGACAGACAGAGAGAGACAGAGAGACAGAAAGCGAGAAATCCCCCTCCAGGTCACGCCACAATCCCTTCTCCTCCATTCTCCTCTCAGGATCTTGGGCACGCACACACACACGCCCGGTGTGAGTTTTAAGCCACCGGGTCCGGGATGCGAACCACGGTCGACTACGTGGGAATCTAGCGACATAGCCATTACGCTAACTGCTGGTTCCCCATATAATCCTTTTAGTACAAGTATGACCTTGATACTGCATGGGACTTGCTCATACTAAAAAAAAAGCTGTATGTAGTTTTCTGAAATTCAAATTTAACTTAGTGCCCACTAGTCTACCTGGCAACAGCAGCCAGCAAGGGACAGATCTAATCCCCCTTTACCTGCCTGAAGCCAGCTGCCCATTCTTGAACTAGTCTCCTCCTTCTGCCTCCAGGGTTTAAATCTCTGCCTCACCGCCCACTGGCTCTGTGGCTGGCAGTCACTTGACCTCTCTAAGCCTCAGTGTCCATTGTGGTTACAAGGCCCTCCTCCTCCCAAGGGGCCGTGAGGATTAAATGAGGGGATGCAGATGAAAGGTGAGCGCCCATGGGCCTGCAGCAGACTTCCATAGGCATAAGCTGCCCGTCCCTCGCAGCCTTTGGGACTTCCTGATGGAGTCTATACCCCTGTATGAGGTTGTTGGAAAAGTGATGATGTACTTTTTCTATGAAAAATGTGTCATGGGACCAGCAGTTAGCGTAATGGCTATGTCACTGGACTCCCACATAGTCGACTGTGGTTTGTGTCCCGGACCCGGTGGCTTAAAACTCACGCCGGGACGTGTGCGTGCATGCCCAAGATCCCGAGAGGAGAATGGAGGAGAAGGGATTGCAGCGTGGCCATCCCCCATGGGGGGTGATTTCTCGCTTTCTGTCTCTCTGTCTCTCTCTGTCTTTCTGGTGAGCGTATGT
>NW_006204133.1:4538612-4556664 GCF_000334495.1 Tupaia belangeri chinensis
AGAAAAAAACCCCCTCAAAAAAAAAAAAAAAAAAAAAAAGTGTCATGACATTCCCAACAACTCAATAGATGTAGTTGCCAGAAATGAATGTGACAGGGTCTTGTCAAGTTTCCCCTGAGAAGAGGGGAAAGGGGCAAACTTCCCAGGTGATAGTGAACTGTGGCCTTCTAGAGACATGTAAGGCTGATCTTGCCCCAAGGACTGCAGTCCCAATTCCACACAACATCCACAGATCCCATCCCTGGGGTCGCCATGGGAGCCGCATGGAGAAGCCCCAGCTTCTTGGCCATTTCTAGCTGCTGCAGTGGGTTGGGGAGGGAGGAGAGAGTGCTGAAACAAGTGCCCAACGGGCTGTTGTGATCTGAACAGAGCTGCTGGCTCTGAGCGGCCAGGGGCTGGCAAGCCACCCTCTTCAGGAACAAGCACTGTGGACAAGGGAGCCAAGAAAGGGCAGCTGCCGGGCGGCACCTCACCCACGGACACGCTGATCTACAGAGCCAGCGGGGCGGGTCTCTTGGTGCTGCCCACCCACAGCTGCCTGCTCTGCTGGTACCTCCTAGATGCCCTGGCCATGAGGCGCCCTTGCCCAGCCTCAGGCCAGTTCTAAGGGGATTTCACAGTTTAAGAATTTAATCTGTCCAGGTCAGCTGCAGTTGTGCAGCAGAAACACAATGCCCTGCAACATTAAAGCCACATGGGGAGAATCCGCTTTACATCCTAAGCTTCACTTCTCCCTAGTGTCTCAAGCACCCAGACCAGGCTGTGTCAATGACCCTGACCTACTGCAGGGTCTCTCGCAGGTCCCCACAGAGCCCAGGGGGGCAGCTCTCCAAGGAGCTGCTCCCAGCCACTGGGCTTGCATAACGCAGGGTGTGCATGATCTGCCTTTCCCCATGGACAGCTCTACTCGACCCCACCCTGCTGGTGCCCCCGTTGTCACCCTGTCTCTTCACCATGCTCCATTCCCTGCACTGTACACAGCACAGCCCAAATGCCTTCACTGTATGTTCTCAGAATGTGAGCTCATGCAAAAGTTAGTACACCCAGGACTAGCACAGGACTGGAGCAAAGCAAAATGGTAACTGTCACCTGCTGAGTGACGCCCAGGAAAACCCAGGCGAGCTGAATGTGGTTTAGGGGGCAGCTTGCCCGAACCTCTGAAAGCCCAAAGACAAGTGGGGGAGGGGATGAGCCACAGGTCCCAGCCATTAACCCTGCAGCCACATGCAGCCCACCTTCCAGCATGGCCCTCTGCTGGGACAGATGTACTGAATGTGTATATCCATGCAAGGGAGGCATAGAAAATATAAACTCAAAGATGAGCCAGATTGGTGAGTCTTGCGTTGCCTTCTTTGTAGGAGAGAGGAAAATGGGGGAGTGGATGGACCCACTGCTGAGACAGTAGTTACTGAATGATTCTCTTTGGGAACTGGATGGACCAGCAAGTTACTGCAAGGTCAGGGGTAAAGGGTGAAAGTGCAGAGGGACAAGGCTGTCTTACACAGGTAAAGTTTCTTAGCTCCCTGTAGAAGAATAGGTGTCCTGAGTGCAGAGACCTCTAGTCCTTGTCTCAGGTTGCTTGATGAGATTCCTAGGGAAGGGAACCAGCAGTTAGCGTAATGGCTATGTCACTGGACTCCCACGTAGTCGACCACGGTTCGCGTCCCAGACCCGGTGGCTTAAAACTCACGCCAGGCACATGTGTGTGCGTGCCTAAGATCCCAAGAGGAGAATGGAGAAGAAGGGATTGCGGTGTGACCATCCCCCCTGGGGGGTGATTTCTCGCTTTCTGTCTCTATGTCTCTCTTTGTCTGTCTGGCGAGCCCACGTGCCCTATCGCAAAAAAACTCTCCAAAAAAAAAAAAAGAGATTCCTAGGGAAGAGGTTAAGACAACTGCCTTTCTATTAGAAAGGTTCCTCAGTCACTTAAGGAAATAGCAGAGAGAGCCTTTCTCAGTACATGACAAAGTTAAAGTAACCTGGACTTTATTTTTAAGGCCCCTCAGTGTGTCAGAGTCTTTGAGGTGCATTGGTGAGTGTTAGGGTTTGGAGTAAGACTCAGGAAGTGAAGAAAGGAGTTTATTGAGAGAAAGAGTGCCAAGGAGTCTGAAGTCAAAGGTGCTTCAGCCCACCCCACCAAGGAGACAGATGTCTTTATAATAGGAGGGGTGGAGGGCTGGGAGTCACAAAAATGGCAGGTACTTTTTTTTTTTAGAGTTTTTTTGCAATAGGACACATGCACTCACCCAAGAGACAGAAAGTGAAAAATCACCCCCTGGAGGGGGTAGCCATGCTGCTAACCCTTCTCCATTCTCTTCCTGGGATCTTGGGCATGCATGCACACATACCTGGTGTAAGTTTTAAGCTGCTGGGTCTGAGACTTGAACCACAGTCAACTCTGTGGGGATCCAGCAACATAACCATTATGCCATCTACTGGCTCCAATGGCTGGTAGTTTGATTAGCTTACTTGCCACTGTGATCTTATCAGCCCATCTGTGGGTGTCGGCTGCTGATAAGGGAGGGTCTTGGCCAAGGATTCTGGCCAAAGGTTGCTGCAACCATCTCATTTTCTGATGGGAAATTATCTAAAGGCCATTCAGGGTCTGATCTAACAGCGAATAATTATTTTATATTATTTTGTCTTATACTTCTATGCACATATACACCTACTCCTGTTTGAGGGTTGTATGTTATAAAATACCTAGCTTGGTGGGTATTTTGACAGGGGACCAGGCCATAATCACCGGTTCTGATTGGCTTAGAGCGTGTGTGATTTAGAGAACAGATTCAATAGAAACTATATCCAGCATCCTTTTGGACAAGAAGCATTCTCGAAAATATACAAACACACGGAAACTAAACAACCTACTTCTGAGTAACTTAACTACCAAAGAAATTAAGTCTGAAATTTTACAATTTATGGAAACAAATGATAATGAGTAGACAAGTTTCCATAATCTGTGGGACATCACAAAACAGTCATAAGAAGGAAATCAATAGCAATTAGTGCATATAAGAAAAAGATGGAAAGGTGGCAAATAGATAACCTAACATCATGCCTCAAGGAATTGGAAAAACAAGAACAACAAAAAATAAATGCCAGATGTAAAGAACTAATAAAGATTTGAGCAGAAATAAATGAAATAGAAAATAAACAAACTATAAAGAAATATAAATGAAAGGAAAAGCTGGTTCTTTGAAAAGATTAACAAGATCAACACACCATTAGCTTGACTGACAAAAAGAAAGAAACCAGGTAAATCAAATACGTAATGCAACAGGCAACATTACAACAGATAAAATAGAAATACAAAACATTATTAGAAGATACCATGAGCAACTAACGCCAACAAACAAGAGAACATGGAGGAGATGGACAAATTCCTGGATGCATATAATCTACCAAAATTGAATTGGGAGGACACAGAAAGCCTGAACAGACCCGTAACAAAGCCATAAGATTGAGTCAGTAATGAATAACTTCTCAACAAGGAAAAGCCCAGATCCTGATGGCGTCACATCTGAATTCTACAAAACTTTTAAGGAAGAGTTAACCCCAATTCTACTCAAATTATTTCTGAAGATCCAAAAAGAAGAAAATCTTCCAAATTCATTTTATGAAGCCTCTATCATCCTCATTCTCAAAACAGATAAAGACATGACAAAAAAGGAAAACTACAGACCAATATCTCTGATGAATACAGATGCAAAAATTGCCAACAAAATACTTGCAAATTATATCCAACAATATGTAACAAAGATTATTCATCATGTCCAGGTAGGCTTTATTCCAGTGGTTCAACATACACAAGACAATAAATATAATACACCATATTAATAGAAAGATAAAAACCATATAATAATTTCAATTGATACAGAGAAAGCATTTGATAAAAATACAACATCCCTTCATGATAAAGACTCTCAGCAAGATTGCTATAGAAGGGTCATTTCTCAACACAATAAAAGCCATATATGAAAAGTCTATAGGTAACATTATACTGAATGGAGAATAGCTAAAAGCTTTTCCACTAAAAACTGGTACTAGACAAGGCTGCCCACTTTCTCCAGTGCTTTTTGATATAGTGCTGGCAGTCTCAGCCAATGCAATCAGAAAAGAGAATATAACAGGCATTCAAATAGGCAAAAGAAGAGTTGAAATATCTTTATTTGCAGATCATATGATAATATACTTAGAAGACCCAAAGGTTTCCATGAAAAAACTTCTTGAAATAATAAATCAATACAATAAGGTCTTGGGATACCAAATCAACATTCAAAAATCTATAACACTTCTATATACAAGCAAGGTGAACAAAGTAGACCTGAAGAAAGGAATCCCTTTTACCAAAATCACAAAATGTATAAGATACCTAGGGATAAAACTAACTAAGGAAGTCAAACACCTTTGCAAAGAAAACTATGAAAATAAAAAAAAAAAACTGAAATGGACACACAAAAGTAGAAGGACATCCCATGTTCCTGGATTGGAAGAATTAATATAATCAAAACGGCAATTCTACATATTTAATACAATTCAAATCAAAATACCAGAGGCATTCTTCACAAATCTAGAAAAGACAATCATAGAATTTGTCTGGAACCATAAAAGACCTTGTATTGACAAAGCAATTCTGCACAAGAAGAGTAGAGTGGGCGGCATATCACCCCCTGACCCCAAAATATACTATAAAGCTGTGATAAGCAAAACAGCATGATATTGGTACAAAAACAGACAGGTGGACCAATGGAATAGAGACCTCAGAAATAAACTCCAAAGTTTACAGCCAACTGATTTTTGACAAAGGATACCAGTCAATCCATTGGGAAAAGGAAAACCTCTTTAGCAAATGGTGCTAGAAAAACTGGGTATCCACCATGAAGACGAAACCAAATCCCAATCTTTCACCATTAACAAAAATCAACTCAAAATGGACCAAAGATCTGAACCTAAGACCTCAAACTATAAAACTATTGGTGGAAAACACTGGGGAAACTCTGGGAGACAATGGGGTAGGCAAAGACTTCTTAAATAAGACTCCCAAAGCATGGGCAATATTCCCTAATATAGAAAAGTGGGACTATATCAGATTAAGAAGTTTCTTCATGGCAAAGGACACAGTAATTAGTGTGAATAGACAACCCTCAGAATGGGAGAATATTTTCGCAAAATACACTTCAGATAGGGGACCGATAGCCAGAAAACACAGGGAACTCAAAAAAATTTTTAAAAAAATGACGAACCCAATTAAAAGATGGAAAAATGAGCTGAACAAAAATCTCTTTAAGGAAGACATACGAACCACCATAGAGCATATGAGGAAATGCTCCCTCATCGTTAAGTGAGATGGAGATTAGAACCACTATGAGATACTACCCTATCCCTGTCAGAATGGCAAAGATGAAAAATACAAAAAGTGATGTGTTGATGGGGTTCTGGTGAAAGGGAAGTCTCCTACGCTGTTGGTGGAAATGTAAATTGGTTCAGTCATTGTGGAAAACAATATGGAGGTTCCTCAAAGATCTACAAATTGAACTACCATGATGAATGAAGCAAGTGAGGCTATTCACTATTTACTTAATATATCCTATCTGCACTCTATGGTAGAGATTGAAATATGGGAGGGCATAAAAGTGAGGTAAATAGTTATAGACACTGAAGACAGTGTGAAATGGGAGTGGGGGAAAGAAGGGAAGAGTATAGAGAAGGACAGCATGAGAAAAAATACAGAGGCAATACATTTGTGGGACACGGAAATGGTTTATTGCCTGTTGATGATAACACGTATAGTACTCTCTACTGAACTGGTTTGAGAAGTATTTCATGTTAGGTAAATACTCTTTACAAGACAAATGATGTATAATGATTGAATTTTTAAAAAATAATGAGAATAAAAATAACAATAATCTGAAAAAAAAGAAAGGCTATTTGATGATGATGGAGATAGTAATGTCTAATCAATCTTGACTGAGATGCATGGTAATCATGCTGGAAAAATAAATGTTATACATTATAAAGATATATGTGATTAAATGTAATATAAAAAAATGAAAAAAATCTGTCTGCCTTTCTCTCATTAACCTATTGTCAATGATTTTCAGCAAACCCCCCAGGAGGGAAGGTAAAAGTCCTTCATCTCTGGAACATTAAGTTCATCATGAAAACGTGAACAATAAATAATAAACTAGGTGCCATGGATAATCACAGTGAATCCCACGCTAAACACACACACACACACACACACACACACACACACACATTCTTGTCCTAAGAAGCTTGCAAGTCTCATAGAAAGACCTACATGGACCAACATTTGATCTAAGAAATGGTATGAGAGAGAGAGAGGCACCATCCTGTAAGAGGAAAATCCAAGGGGGTGCGGCCTGAGTGGAGAGATCAGGGACACACAGTTATCTAACGAGGTGAAGGGACAGGGCTCCTGGCCAAGGTGACAGGAAGGCCCATATGGCTGAGTCTCCAGAGCAGAGATGAGGCAGAGCAGGTGCAGGTTGTGGACGGGACATAGGAAATTCGACAAGCAAGGATTAATGAAAAGGGCCTAAGATGAGCCTTACCTAAGGAAGTAAGTAAACTTGCTCAGGTTAAGGGCCCAAGATAAAGCACCCTCTCTCCCAAAGAAGCTTTGATAACAGGAAAAACATGTGTCAGACCTTTTTCTCCTGCCACCTCTGGCAATCACCTGCAGCTGAGAGGCTGAAAGCTGCATTCCTGAGAAAGACCAGCACTACCTCCTCCCCCAACCCCACCTGATCCAGACCAGACCTAAGCTTGCAGAGTTTATCCTTACCCTCCCCCTACATAGAGACCATAAAAAGACCCTCTTCACCGAAAGGCATGTACCTGTGAACCTGCTCAAGACTCACCCAGGGTATTCTTGCTCGGTCTTTCCTGGGCACTCTCGCCCATGCTCTGAGCTCTAATAAACTTCACTTCTGCTCATGCTCACATTTCTGTCTCTGGTAAATTCTTTTACCAAACCTATATACTGGCCCTACTGCCCCACCGTACCACCACACAGGTCAGACGGTCCAGGACCTCACAGAGGTGCTAGGGGATTAAAGTTTTTCCTTGTAAGCAATAGAACCAGTGAAGAGAGTTTTAGATGAAAAGAGAAAGGGCGGTGTCGTGACAGGACTGAAAACCTGAAACTATTTCTCTGGCAGCAGAGTAGAAGATGCCAAGAGCAAATGTCCACTCAGCCATTGTCTAGTGTCAAGGCCATCTTCCTAGGAAGGAGGAGAGAGTATTCTAATTAGACACCAAAAGCCTCCACATCACACCACTGCCTTTGTCTCTAAAAACCAGCAATGACCCAATAAGATCCACAGTATCGTTATGTTGGGTAATAATGAGGAATACTAAAGAGCGATGCGTGCAGTTAGCTGTGCTGTAACATGCTTTGAGGCTGCATGCATCCCACCCCAGACCTCCACCTGGCAGTGTCTGACTCTATGAAGGGCAATGGTTCCCAGCCCTGGCTGTACACGAGAATCATCTGGGTAGCTTTTAAGAAATACAGTAAAGGCCCTGGGCCCCAAGAACACTCCAGTCATTCAAGAGAACACAAATCTCTGGAGGTGGCACTAGGTATGTATTAAAAGCTCTGCACAGGATTCTAATGAGCAGCCAGGACTCAGAACTGCTGGTCCAGGCCCCAAGTCCTTTGCAAATTTAACACCCACATGAATCCCCTGGGGATCTTGTTAAAATGAAGATTTGAGGCATTCCGGCATAATAGCCATTCTCCCACCACCTCCTTCTATTTTAACAAAGAAAATTGGCAGTGAAAGTGCATTTAGTCAACAAGAGTCTATTGATGTTCTGAATTACATGTGTTCTGAATAAACAGCTTGACGAGGTTTAATTAGAATCTAAGACCTTCCATCACTGTCCCCATTTCACTCCTTCCCTGCCTTCCCATCTATAGGTAACTAGACTAGAGAGTTAGGATTGGTCTGACCTTGAGAAAAAAACCTTGATTATGTGCCCCATTTTTTAAACAAAAAGAAAGGCATTCCAATTTCACCCAGCACCAGCTCCTTTAAGCCTGCCCTGTTCTCTACACTATTTCCTTGAACACAGAACTACAGAAATTCTCCCCATGCTTCTGTCCAAGGATGACACCCCCTGTCTGTCTGCAAGGGTACTGGGACCTGCCATGAACAGTCCTTTCTTCAGTGCTCAGCTAAGGGCTGCTGCTCTTCCTGCAGCCTTAAAAAGCCTGAATTTTCTGTAAGGAACTCCCGTTTGTTCAAGGAGCCAAGACAACCCCTAACTTGCCTCTTGCAGCTAACGTGGTAACAAACCAGATACCCTGCCTCCCCTCTGGTCACAGTGCACCGCTCTGAGCAGGACCAGCGGCTCCCCAAAAGGTGGCACACCCATCTGCAGAGCTTTCCTATTCCAGCCCTTAAAAAAGGCCTGGCTATGTCGCTGGATTCCCATGTAGTCCACCGTGGTTCGCGTCCCAGGACCCGGTGGCTTAAACTCACGCCGGGCACATGTGCATGTCCAAGATCCCGAGAGGAGAATGGAGAAGGGATTGTGGAATGGCCATCCCCCCTGGGGGGTGATTTCTCGCTTTCTGTCTCTCTGTCTCTCTCTGTCTGTCTGGCGAGCACATACGCCCTATAGCAAAAACCTCTAAAAAAAAAAAAAAAGCTTTTCAGGATAAGACAAAAACCAGATACCCTGCCTCCCCTCTGGTCACAGTGCACCGCTCTGAGCAGGACCAGCGGCTCCCCAAAAGGTGGCACACCCATCTGCAGAGCTTTCCTATTCCAGCCCTTAAAAAAGGCCTGGCTATGTCGCTGGATTCCCATGTAGTCCACCGTGGTTCGCGTCCCAGGACCCGGTGGCTTAAACTCACGCCGGGCACATGTGCATGTCCAAGATCCCGAGAGGAGAATGGAGAAGGGATTGTGGAATGGCCATCCCCCCTGGGGGGTGATTTCTCGCTTTCTGTCTCTCTGTCTCTCTCTGTCTGTCTGGCGAGCACATACGCCCTATAGCAAAAACCTCTAAAAAAAAAAAAAAGCCTTTCAGGTATAGACAAACTGCAAGATCTGAAACCAAGCAAGAGGGTCAGGCTCTTTAAAAGCCCAGGAGGCAGAGCCTGAAGCTTTATGAGGAAAGCAGGATGGAGGAAGCAAGAGCATGAGTGAACCTCGGAGAAGCCCTAATCTCTTTTCTCCTCCCTCTCTCTGAAAGGAAAGAAAAACAGCACACAATTTACATGCGTGTAATTAGGAACCGATGCCATTACCATCTTCTGATGCAAATCCTCCCTCCCTGCATTTTAAGAAATACCTGTAAATTCCTTTTGCTCTGCTGCCAAAACATCCCACGCCAGCGGCTTTTTCTCCAGCATTTGAGCTGTCTCTGAAAGCACAAAGCCTTTCTTACCCTGTGCTGAAGAGTCTGACTCCCACCTGCCGTGCCCTACTTTTAATATGCACATTTGCTTATTAAAGGTCCGGGAAAAAGTTCTGTCTAAATAAGTCCACTGAACTCTGTTTATAAACAGTTTTTTCCCAAAGGTCCTCATTCACTCAGCCATATTTACCAAGTGCCTGCTCTGAGTGTGAGGCATCCCGGGCCCCGGGGCTACACCACCACCTTCTCCTTGCTCAGGGTGCTTTGCTCTTCCAGAGGTGGACAGGCCCTAAACAAACAGGGATTAATGCACAGGATCACGGCAGGTGAGAGAGGATATGGCAATGATACAGGAAAATACGGATGCAGAAAGTTGGGGTGTGTGGGCCCAGCACACAACGCAGGAACAGCAGCAAACTCGATTCTTTGTCTCACGCTCACAAAGAATGAGAGTTGTGGATACAGAGAAGGAATAGTAAATCGGAGTTGGCTAAGAAAGGTCAGGGTCCCAGGCAGGGAAAGGGTCCTGGAAAACGGGTTGCCCATGAAAACTGAAGCGAGGGTTTGTTTTTAAATCTGTGTCGAAGGGGTTTTGTTTGAGCTTCTTGTTTATACTTAGGATTGTTTAGTCTCTGAGAAGCTGACTTTATGTGACAAGAGAGAAGTGGCTTGAAGAAGGCTGTTATATTGAGAAGTGTCAGCTCATTGACAAGCTTAGTGCTGTTCAAAAGGAGTTTGCAGAGAGTAAAATACCAGGTTCTTTAGGTCTGGATCTCTAAAAGATTTGCCCTAAGATGCAGAATGAAACACTAGAAACACATGGAAAGTAGGAAAAGAGAAGTTTTTAATAGAAAAGTAAAGACTTGGGACCAGCAGTTGGCGTAATGGCTATATCGCTGGACTCCCATGTAGTTGACCACAGTTCGAGTCCTGGACCCAGTGGCTTAAACTCACGCTGGGCGCGAGTGCATGTGTGCCCAAGATCCCGAGAGGAGAGTGGAGGAGAAGGGACTGTGGCGTGGCCATCCCCTCTGGGGGATGATTTCTCGCTTTCTGTCTCTTTGTCTCTCTGTCTTTCTGGCGAGGGCAGGCGCCCTATAGCAAAAACCTCTCCAAAAAAGAAAAAGAAAAAAAAGTAAAGACTTCTAATACGAAGGAAATATACCCCTATGCCTGAAAGACATGTGGTGGGCAGCTGCCAGAGCATGAGGTATTTGTTACTTTTATGCTGGGGACTGGTAATAAATATTTAGCAGGGGAAGGTCTGTCAGAGTCTCTTCTTGTTTGGTTTCCTGGGCTTTTCTTGAGCCTGCTCATCTCTGTCAGGTGAGGAACTTAACTGTGTAATCACACATGCCCAGGATGGTCTTTGAAGGAATTAGCACCCATTTGTGAATGCACTGCCCAGATGCTGACTTCCTGCCCCACCCCAGTGGTGAATTTCTGTGTGCATATCTGGGACTGCAGAAGGAAGACAACAACCTTCCTGGTGCTGAGAGCCAGGTGGGAAGGGTGGGAAGAAGGAATCTTCAAAGAGGGTCCGGTTGCATTTCCTGATGTGTTGGAAGGATCAAGCAAGCTGTAAACAGCTCTGGCTGTAAGAAACCCTCTGTGTGAGCAAGTGCAAGAGCTAATACTCATCTCTAGTGAAAGCAATGACTGATGCTTCTCAAAAGCTTGACCAGAGTGCCTCCATTTTATAAGCTGGCTCTATCTCAATACATATGTGTGTCCATTTCCTATCATAGTGACTCTTCCTCCCTGCCCTATTTACCTACTCACTGGGTCTAATTCCTGTCTCAGCGAGGGCCTCTCAGAGTGAGGGAGCAAACCATGCACACCCCTAGTCTGAGTTCCAGAATTCTGCAAACTACAGGCAAGCCAGTGGTCCCATGCGGAGTGGGCAGGAAGGCCAGGCCAGGATCAGATCAAGGGCCCTTTAGTGAAATGGAAACCCCCGGACCCTCACCCCACTGCAGACATCCCAGGGGTCACTTGTCCAATACAGTGTGAAACTTCTAAAATACACCCAGACACAAAAGGCAGCTTCGCCAAAAAAAAAAAAAAAAAAGATTCTGGACAACACATAAGCAACTGGTGAGCCTGACAGGACCAACGAGGAGAATAAAATTAGACAGCCCAGGGCTGCAGCAATGGCGACACCTCACCATTGACCTCGCTGTACTGTTTGATTTTGAATGACAATGTATTACCCAATGGATGCAATTATTACATTACAACTTAATAAAACAAACTATGGTGTGAAAGAAAAGCAGTCCAGAGCAGTACAAGGTCCATTTAAATCTTAAAAGGCTTCAGTAAAGCATAAGATGGAGTCTTTGGTTATGTCCCAAGCCCATCCAGGTTATTGTCCCAAAAAGACATGCTTCAGTTTACTATAATCAAGCTGTGATGCTGCAACAGGACTTTACAATGGGACCCTCCCTCTTCTTCCCAGTGTTCTTGAGTCGTGATGACAAGAATAAGGTACAGCCAGTCAGTTGCCTGAGTTATTTTAAATGGACCAATGTAAACGCTTGACAGTATGTAACCTCCCTTCTCCTCGTTACATAAACCAGCTTTCTTAGTCACCATTCAGAGGAGCACATGTCTGGGAACCTGGAAGTTTGCTCCTCTGAACAAGCTGTCCTAAGTTCTGACTCAAATAAACCACTTTGATTTTACTTATTTTGCCTCAGTATTCTTTTAGGTTGACAGTCGCATACTAATTTATAACACAGGTAAACTTCTGATACACGGCATGGTCATTTTTAATGCATACTAAGAGTTTCTCTCATTCTAGTTTAGGAGTTTCTATTCTCTCTCATCCTTATAGTTTACTCCCTTAAAGTGATTATCATTCTTTTTTTTTGGAGAGGTTTTTGCTATAGGGCACATGTGCTCACCAGACAGACAGAGACAGAGAGACAGAAAGCGAGAAATTACCCCCCCCCCGGGGGGGATGGCTGTGTCACAATCCATTCTCCATTCTCCTCTCGGGATCTTGGGCACGCACGCACATGTGCCTGGTGTGAGTTTTAAGCCACTGGATTCAGGACTTGAACTGTGGTCGACTACATGGGAGCCCAGCGACATAGCCATTATGCTAACTGCTGGTCCCGATACTGGATACATTCTTAAATGTGCTATGTTATATATCATTTTAATGTGCATTTCTCACTTCATGGGTTTTTTTTTGCTAATGACTTATTACTTGCTGTTTATTTTATATGCATTTTAGACTATGGACATAATGCTAGACAAAAGGCTAATTCAAGCAGTTTTCTTATTTAAGTTCAAAATGGGTCATAAAGCAGCGGAGACAACGTGCAGCATCAACAACGTCTTTGCCTAGGAACAGCTAATGAACATACATACAGTGCAGTGGAAGCTCAAGAGGTTTTGCAGGGGACCAGCAAGTGGCATAGTGGCTAAGGTGCTGGATTCCCACATGGCTGACCATGGTCTGAGTCTCAGATCTAACAGCCTGAAAATCACTCTGGGTACATGTGCATATGTGACCAAAGTCGTGAGAGGAGAATGGAGGAGAAGGGACGGTGGTGTGGCCGTCCCCCCATGGGGTGATTTCTCACTTTCCCTCTTTTTGTGTCTCTCTGTCTCTCCCTCTCTCTATGGTTAAGACATTCTTATAAGTAATAACAACAAAATATGGTGAACACCTATACAGGCCTCACTGAATGCTGGGCACGGGTTTTAGCAGATATGAATTCACTCATCTCAGCCTAATGACAGATATTATTATTACATTTAGGGGCATGTATGTATATATATATATATAAACACACACACACACATACACGAGAGAGACTTCAAAAAGTTCATGGAAAATGGAATTAAAGTACAAGTTTATTTTGATGCAAAAAATAAAGTATTGATCATGTTTAAGTTTTAATGCTTTATTACTCTTGTTGATTATATTATGCATTTTCTTTGAGCCTTCTGAAGATCCCTCACACTCCTCCTCAAGAGTTTTAAATTCCTTAAAATCTCTATACAAGCAAGAAAGGAACCTGTAAGAACATGGGACGGCGTGAATCTCAAATAACTGGTGAGCTCACCTTCTCCTCATGTACTTTCTGAGGCCTGGGGATCCCATTCCCTTGCAGTGTTGCCCCTGCCCCAAGTTCCTGGTTCCTTTAGTCACTGTACAGGATAAAACAAAACAATGAACATTAAAAACCAGAGAATCGACTTACGTTAACACAACTTGGTTTATACTTTGGAAATGGTTAATACTTGCGACCGTATTTGCATACTAGGACAGCCTCTGTTCCTGCAGTTTCACCCTTTGCCTCACCTTTCGGTACCGTGTGGGTCCGATCCAGCTCCCCAAGAGTCTCACTTAGAAACCACTGTTTCACCACTGGCCCATTCATTTCCCCATCTTCCTCTCCTATGAAGAGTATATAAAGGGCCTTCAAAAGCTCATGTTAAACTGGTATTAAAGTACAAGTTTATAGGACCAGCAGTTAGCGTAATGGCTATGTCGCTGGACTCCCACGTAGTCGATCGCGGTTCGTGTCCTGGACCCGGTGGCTTAAAACTGATGCTGGGCGCGTGTGCGTGCGTGCCCAGGATCCTGAGAGGAGAATGGAGGAGAAGGGATTGAGGCGTGGCCATCCCCTCTGGGGGGTGATTTCTCGCTTTCTATCTCTATGTCTCTCTCTGTCTGTCTGGCGAGCGCACGCGCCCTGTAGCGAAAACCTCTCCAAAAAAAAAAAAAAGTACAAGTTTATTACGGTGCAAAAAAATTTTTAAAAGATGTATTTTCCCACAATATGCATCCTCTAAGAACTTTCTGAAGACCCCAGGTATAAGCCCCAACCACCTGGCACCTCGAGTTCATGTTTTCTATGGCTTCCACATATATATTAGGTTGTTGGGAAAGTCGTGACATATTTTTCTGGGTTTTTTTTTTTTTTTTTTTTTTGGAGAGGTTTTTGCTATAGGGCGCATGCACTCGCCAGCCAGAGAGAGACAGAGACAGAAAGCGAGAAATCACCCCCCAGGGGGGATGGCCTTCTCCTCCATTCCTCCTCGCAATCCCTTCTCCTCTTGGGATTTTGGGCACGCACGCACACGCACCCGGCGTGAGTTTTAAGCCACCGGGTCCGGGACTCAAACTGCGGTCGACTACATGGGAGTCCAGTGACATAGCCATTATGCTAACTGCTGGTTCCTGTTTTTTTTAAGAGGTTTTTGCCTTAGGGGGTGTGCACTCACAGGACAAAGACAGACAGATACAGTGAGAGGGAATGAGGGAATGTGAGAAGTCACCCTCCAGGGGATGGATACACTGCAATCCCTCCTCCTCCATTCTCCTCCTGGGATCTTGGGCATGCACACACACAGGCCCGGCATGAGTTTGAAGCCAATGGGTCCAGGACTCAAACAATGGTCGACCGTGTGGGAATCCAGTGTAGTAACCGCTATGCCATGTGCTGGCCCCTTTTCTGTGTTTTTCCTATGCAAAAATGAGTCATGACTTTCCCGATGACCTAATATATATATACTTTAAATATGATTTTTATGCCTTTTCTCCTATTAATCTGCCAACGGTCAGTGATTTCTTTTTTTTTTTTTTTTTTTAGCAAACCTCAAAGGGAAGGGAAAATGCCTTCTCCCCGCACATTATTTAAGAAAATTCTGTACAACGAATTTCTTATCAAAGTGGCTTGTATTTGAATTTCTTATTAAATGAATTAATATTCCAAATGCACCAGAGCTAGCTGTTTAAAAGACTTTTCCTGGGGCCAGCAGGTGGCATGGTGGGTAAGGCATTGGACTCCTACATGACCAATCTCTGTTCAAGTCCTGGACCCAGTGGTTTGAAAATCACACCAGGCCTGTGCACATGCATGCCTCAAATCCTCAGAGAATAGAGGAGGAGGGATTGTGGTGTGGCCATGCCCTGGGAGATAATTTCTCACTTTCCCTCTCTCTGTTTCCTTCAGGCAAGTGCACATGCCCTGTGCCAAAAAATAATAATACAAGTTTTTAAAACTTAAAAAACATACAAATGAAACTTTTGCCTGGGGCCAGTTGTGGCCTGGTGTTTAAGTCTGTTGGCTCCCACATGGCTGACTATGTAGTTCAAGTCCTGGGCTCAGAGGCTTGAGAAACATGACAGGGGTGTGTGCATGGGTGCCCAAAATCCTGAAAGAAGAGATGGAGAAGTGATTACAATGTGACCATTTTCCATGAAGGGTAGGGAAGAGCTAGCTTCTCTCCTCCTCTCTCTCTTTCTCTCTCTGGCAAGTACACATGCCCTCCTGAGTTGGGGGTGGGGATTATTCCATGTAACTTAGTTTGAAAAATGACATATATGTGTAGCAAAAAAAAAAAATCAAATCAAATTATACCTGCTTTACATATCTGGGGTAGATAATGCATTCATAATAAAAACATCTATTCTTTAGACGCAAGATGTTCTTTGGATTTTGAGTGTCTTCAAGCTTCGGCACCTGGCAAATTCCAACCAGCTATCACATATCGAATGAGTAACTGAAAATAAGCCAAACTCACAGAATTATGAAGACTGCTGATTTAATAGACTTAGCTGGCAAAATAAACATATAACTGATTTAACATACAATCCAGCCTGGAACACATTTTAACATCCACTATCCCGTGCAGCCTGGGACACACGTGGCACCTACTAGCTGTGCTACTCCATAAACGCAACACAAAATTAAAAGCAATTCCTCGCTACCTGGCTTGAAAGATTAAGCTGTACCTACTTGTATCCAGTTTGTCAGCCCCGGATAAGGAGAAAAATGGACTTTCTTGGTTTCTGCAATCTTTAAGGTCCTGCATTCATCTCTCCTTTCCTTTCTATTGCTGACTCTCTCCCACATTTTTACTGTATAACCTTCCCGAGCACTTGGAAAATGATCTGAATATAGCTGCAAAATTGTCCAGGGATATTTACAAATTCTTTCCTCTCTCTATTACTCCAATTTTCCTTTCGGGGAAGTGTAGAGGCAAAGGAATTTTCCCTTCCCCTTTGAAGGTTCTCTGAAAATCCCTGATGACAGGCAAATTAATCAAAGAAAAGGCATACACATTTTGTTGGAATGTACACGTGTGTATAGGGGAGCCACAGAAAATATGAACTCAAAGAGGGGACACAGGTTGAGGCTGATCAACCCTTCCTCATAGGAGAGAGGAAACTGGGGTAAGGTTGGGGCTGATGCTGAGACAGTGTTAGTAAGTGATTCTCTTTGGGAGCTGGATGGGACCAAGACATGACCCAAAGGTGATGCAAAAAAGAAACCAGGCAGGAACAAAGGCTGTTGTTTCTGCACACAAAGTTTCCTACACAGTCCCTGCGAGTCAGCCTGGGCATGATGACTTTCAGCCTCTCTCCATGGTTAATCTTTCCTGGTTATTTGATGAGATTTCTACCTAGGGAGTTTCAAACAACTGCATTTCTATTGGAAATACACCTCCTCAGTGGGGCAAGTGCATTCCAGAGAGCCCCTCCATCTGCTGCAATGAAGGGGGAACAAGACAAGGTGAAGGGGACCTTGATTTTGAGGCAGTTCCTATAAATTCAGCATGTCCACTTCCCAGGCCTTGGGGTATTTTTTTATAAGCCACAAAAGAAGAAAAGGTATTTCTTTCAGATCCTTTTCTTCAGGGCAGGGTCAAGAACAAAGATGGAAAGCTTTTTCTTCCTATCTTGAAATTCCAATTCTGAGCCAAAACAATGTCCTAATTATAAGGGGGGAGGGGGCTGGTATCTTTTCTCTCTTTGTCTTTTCTTTTTTCTTCAGGCAGAGAAGAGAGAAGTAGGTGGCTGGTGATCAGCAAGCTGGGGCTTTAACTCAGCTGCTTAATTTTAGGGTGTTCTGAGACATTTCTCACTCTGGCTGTTAAAACTGACCAATGCAATAACCCAGCTCTTCGTGGCCCAAAGCCCCAAGCATGCAGTGTTTCAGACAAAAAACCTTTTATGACAGTCTGCTGCTTAGCTAACCAGAACCTGGCGGCGCTGCGTTCTGACCACTGACTGCCCAGCCCTTTCCTGCCTTTAGCAGACTTGGAAAACAAAAATGACAGCTTTTGGAAAACCTGGTTCATCTCCCCAGCCAGAAGTGCAGAAGTGTACGCCTCAAGCTCTAACTTCGGACAGGCCTCTCCACCGAGAAGCAGAGGCCGAGCGAGTGCGAGGCTAACCCTCCCTTCCCTCGCGCCCACCAGAGCCTGCTCCACCGCGCACATGTTCCTCCGGCCCTGCCCTCTGTGCACGCTCTTGGGATCCAAGTGGAACGTTTTCCTCCTCTCCCCCAACCCCCTCCGATTACAGATGCAAATTCTCCGCCAGGGATGAAAAGAAGTCTAGGTCGCCCGGGTACCAGGATTGCGCCCATCGCAGCATCCTGCACAAGGACGCAGCCTCGTTGCATAATTAACGTGAGAAGGCGCTTCCGTTCATCCCGCGACCACGGAGGTCCTCGAGCGGCCTGAGCCCACCGGAATGTTCCACGCCAGAAAAAAACCGGCTCGCCCTTTCTTCTCTCCACCCGGGTGGGGTGCGGTGCGGGGGCCACCGAAACTCACCCGCCCTGAGGGTCTCGGAGCTCACCGTGCCCGCAGCCGGCGCTCCCCAGGGGCCTCGGCCTCCCCC
>NW_006204133.1:4556824-4561336 GCF_000334495.1 Tupaia belangeri chinensis
CCCGCGCGTCCCCGCCGCCGTCCCCGCCCGGGCGCGCCGCCGGGTGGCGGGGAGGTCGGAGAGCCGGTCCCGCGCCGGCCTGTGCGCCTGCATCAGGGACTAGCGGTCACCCTGGACCTGGTCCAGACGTCCCAGAAGACAGCTTTGGTGTTTGAGGGTAAGAGAAATAATCCCAAACTTAGGAAAATGCAAAGACACGCAAACATAAAACTTAAAAAAGGTCAAAACAGAACCCAAACTTGGACAAATGAAAATCAAACAAATATTAATATATATGTATTTATACTGTCTCTATTTCTCTGTGTATGTATGTGTGTGTGTATATATATATATATATATATATACACGTTTTTAAATGCCAAACTTAAAAAAAAAAAAAAGGCCAAAGCTGAACCGAACCCAACTTGGAAAAATGCAAATAAAAGTAAAAATTAAATTATTTCTTAGAAAAAAGAACAAAACACAAACATGGGAAAAAACAAATTGCTTGGTTTTGGGGTACCTCCCAGCATTTCCTAAGTAACCTACCTGCTAATAGAAGAACCTTCTATTCTTTAAAGAGTCCCTGTCTTGGCTGCCTTGGGAATGTAACTCCATTTGTCACAACACAAGTGGATTAACAGTGGATTAACAAATGGCAACTGATAAAGGTCTGACCAGGTTATGGCCCCAGAGAGTTTTAAGTTCTTAACCTGCAGAAAAGGGTAAAGTCTTAGGATTTTAGAGCCTGGGAGAGACGTCAGTACCAGAGATATGGGAGTTTATTGCTCTGAAGATAGAAAACTAGTATCTAACCTACATGTGTGTTAACTGCCGAAATTGGTCTATACTTCCTCAGCCAGCAGATAAGATGGATGTATGTGTAGCACATGTGTTCACCAGCTCATGCGCACATAAAATTTCCATCAAGCTTTTAAGGAACCAGCTTTTTTAGTTTTTCTTTCTTTTTTTTGTTTCTGTCTTCCCCTTATGAGTTAAACATAATATTGATGGGATTCCCTGGGAATGTCACTTTTGACATCTTTATTACCCGTTACAGTTTAGAGATGGCGAAGTGGCTCCCTGGGTCTTCTCACCCTTATGAAGGACGTGAGCCCTTTCTTTAGGCACTCAGGTGAAGATGAGACTTGTGGTTTCTCTTTGAGGAGTCACACACATACATGGGAGCAAAGCAGTATGAGAATTTGGATGTGATGTAGCATGTGGCAGGGTGTAAGGGTCTGAGCTCTGGGAATCAGACCACGTGGATTCAGATCCTCCTTGACCACATGTAGCTGTGACCTTGTAGAGTTATTATTTCTGTGTTCCCCAGTTTCCTCATCTAGGAAATGGAGAATGCTGTATCGCATTTACCACAGAACAAGGTATTAAAGAATTGGAAGGAATGCATTTGGTGTGCAGGGAGCACAGTTCTTCTCCAAGAGCAAACTCTGCAATAAACATAAAATGTTATCATTATTATTTATTATTGCATTCCCAAAATACTGTTCAAAATATTTCTAAAATACAGTTCTTTCTGCAAGCTTACACATTGGCAACTAAGTAACTATTTTTCTTGGAATTTTCCCAGATTGTTCTAGTTCCTTTTTTGTTTCAGTAAATGAGCTTCCAGGAAAGTATTTAGTCTTTATCACTTCCATAAAGCTAAAACTATATAGCTTTATAGTTTCTAAAGTAGCAGTCCTCAAGGCATGATCTGTAGACGTCTGGGGGAGTGCCACAGTGCTTTCAGGGACAAAATGAAAAAAAATGGCAAAGTTCTAGTAATAGTAGGTCATAGTAATATTAGGACGTGATGTGTCTTAACAGTTTAGGCATCTGCTCTGATGGTGCAAAAGTAATGGCGGGTAAAACTGACGACGCTGAGCACAGATCCCCGCAGTGGAACAATCCCGCACCAGTCATGTCTCCACCACCGTGTACTTGCAGCCCAAACAGACCAGTGACAGTATCACTGCAGAACGCCCTCCACGAAGCAGACACCTTCCCGGGGCTGGAGGGGAGAGGCCCAGAAGCTGCGCCCCCAGGGATGAGGGTAGTCTGGAGGCACCCCACATAGGCCGCACAACTGCAAAGCAAGCAGCTACTCTGCTCTTCTCCATCCGGAAGGAAAAACTGACAGGCGAACAGTGGTGATTCAGATTAGGGCGTCTGGTAGACAGTCCCTCTGAAATGGGTAGAATGAACCCATCATTTCAAGGAGAACAACTAACAGTATTTGTGCCAGTGATAAAATTTGGACTTTCAAATGAAAACTTAGACCCTTGGAAAACCTGGATCCATTACTGCAAGTTTCAGAGCATCCCAATACTTAAAGATATAAATGATGAGATCATGGGTGATACTAACCACCATTTCTTAAAAAGAATTTATTTAATTTAATTTATTATTATTTAAGATTTGCTACAGGGAATATGAGCTCACCAGAGACAGAGACAAAGAGAGAGAAAGAGAGCAGGAAAATGAGAAACCAAGCTGCCAGGTCTGGGATTTGGACCACAGTCAGCCATGTGGGAGTCCAGCACCTTAACCACTATGACACCTGCTGGTCCCCTAATAACCATTTTTTAAAAAAAGTTTTGTAAGCTATTCCTCCCATTAGAGAGACCCCCCCACACACACAGAGATAACATCCTCAATAGGGTCTTGGTGCCATGATCTGCCCCCAGATTCAGCCAGCCTGAATCACGGGCACAAGCACATGTGCCTGGTGTGCACGAGGAGGGCTTAGGATGCAAATCTGGGAACGTCCCATGTGGGTCTAGTGTTGCAGAGTGTCGCATTACTATTGTGCCGCCAGCTGGTCCCATTAAAAAATATGTAGTAACACAATATGGCGTAATAAGATATGTGTGTGTGTGTGTGTGTATTATATATATATATATATACATCCTTATTTATTCTTTGACCTGGTTACAGACACAGAGCTCCCAAATCCCTTGCAATTCCTGAATGATAGGAGTGTTTTTGTTTTTGTTTGGGAGAGGTTTTTGCTACAGGGTGTGTGTGCCTGCCAGAGAGACAGAGAGAGACAGAGAGACAGAAAGCGAGAAATCACCCCCAGGGGGGATGGCCACGCCGCAGTCCCTTCTCCTCCATTCTCCTCTCGGGATCTTGGGCACGCATGTACACGTGCCCAGTGTGAGCTTAAGCCACTGAGTCCTGGACTCGAGTGGTGGTCGACTACATGGGAGTCCAGTGACATAGCCATTATTACGCTAACTGCTGGTTTTTGTTTTAATGAGGCTACTTTTGATAGGCCCCAGATAGCTTCAAATAGGGACTGTTTGCCAAAATGATCAAGCCTTGATTACAAGCCTGAACTTTCAGCCCTATGCCCCATCCTTTGGAAAGAGGAAAGAGGATGGTAATTTAGTTAATAATAAGTCATGCATGTGTGAGGAAGCTACCATAAAAAATCCAAAACAACAGGGTTCAGAGAGCCTCTAGGCTGATGAACACTAACAGGTACTGGGTGGGTAGTGTCCCCAGAGTGGGCATGGAAGTTCCACGTTTCTCTCACATACCTTGCCCCATGCATCTTTTCCATTCGGCTGTTCTTGAGTTGTATCCTTTATAATATATCAGTAAATGCAAGTCAAGTGTTTTCCTGAGCTCTATGAGCTGTTCTACCAAATTATCAAACCTGACGTAGGGAGTCACGGGGATCCCTAATTTGTAGCCAAGTTGGACAGAAATGTATCCAATTCATGGGGACCTAATACTTGCAACTAGCACCTGAGGCGCAGGCAGTCTTGTGAGGTGGTGTCCTTATCTATGGGGTCTAGCCCCAGGTAGTTACAGCAGGATTAAGTAGACTGTAGTATACTCTGTGTGTGTCTAGAGAATCAG
The DNA here is from genome assembly GCF_000334495.1 of Tupaia belangeri chinensis. Classification (NCBI taxonomy): domain Eukaryota; kingdom Metazoa; phylum Chordata; class Mammalia; order Scandentia; family Tupaiidae; genus Tupaia; species Tupaia belangeri. The sequence goes on from NW_006204133.1 coordinate 4,560,677, forward strand.
AGAATTGGTTGTTAGTATTGAAAAACATCCCAGACTGGGCCAGCAGCTGTAGTGTTTAAGATACTGGAGTCTCAAATAGCTGATCACAGTTCGAGTCCTGGACCCAGCAACTTGCAATTCATGCTGAGTGCATATGTCTGCATGCCCAAAATCCCAAGAGAAAATGGAGGAGAAGGGATTGCAGCATGGCTATCTTATCTGGGAGGTGATTTCTCACCTTCTCTCTCTCTCTGTCTCTCTCTGTATCTCCAGTAAGTGTACACAACCTATAGCAAAATTGCTCTCTATCTAACAAAGCAAAGCAAAGCAAAGCAAAGAAAAACACTCCAGACTAATTAATCTTAATGTCACAGAAAGTATCAAATATCCATTGATAGGGTTTTTGGATTCTGCATTGTACTAACCTTTAAGAAACCCCCATTTGGGGAACCAGCAGTTAGCGTAATGGCTATGTCGCTGGACTCCCACGTAGTCGACCTCGGTTCGCGTCCTGGACCCGCGTGTGCGTGTGTGTCCAAGATCCCGAGAGGAGAATGGAGGAGAAGGGATTGCGGCGTGGCCATCCTCCCTGGGGGGGTGATTTCTTGCTTTCTGTCTCTATGTCTCTCTCTGGCGAGCGCACGCGCCCTATAGTGAAAATCTCTCCAAAAAAAAAAAAAA
>NW_006204133.1:4566255-4576490 GCF_000334495.1 Tupaia belangeri chinensis
CCCGCCCGGGCGCGCCGCCGGGTGGCGGGGAGGTCGGAGAGCCGGTCCCGCGCCGGCCTGTGCGCCTGCATCAGGGACTAGCGGTCACCCTGGACCTGGTCCAGACGTCCCAGAAGACAGCTTTGGTGTTTGAGGGTAAGAGAAATAATCCCAAACTTAGGAAAATGCAAAGACACGCAAACATAAAACTTAAAAAAGGTCAAAACAGAACCCAAACTTGGACAAATGAAAATCAAACAAATATTAATATATATGTATTTATACTGTCTCTATTTCTCTGTGTATGTATGTGTGTGTGTATATATATATATATATATATATACACGTTTTTAAATGCCAAACTTAAAAAAAAAAAAAAGGCCAAAGCTGAACCGAACCCAACTTGGAAAAATGCAAATAAAAGTAAAAATTAAATTATTTCTTAGAAAAAAGAACAAAACACAAACATGGGAAAAAACAAATTGCTTGGTTTTGGGGTACCTCCCAGCATTTCCTAAGTAACCTACCTGCTAATAGAAGAACCTTCTATTCTTTAAAGAGTCCCTGTCTTGGCTGCCTTGGGAATGTAACTCCATTTGTCACAACACAAGTGGATTAACAGTGGATTAACAAATGGCAACTGATAAAGGTCTGACCAGGTTATGGCCCCAGAGAGTTTTAAGTTCTTAACCTGCAGAAAAGGGTAAAGTCTTAGGATTTTAGAGCCTGGGAGAGACGTCAGTACCAGAGATATGGGAGTTTATTGCTCTGAAGATAGAAAACTAGTATCTAACCTACATGTGTGTTAACTGCCGAAATTGGTCTATACTTCCTCAGCCAGCAGATAAGATGGATGTATGTGTAGCACATGTGTTCACCAGCTCATGCGCACATAAAATTTCCATCAAGCTTTTAAGGAACCAGCTTTTTTAGTTTTTCTTTCTTTTTTTTGTTTCTGTCTTCCCCTTATGAGTTAAACATAATATTGATGGGATTCCCTGGGAATGTCACTTTTGACATCTTTATTACCCGTTACAGTTTAGAGATGGCGAAGTGGCTCCCTGGGTCTTCTCACCCTTATGAAGGACGTGAGCCCTTTCTTTAGGCACTCAGGTGAAGATGAGACTTGTGGTTTCTCTTTGAGGAGTCACACACATACATGGGAGCAAAGCAGTATGAGAATTTGGATGTGATGTAGCATGTGGCAGGGTGTAAGGGTCTGAGCTCTGGGAATCAGACCACGTGGATTCAGATCCTCCTTGACCACATGTAGCTGTGACCTTGTAGAGTTATTATTTCTGTGTTCCCCAGTTTCCTCATCTAGGAAATGGAGAATGCTGTATCGCATTTACCACAGAACAAGGTATTAAAGAATTGGAAGGAATGCATTTGGTGTGCAGGGAGCACAGTTCTTCTCCAAGAGCAAACTCTGCAATAAACATAAAATGTTATCATTATTATTTATTATTGCATTCCCAAAATACTGTTCAAAATATTTCTAAAATACAGTTCTTTCTGCAAGCTTACACATTGGCAACTAAGTAACTATTTTTCTTGGAATTTTCCCAGATTGTTCTAGTTCCTTTTTTGTTTCAGTAAATGAGCTTCCAGGAAAGTATTTAGTCTTTATCACTTCCATAAAGCTAAAACTATATAGCTTTATAGTTTCTAAAGTAGCAGTCCTCAAGGCATGATCTGTAGACGTCTGGGGGAGTGCCACAGTGCTTTCAGGGACAAAATGAAAAAAAATGGCAAAGTTCTAGTAATAGTAGGTCATAGTAATATTAGGACGTGATGTGTCTTAACAGTTTAGGCATCTGCTCTGATGGTGCAAAAGTAATGGCGGGTAAAACTGACGACGCTGAGCACAGATCCCCGCAGTGGAACAATCCCGCACCAGTCATGTCTCCACCACCGTGTACTTGCAGCCCAAACAGACCAGTGACAGTATCACTGCAGAACGCCCTCCACGAAGCAGACACCTTCCCGGGGCTGGAGGGGAGAGGCCCAGAAGCTGCGCCCCCAGGGATGAGGGTAGTCTGGAGGCACCCCACATAGGCCGCACAACTGCAAAGCAAGCAGCTACTCTGCTCTTCTCCATCCGGAAGGAAAAACTGACAGGCGAACAGTGGTGATTCAGATTAGGGCGTCTGGTAGACAGTCCCTCTGAAATGGGTAGAATGAACCCATCATTTCAAGGAGAACAACTAACAGTATTTGTGCCAGTGATAAAATTTGGACTTTCAAATGAAAACTTAGACCCTTGGAAAACCTGGATCCATTACTGCAAGTTTCAGAGCATCCCAATACTTAAAGATATAAATGATGAGATCATGGGTGATACTAACCACCATTTCTTAAAAAGAATTTATTTAATTTAATTTATTATTATTTAAGATTTGCTACAGGGAATATGAGCTCACCAGAGACAGAGACAAAGAGAGAGAAAGAGAGCAGGAAAATGAGAAACCAAGCTGCCAGGTCTGGGATTTGGACCACAGTCAGCCATGTGGGAGTCCAGCACCTTAACCACTATGACACCTGCTGGTCCCCTAATAACCATTTTTTAAAAAAAGTTTTGTAAGCTATTCCTCCCATTAGAGAGACCCCCCCACACACACAGAGATAACATCCTCAATAGGGTCTTGGTGCCATGATCTGCCCCCAGATTCAGCCAGCCTGAATCACGGGCACAAGCACATGTGCCTGGTGTGCACGAGGAGGGCTTAGGATGCAAATCTGGGAACGTCCCATGTGGGTCTAGTGTTGCAGAGTGTCGCATTACTATTGTGCCGCCAGCTGGTCCCATTAAAAAATATGTAGTAACACAATATGGCGTAATAAGATATGTGTGTGTGTGTGTGTGTGTGTGTGTGTGTGTGTATTATATATATATATATATACATCCATATTTATTCTTTGACCTGGTTACAGACACAGAGCTCCCAAATCCCTTGCAATTCCTGAATGATAGGAGTGTTTTTGTTTTTGTTTGGGAGAGGTTTTTGCTACAGGGTGTGTGTGCCTGCCAGAGAGACAGAGAGAGACAGAGAGACAGAAAGCGAGAAATCACCCCCAGGGGGGATGGCCACGCCGCAGTCCCTTCTCCTCCATTCTCCTCTCGGGATCTTGGGCACGCATGTACACGTGCCCAGTGTGAGCTTAAGCCACTGAGTCCTGGACTCAAGTGGTGGTCGACTACATGGGAGTCCAGTGACATAGCCATTATTACGCTAACTGCTGGTTTTTGTTTTAATGAGGCTACTTTTGATAGGCCCCAGATAGCTTCAAATAGGGACTGTTTGCCAAAATGATCAAGCCTTGATTACAAGCCTGAACTTTCAGCCCTATGCCCCATCCTTTGGAAAGAGGAAAGAGGATGGTAATTTAGTTAATAATAAGTCATGCATGTGTGAGGAAGCTACCATAAAAAATCCAAAACAACAGGGTTCAGAGAGCCTCTAGGCTGATGAACACTAACAGGTACTGGGTGGGTAGTGTCCCCAGAGTGGGCATGGAAGTTCCACGTTTCTCTCACATACCTTGCCCCATGCATCTTTTCCATTCGGCTGTTCTTGAGTTGTATCCTTTATAATATATCAGTAAATGCAAGTCAAGTGTTTTCCTGAGCTCTATGAGCTGTTCTACCAAATTATCAAACCTGACGTAGGGAGTCACGGGGATCCCTAATTTGTAGCCAAGTTGGACAGAAATGTATCCAATTCATGGGGACCTAATACTTGCAACTAGCACCTGAGGCGCAGGCAGTCTTGTGAGGTGGTGTCCTTATCTATGGGGTCTAGCCCCAGGTAGTTACAGCAGGATTAAGTAGACTGTAGTATACTCTGTGTGTGTCTAGAGAATCAGAGAATTGGTTGTTAGTATTGAAAAACATCCCAGACTGGGCCAGCAGCTGTAGTGTTTAAGATACTGGAGTCTCAAATAGCTGATCACAGTTCGAGTCCTGGACCCAGCAACTTGCAATTCATGCTGAGTGCATATGTCTGCATGCCCAAAATCCCAAGAGAAAATGGAGGAGAAGGGATTGCAGCATGGCTATCTTATCTGGGAGGTGATTTCTCACCTTCTCTCTCTCTCTGTCTCTCTCTGTATCTCCAGTAAGTGTACACAACCTATAGCAAAATTGCTCTCTATCTAACAAAGCAAAGCAAAGCAAAGCAAAGAAAAACACTCCAGACTAATTAATCTTAATGTCACAGAAAGTATCAAATATCCATTGATAGGGTTTTTGGATTCTGCATTGTACTAACCTTTAAGAAACCCCCATTTGGGGAACCAGCAGTTAGCGTAATGGCTATGTCGCTGGACTCCCACGTAGTCGACCTCGGTTCGCGTCCTGGACCCGCGTGTGTGTGTGTGTCCAAGATCCCGAGAGGAGAATGGAGGAGAAGGGATTGCGGCGTGGCCATCCTCCCTGGGGGGGTGATTTCTTGCTTTCTGTCTCTATGTCTCTCTCTGGCGAGCGCACGCGCCCTATAGTGAAAATCTCTCCAAAAAAAAAAAAAAGAAACCCCCATTTGTTGTATTTGGATACACTAGTAAAGAAAAACACCCAAAATTATCAGAAAAGATAGTCTTCCTTTTTCTATTTATCTGTGTAAGGAAGGATTTTCCTTACCTATGCTTTGACCAAGAACCTTTGACAGACTGAATACAGAGAGAGGCCCATGAACCCAACTGCATTCCACTCAACCAGGCATTAAAGAGATTTGCAAAAGGTGGGACCAGCAGTTGGTATAATGGCTATGTTGCTGGATTCCCATGTAGTCAACTGTGGTTCAAGGCCCAGACTCAGTGGCTTAAACTCACACTGGGCATTTTCTTCTTTCAAGAAGAAAATGGAGGCGAAGGGACTGCGGTGTGGCCATCCCCCTTCAGGGGTGATTTCTCGCTTCCTGTCTCTGTCTCTCTCTGTCTTTCTGGAGAGTACACACGCCCTGTAGCAAAAACCTCTCAAAAAAAAAAAAAAAAAAGATTTGCAAAAGGTAAACAATGACCTCTTTTTATCTTAGAATATATAGCTCTTTTTCTTCTATAAAATTGGTTATTTGTAGTAACACATAATGAGACCGTTAGTTTTTTTTAATGTATTGATAAATGTTTTAAATTCCTCGGTTTAATTTCTAACATTGTACATATAGATGAATATAATCCTTGAAAATTTTTATGAGTATAAATGGTCTTCAGATGAACATGTTTAAGAACTACTGTTCTCAAAGAAACCCAAATTCTAAATGGTAGAAGAAAAATATACTACCAGGCATGTTTTCTAACGTAAGGCTGGAGGTGCTTGGGTTGGAGGTGATACCGGAGGAATGACAGTTGCCAGCAACTGAAACCTATTTCCGTCTGGTTCAAACTAACCAAAGTCCTCGCTGAAAGTGGAATAATCTGGAGAAACCAGATGTCTCTGAGAGGGTGGAAGTCATCCGGAGGATCCTGTCTTGCTCATGAAAGAACCTACCAGTGCCTTGGAGCATTCCCAGGGTAGCATGTGGACTCAGGCTCCTTCAGTGCTGGGTACTAGACACTGACATTATTTTCCTTCTTGCCTTGTTCTTATCGCCGAACTATGTCCCAGAGCTATGTTCCTGCAGTCCCCATGTCATCCAGGGAAGGAGACAGCTCCCAGGATACTGGCCCTCCTACCTCTGAACTCTCCATATTCATAGTCAGTACCACTAAGTCAGGCTTCTTTGGGGTTCCTTTAAGAATTGGTCTAGGGGACCAGAAGATGGTATAATGGTTATGTCACTGGACTCCCATGTAGTAGACCGCGGTTCATCTCAGACTTGGTGGCTTGAAACTCATGTTAGGCTCTTGTGCATGTTGCCCAAGGTCCCAAGAGGAGAATGGAGGAGAAGGGATTGCAGCATGGCCATCCACCCTGGGGGATGCTTTCTCACTTCCTGTCTTTCTGGCGAGTGCATAGCAAAAATCTCTCTTAAAAAAAATTAAAAAAAAAATAAAAAATAAATTGGGTTTGGAAATGACATTTTGGACTTTAAAGGCAATGGAAATTTGCATGCAGAGAGTACATATCCTGATTCCTTTCTCTGATTCCATTGAAAATTTGTGCTTGACTCTCCCAGTGGGTATATGGAAAGAAGCATATCAGAGCTGAAATGGGATTTCGTTGAGGTTAAGGCTGTAGAAGAGCTGTTGTGACTATAGCCAGTACCAGGACTGAAATGCTCAGTTAGCTAGAGGGCTCTTTTCAGTAGATATAGAATGAAAGGCAAGGATTACACAAACCCACACAGGTTGACTTCCCTTTCCTATTTATAAATGGCCATGCCACTCAAAGATATATATATACATTTTTTTAAAATCCAGAGATGGTTTCCTGATACTAGCTGGATTCCATACTCTGGCCCTAGAAAAACTAATGTATTTATTATGGTCTCCATGTGGGACTGTTTGGCCTTGTTAAAACCTCCTGAATTATCTAAAATATGATAGGGCTGCACATTTGGAGAAATACACCAAGAAGATATATTCCATACTTTAAATCTAAAAGGCATTTTTAAAACTATATTTTGTATCATTGAACATGTATTTTTAAAATGAGCAAACCCAAAGAAATGCAGAATTCTTGATAAAGAAAGACATTATAGACACAACTTACTGTCAGGTTAGACTATATTCCCAACCCAAGTGGCTGAGGACACAAAATTATATTGGAGTAAGGTGACCCCACAGAGTAGGTGTGGACTACGTGGCCGAGTTCTAACCAATCAAATGTGCACTGAACTGGTCTAGGCCTCCCTTAGGGCTTACCCTTAGAACATGCCATGCAGTCCTGTAGTTTTCTTCCCTTGTTATGTGCCATGTGGAAGCAGCTATGATCTCTGAGTCACTATTTAAGGGAAAATTGCATTATTTTCATGGAATGAAATAAGCAAGTAATCAATACCAGCCTGCTCTGCCCAGAGAAGCACACTTTGTGAGAACCAATGGAAAGGAGCCTGAGCTGCTGGAACCTATTCCCTATGAATTCATGGCATGATGGGTGTTAAAAATAAACTAATCTACGGTCTATTTAAAAAAGAGTAAATAAATGAAAGAGAACATACAAAAATTGAAAAAGTCAATAAAACAGTTAAGTCGCTTCTTTGAAAAGATCAACAAAGCCGATACAACTTTTGTTAGACTGACCAAGAGAAAAAAGAGAGAGGAATCAAATTTCTAAAATTGGGTATGAAAGAATGGCCATTATTACAAATCTTAGAGGAATAAAAAGGACCATAAGTGAGTATACTCTGAACAATTGTATGCCAACAAATTAGATGACCTAACAAATGGACAGATTCCTGGAAAGACACAAGTTATCTAAGCTAACTTGAGAATAAACAGAAAATTTGAATAACCTTTAATAAGTATTAGAATTAGTAGTTCAATAGTTTCCTACAGAGGCTGGCAGGTGGCATGGTAGTTAAGGCACTGGACTCTCACATGGCCAACCGTGGTTCAAGTCCCAGACCTGGTGACTTGCTTTCTCAATTTCCTTCTCTGTTTGTCTTTCTCTGGTCAAATTAAAATAATAACAATAATAATAATAACAACAATAAATAAATAAATAATTCTTAGAAAAATGAAAACTTTCCACAAAAAAAAAAAAAAGACCATACCCTGTTGACTTCACTGTTGAATTCAACCAAACATTTTTTTTTTTTTGAGAGGTTTTTGCTACAGGGCATGTGCGCTCGCCAGACAGACAGAGACAGAAAGCGAGAAATCACCCCCCAGGGGGGATGGTCACGCCGTAATCCCTTCTCCTCCATTCTCCTCTCAGGAACTTGGGCACGCACGCACACACACCTGGCGTGAGTTTTAAACCACCAGGTCTGGGACACGAACCATGGTCGACTACATGGGAGTCCAGTGACATAGCCATTACACTAACTGCTGGTCCCAATTCAACCAAACATTTAAATAAAAATTAATATCAGTCTTTACAAAAATACGTGGAAGGGATATATCTCAACTCATTCTGTGAGGCCAGTATTACCCTCATACTAGAACCAGGGTTAAATAACACAAGAAAATGACAGGCTAATACCACTTAGGTCTACACAAAAATCTTCAATAAAATACATGCAAATGAGATCTAGCAACGTATAAAAGAATTATATATTACACCCAAGAGGAATACATCCCAGGAAAGCAAGATTGCTTTAACATCTGAAACTTAATTTATATAATACACCATATCAATAGGGTAATGGGCAAAAGTCACATGACTAAGTAGAAGACATTTGACAAAAGTTAATTCTCCTTCATAATAAATACATGGAACAAACTAGGAATAGAAAGAAACTTTCAACCTGCGACTATCAACCATAAAAACCAACAGACATCATATCTGAGGGTGAGACGGAAAACTCTCTCTCTGAGATCAGGGACGAGACAGGGCACCTTTCATCATTTCTATTCAACCACTTTCATTGGTTCTGTTCAAGGGTTTACTTGGGCTTCTAGCTAGGAAGTTGGGCAAGAAAAAGAGGGGCCAGAGAGTGGCACAGTGGTAACACAACTAGACCTACACTGACAGTCCTGAGTGTGTGTCCTGAGGTCTTTCTAGTTGTATATTACCCAAGATCCAGGCTCGCTAAAGTTGCGAGTAGATCTAACTTTGGATTAAATAATATTTTCTTAGATATAACACAAAATGTACAAGCATCAAAATTTTAAAAAATAGATAAATAGGGGATCATCAGAATGTTTAAAGAGCTAGCTCTGAGGCCTACGTTTCACGTGGTAGAACATGATTTGATTTCTTATGATGGTGGCTTGTAAAACACACAGTGTGTGTGTGTGTGTGTGTGTGTGTGTGTGTGTGTGTGTGTATGCATGTTCAGAAACCTAAAAGTATGGAGAAATGGAGGAGAAGGAATTGTGATGTGACCATACCCTCTTGGGGGTTTTTATCAGTCTTGCTTTCTTCTGTCTCTATTTCTCTAGTGACCTCATGCACCTCTGGCACTTATTTTTTGATTTTTTTAAAATTTGTACTTGAATAACACTATCGAGAAAGTGAAGAAACAACCCCCAGAACAGGAGAATATTTTTGCAGTCGTATATCTATGTATCTATCTATACATACATACCTATACATAGAATATACATACATGAGTGATATTTAGAATGTGTATAGAACTTTTACCATTGAATAATAAAAAGACAAATTATATGATTTAAATATGACCAAAGTATATGAATAGATATTTCTGCAAAGGAGATATACAAATGGCTGATAAACACATGAAAAGATGCTCAATACCACTAAGCAGTGTCAAATCAAAATCATAATGAAAGACCACGTCATACCTATTAGAATGGTTATCCTAAAAAGACAATAACAAGTCTTGGCAAGTTGTGGGAAATGGAACCCTTGCACATTGCTGGTGAGAATGTAAAATGGTGCAGTCTCTTTGGGAAACTTTTTGGCAGTTTTTAAAAATCTTAAGCCCAAATTATTGTATATGCAGCAATTTCACTCCTGAGCATATACCCAAGAGAAGTGAAAACATATGACTATGCCAAAACCTGTCCATGAATGCCCATAACATCATTATTCACAACAGCCACAGAATAAGCAAGAGTAGTATATCCTTACAGTGGAATATCATTTGGCAATAAACAGGAAGTAAGTATTGATATAAGCTGTACAACACAAAGGAGCCTTGAAAACATTATGCTTAGTCAAAGAAGCCTGTCAAAAATGACACTTGTACGATCTCATTCACCTGAAATGTTCAAAACAGACAAATCCATAGAGACAGAGAGTAGATTAGTGATTTCCAGACTGGAGTGGGGGTTAGAAATGGGGTTTCTTTTGGGGGTGATCAAACACTCTGAAGTTAAATCGTGGTGATTGTTGCACAGCTCCATGAACATACTAAAAACCCATTGAACCATGCACTTTATATGTTTCGTTTTTATAGTATGTGGAATTATATCTCAATAAAAGTGTCAATAAAAAATATGGCTGTGTAGTGATTTAAAAAAAATACCCTCTCTGAGATCGTTAATTTTATGGGTCAACATGACTGGACTAAGGAATGCCCAGATCCCAGATAGTTGGTATAATACTATTTCTGGATGTGTCTCTGAGGGAGTTTATAGATGAGATTAGCATTTGAGTCAGTAGACTGAGTAAAGATTTCTGCTCAAAAACTTGGTGGGCATCATCCTATCCATTGACAGTCTGAATTTAAAAAAAAAAAAAAAAA
>NW_006204133.1:4576601-4600669 GCF_000334495.1 Tupaia belangeri chinensis
TCCCCCGCCACTTAGAGACTCTCTCTAAAAAAAAAAAAAAAAAAGTCCTCTCTCTCTTCTTGAGCTGAGATGTCCGTTTTCTCCTGCCTTTGCACATCAGAGACCTTGTGCTTGAGCCTTTGGGCTTTGGGATTTTCACTGATGGTTCTCCTGGCTCTCATGCCTTCAGGTTTGGGTTCAGTTACAGCGCTGTCATTCTTAGCTCTCCAGTTTGCAGATGGCGGAACTTCCTGGCATTCATAATAAAGAAAATCAATTACCATAATAAATGAATCTATCTAGTCTATCATCGTCTCTCGGTTTTGTTTCTCACACATACTGCGGTTCATGTTGGATCTAATAGTTAAGAGATGTGATTTCCACTCTGGCTTTGTTGTGGCCGCTGATGCATCACTCCACTGCTGCTCTTCCATTTTCTAATATGAGATCAGTCTGTTATGTTGAAGGACTACTGTGTTTCCTCCCAGCTCTGATCGCCCATTATTTTATGGAAGCTAGCCCTGTATCTGAACAAAGTCATTGTAGGGAATGTGCATTTAAATCCAGATCTATATCCTGTAGCAAAAATAGCAAAACATGGAATAAAAAAATGTAGGAAACATTTCTCTAAGAAAAAATGAAGATAAATAAAGAGGAAGAAAAAAAAGAAATGATTAAGTCAAGTTTTGTGGATTTTTGTGGGTGTGGCATACAGTTAAATAACTACCCATCTGGTAGGTTGAAAATGTAATTACTATTTTCTCTCTAATTATGGAAGGATGCGACCTGTTGTTAGGTCCCTTAAAATAAGGAGAATGCTTGAAAAAGAGTTACTATCATCTTTTTCATACAGGGTATGTTGCTCAGAATGCAATAGTGGGGCCATCTTTTATTTAAGTAATGCAGTGCTAGGCTGGCATTTTGAAAAATCGGCCCTCTCTCTCTTCTAATATTGAGTTCACACAGCGTGGAAAAAAGGATCTCTCTCAGATAAAGCCTATTAATAATCGAGCATGAATAGGCTGTAAGGATTCCGTAGTAGCAAACTCCTGCTGTCTTTTCACTGAAGATTGTTTTAGGATCTTTATCAGAAAACCTCTACACTAGGTGGAAAGTTGGAAACTCACCAACTATGTGTTTTATATTCTTTTTTTACCATCCAAGTCTGTGTGTGTGTGTGTGTGTGTGTGTGTGTGTGTGTGTGTATTTTTAAGACAGGGACTCACTGCAACTTGATCCTTTTGTCTCAGCCTCCCTCCCCACATTTCTGGGATTATGGGCATACGCCTGCATGCCTGGCCCTTTTTTTTTTTTTTTGGAAGAGGTTTTTGCTCTAGGGCGCGTGCACTCACCAGACAGAGAGAGACAGAGAGATAGAAAGTGAGAAATCACCCCCCAGGGGGGATGGCCACGCCGCAATCCCTTCTCCTCCATTCTCCTCTCGGGATCTTGGGCACGCACGCACACGCACCCGGCATGAGTTTAAGTCACCGGGTCCGGGATGTGAACCGCGGTCAACTACATGGGAGTCCAGCAACATAGCCATTATGCTAACTGCTGGTCCCGCCTGGCCATTTTTTAAGGCAGGATCTTGCTACATTTACCAGGCCACCCTCAAGCTTGCAGTCCTGCCTCAGCCTTCCTGAGTCAGAGCCCTTCCTGGGATCTCAGGTGTGTGCTGTCCAGCCTGGCCTTTAGGTTGAACCAAGAATTGAACTCAGCCTCTCATGTGGTCCCAGCCTGCAGAACGCAGCATGTTAGCACATGCCACCGTGGCTGTGCCTCTAGTAATAGTTTAGCATACCAAAGGGCAGCAAATGGCATAGTGGTCATGTTTTGGACTCCCACGTGGCTGACCACAGTTCAAGTCCCAGACCTGGTGGCTTAAAACTCATACCGGGTGTGTGTGTGCGCCCAAGATCCCAGGAGGAGAATGGAGGAGGTGATTTCTCACTTTCCCTCTCACTATATCTGTCCCTCTTTCTCTCTTTGGTGAGTGCATGTGCCCGAAGGCAAGAAACTCTTAAAAAAAAAAAAACCAGAAAACAAAAACCTAGCTATACCAAAGGTATGTTGATCCTTCAGACCATGATGGAATCATTTGGAGTATGTAAAGAAAATGCTGATTTGTAGCCCCTGTCCTCTAGAGACCCTTATTTAAATAGGTCCAGGTGAAGTCTAGAGAGCCTAATTTTTAAAAGCTTCCTAGACTATTCCAATGGGGCAGTCTGATATGGGGATACTGATCTAATCAAGGCCCTGAATAACTGGATATCCTTGTATTCAGATGCCGCTGACTGTAAGATCCTGTGTTAATCTAGGAATAGCTTTTGCGGAGACAACAGAGAAGCACTATAGCAACTGTACAAAAATCCTTTCAGCGAAGTGAGAACACCCGTCAGGTATCCATACAGACGCACACCTTTTCTTTTCAGGACCGCGTTCAGAGTTTCGGCCCAATTCCTCTTTGCCTTTAGAGGCTGCAGGTTGTCTGGATTCTCTGGCAACAAAGCACAGCACCGTGGACAGGAGCTGCTGTCATAACCGAGTGTGTAATCTTGAGCCTGAGAGGTCTCAGGGCCGAGTGAGTGACTCTGAGGCACACCAAAGGATACTGCCATTCGACCTGTACTTCCCACTGATTAAAGAACTTGCTTCCTCTCCGGTTACCCCTTAATTGGCTCACTCATTACTGGATATTCAACACGTCTTCTACCAAGTTGGCTGGAGGCTTTGACAGAGTATCCAATGCACTGGCTTGACCAATGCCAAGTGTCTATTGGTTACAACCTTCTTAGCTCTGGAAACTCTGACAGGAGAGGTTTCATCATTTCCCCTGCCTTTAAATTGTTTTGCTTTGTATGCCCAGAGATACTATTTCAACACTGCATCAAGGCGGTAACCCTTTTTCTTGCTAATGAAAATCAGAAATCTAAATTCAGAGTAAAACTCAGCCACCTCCAGAGTAACTTACCTAACTGCGGTGACAATGGGATGAAGGGACAACTTGGCAGCATGAGTGAGTTTGCATAGGTGCAAACAATGACAACGGTGCTGCAGCCTTCTCTTTCTTCTGGCAGCTGGGAAATGTATTTTGCTCTTAGCCATAAGAGGCAAAAATGGATCTAGGTGACACACAGTTCCTAGTATGAGTCAAGGTAAAGGATGCATTTTTAAAATTATTTAATTTTATTTATTATCATCATTATTATTTGTTTAATTTTACCAGAGAGAGATGGACAGAGAGAAAGGGAAAATAGGAAAGTAAGCCTCCAAGTCCAGTCTCGAACTGTGGCTGGCCATGTAGGAGTCCAAAGCCTCAACGACCACACCACCTGCCAGCCCCAGTAAAGGATGTCTTAAAAGGAGATACTGCTTCTAACCCTCTATTGGAGTCACTGTATTAAAAGCCATTGAGAAACCAGCAGTTAGCGTAATGGCTCTGTCGCTGGACTCGCATGTAGTCGATCGCAGTTCGCATCCTGGACCCCGTGGCTTAAAACTCACGCCAGGCACATGTGTGTGCGTGCCTAAGATCCTGAGAAGAGAATGGAGGAGGAGGGACAGCAGTGTAGCCATCCTCCCTAAGGGGTGATTTCTTGCTTTCTGTCTCTCTATCTCTGTTTCTCTGGCGAGCGCACGCGCCCTATTGGCAAAAATCTCTCTCTCAAAAAAAAAAAAAAAGCCATTGATAACCAGATTCATTCATTTGCAGACACTTATCAAATGCTTACTACGTGCCAGATATTACCCGAGGTACTGGGAATCAATATAATAATAATAATGGCAAACACCTATACAGTGCTGACTGTATACAAGCAATATTTTTAAAACTATACGTAGAAACTATTAGGACATTACAAAGTCGATTTTGTGTCTCACAATTACCACTTACAAGAACGAACTATAGGCACCTGACAGCAGCACAGCCGTAAAATGCCATGCTCTGTGAGGCTGACCACACGGGAAGATCCCGAGTTCACAATGTTCGTATCCAGAGGCCTCCCTGAGCGCTCCGGGCATGTGCATGCCCACGTCCTGGGGCTGGCTGGGGCTCAGGGTGGATCACAGTGCCGAGGCCCTGTCTCTTGCTTGCAGAAGAAATAAATAAAACAGAAACAAAAACAGAACTTGGGGCCAGCTGGCAGTGTGGTGGTTAAAGTGGCTGTGTCCTACATGGCTGGCTGTACAGTTTGAACCTTGGGAAAATTGAAAAACGCACTGGGCAGCTTGAAAAACACACCGGGCGACTGTACATGCATGTCCAAAATCTCTAGAGGAGAACGGAGAAGGGATTGCAGCGTTGGTCTCACTGCTAGGGAGCGCTTTCTCTCTCTCCTCTCTGTGTCTGTCTCTCTCCACTGAGTGCATGTGCCCTCCAGCTAGTAATAAACACACACACACATCTGGACAGAAAACAGCAGAATATTTCTCTCCTATTAAAGACAACAATTGTTTCATAAAAGTTTGTTTTATAGACACACGTGCTCATACTTCTATGGGCAGCAGTCACAATACAAGTGTTTCCTACTGTTCTTGTCAAAAGTTTTAAAACCAATGTTTTTTTTTAAATTATTTTATTCAACTTTATTTATTTATTTTAATTTGATCAGAGAGGGACAGAACAAGAGAAAGAGATCTGAGAGAAAGTGAGAAAGCAAGCGGTTGTCAGCCATGTGGGAGTCCAGCACCCTTAACCACCACCATCTGCTGGCCCTAAAACCAATGGTCTTTAAGACATTATTCCAGGAAGTATTAGTAGCATTTTTCACATTTTTAACCCTCCTCAAACTAATATGCATCTCACATTACAAGAAACATATATAAAAACAATATTTTTCAAAATCAGAGAAAAGTCTTAAGTAAAATAGTAGCAAATTGAATCCAGTGATACATAAAAAGGATAAGGCATAATGACCAAGTGGAGTTTATTCCAGGAATGCAGGGTAAGCTTAATACTTGAAAAGCAAACAGTGTAATTCACCACTTTAAAGAAATAAAGAAGGGGAGCAGTAACAAACTGACTCACACGGGAGAGGGCCTGCGTTCATGTTCTGGGATCTCCCCGACATTGTGTACATGCCCGTGATCTTGGCCAGTTGAAACTGGTGAATTGTGCTGTGGGGACCCTGTTGAAGGTTCCTGTCTGTCTGTCTGTCTGTCTGTCTCTTTCTCAGAAGAGATTTTAAAAATAAACTTTTTTAAAAAAGAAAAAGGATGACACAAAACTCAGTACCCACTCTTGATAAAATATTTTGCAAACTAAACATAGAAGAGGATTTCTATAATCTGATAAAAATCATTTCTAAGAAAACAAAAACAAAAACAAAATGAATATATAAAAATCTTACAGTTATAATCTTATAGCTATAATGCATATCCCAATAAGTATGATTTATTGGGATATACAATACATACTTATTGGGATATACAATCATACTATATAATCATTCTGTAAGTATGATTATAGGGATATACATTATCACTCACAGAACTATTTTAGAGAAGAAGTAAAACTGCCTTTATTCACAGATTAAATGATTGGGTATTGAGAAAATCCAAAGGATTACAAATATTATTAAAGTCATTTAACCCTTTGAACAACTCTGTGATGTAAGTAGAGATCTCATGAGATTAATATTTTCTCTTCTTTAATGTTTGGAGGACTTCAATAGGAAAATGTATTGCCGGAATCTTTTTTTGTCAGAAAGTGTCTCATTATGGATTTAACTATTTTAACAAAATCATTCAGAGTTTTTATGTTTTTAATGTAAGTTTTGACATATTGTGTTTTGGGGAACATTTTTTCATTTCATTCCAGTTTCCAAATTTATTTGCATAAAGTTATTAATCATATATTTTTAATATCTGTAGAATCTGTATGAATGTCTCTCTTTAATTGCTGATGTCAATCATTTGTGTTTCTCTTTTTCCTTGTGCAGTATTGCTAAGGTTTATAATTTATCAATATTTCTCAAAACACCAACCATTGATTTTATTGATTTCCTCTACTACATGTCTGCTTTCTATTTTATTTTCTACTTTTGTCTCCTTCCACCTTGTGTTTTTATTTATTTGCTGTTCTTTTTGAGATAGATGCTCAGAATATCTATCTATCTATCTATCTATCTATCTATCTATCTATCTATCTATTTCTTTATTATTTTAAAGAGAGATTTGCTATAGGGCACATGTACTCACTGGGGAGACAGAGAGAGACAAAGAAACAGAAAGTGAGAAAATCACCCCCAGGGGAGATGGCCATTCTGCAATCCCTTCTCCTCCATTCTCCTCTTGGGATTTTCGCCATGTATACACGCGTGCCTGGGGTGAGTTTTAAGCTGCTGGTTCTGGGACATAAACTGCAGCCGACAACATGGCAGTCCAGCCACATAACCGTTACGCCATCCGCTAGTCCCCAGAATATTTATTTTTAGCTTTCTCTTTTCTCATGCTTACGTTTAGAGCTATAAATTACCCTCTAAGTACTACTTTGGGTGCACTCCATCACTTTTGGTACACAACGTCTTAACTCAATGCTTGGCCTGTTTAATTTGGCTACTTTTTTCTATCACTGCCCAGTGAGTTCCTTTCCTTTTGTCTTGGGGTGTTCTGAAATAAGCAGCATGATTTTGCAATCATCAGAGCAATATCGCATCAGTTCACAAATCGTTTTTCCTTATATCTAACAAAACATCGTTTGTCACTGTATCTGGAAATGGTTTTGATAGTAGAACCTGTTTTGATTCTTCCCTGCTTCTAAAAAAATATGTGAGAAACTGCATCACAAACTGTTTTTAGATAATAAGTATTATTTATTCTTAATCTGTTTATATTTGGGCAAATAAAGAAGTGACAATAATCCCCTGTTGTCTTAATAAATGAAACTCAAAATATTTAAACTTCCAAGAAAATGGAGATGCAAAATTTAACTGGAGAAATACATGTAAAAACTTACTTTCACAGTAACAATACATGAAATCCAGTTGAATCTCTAAGTGCAGCTTTATTATGCAAACAATCTTTTCCCAGAGGTGGAGAGGAAAACATCCTCTTTTCTTTCTGCTCTCTCTCTCACTTTCAGTTGGAAGAAACTGCAGCCTCAAAGATAAGCGCTGGAATTCCATTAATACTGAGAAAAGGGACAGGCCCAGGTAATTTGAAACTTACAATATGAAAAAGGGACAGAATAGGATCAGCAACAAATGGAATGTGGAGCAGGTCATGTTTTGCCTGCACAAAACTGAATCACTTTATTGTGCATAGAGGGTCCCTTAAAGATTAATTTTACCCCTTGATACACACATTACTTGAGTCAAGGCACACTGTGGGATGAAAACTGGCCTAGTAAATGACAGTATCGGGTTTGGGGAAGGAGCTGGAAGCTGTCTTGTTGGGTTGGAAATCAGAAATTTTGCTTTACAAGCCTTAACATTTTGCATATCCCTGGACTCAGTCATGCGATCTCTAGGGATTATTTTAGGGAAATCATCATTAATATGTGTGAAGCTTTAACTACAAGAGTGCCCATTATAATGTTGCTTATAATTCTATAAAAACTGCAAAAAGTCCAAGTGTTCTTCTCAATTAGGTAATATAAGTTTATTATATTAGAATATGACAGAGCAAAAGGGCCACCTCTGCAGCCTAGTGGTTAAGGGAGCTGGATCCCACGTGGTGCCAGTAGTTAGAATCTCACCTCCAGTGGCTTGAAAAACACACTGAGCACGTGTGTTTGCACACCCCAAATCTCAACAGGACGGAGAAATGAATAAGGGTGGCCATTCCCCAGTAGGGGTACTTTCTCCTTCTCCCTTTTTCTGTCTCTCTCTGGTAAGTATGTATGCCTCCTGGCAATTAAAATATTCAAAAGGGAAAGACTATGACAGAGCAAAAAAATGATGTGATGCTGCTGATGAATATTTTATGGATAAACATTCATCCACTCCACTTTTTTATAGCTGAACATTTGTAAACTGTTTTAGGAATCATTTGATTGTTAGAAACGAATGTTATCAATAGATGTCTTTGTCCATTTTCTGTTGCTGTACTTGAGATTGGGTAGTGCATGAAGAAAAAGATGTTCATTTAGCCCGAAGTTTTACAGGCAGGGAAATTCAAGATTTGGTGACCACATCTGGTCACTCCTGGTGAGGGCTTCATGCTGTGTCAAAACATGGTGAAGAATCAAAAGGAACACTGGATTGAGGACACAAGGACATGCAAAAGAGAGAGAGCACACCGGGCTTGCTTCATAAAAATATGCCTTTTTTTATCTGTATAGGAAGCCTCTTATCTTTTCTTAGGACATTACCCATTTCTAATTTTTTTCTCTACTATCCCCTTGACTTTGCTGGCATGGTCACTATTTTGTAACAACTGGTTGACTCCAACATTTATATCTCTAAACCTTGCTACCCATGTTCCTGAAAAAGATTTTAATCTATTTCTTTCTTATTTATTTATTTATTTAATTCAATCAAGACATGCATTCTATATCTTTAAAGAATTATTCATTTAACTTTATTCATTCATTTATTTTTAATTTGATGAGAGAGAGAGAGCGAGTGCAAGTGAGAAAGCAAGCCACCAGGTCTGGGACTCAAACCATGGTCGGCCATGTGGGAGTGTCCAGCGCCTTAACCACCATGTCACCCACTGGTCCCCACATTCTATATTTTTAAGTGAAAATATATATGTGGGCCCAGTCACAGTGGGACATACAGTTAAGATGCTATGCTTGCAGGCTAGGGCCACATGGGAGGCCCAGGTTCAATTCTCAGTCCAACCTAAAGGCTAGGTGTGGTGACACACACTACAGTCCCAGCTACTTAGGAAGTTGAGGCAAGAGGACTGTTACATAGGGAAACTTAAAAATAGAGTTTAGTTATAGTTAAATTATAATGTATATAATTAAAAATGTTTTATAATTATGAATTATATAATTCAATATTTATTTATTTACTTATTTATTTAATTACCATAGAGTGAATGTGCTCGCCAGAGAAAGAGAGAGTACCCCCTCCCATGGGCATAGTCATACCTACTTCCTATCAGGTTGGACACACACGCACATATGCCCAGAATGTTTTTTAAGCTGCTGGACAGCAATTCGAACCACAGCTGGCTATGTGGGATCTGACTCCCAGTACAGTGCATCTAACCACTGCACTATGGGGCAGCCCAAAGTTTTACTTTAAAAAGATCTTATGACAAATGTTTATGCATTGGTGAAATACCAGAAGGGCACATATCAAATGTTGACAGTGGTTATCTTTTGGAGCAGGGATTAGAGGTGGTTTTGTTTTCCTTTGGCTTATCTGCAGTTAAAAAGAACTAAAAAATTCATGTCTTACATTTGTAATATTAAAAAATAGAAGCTATTGCTTTGGAAATTGCTTTCAAGCAATCGAGAGACAAGCAAATGTGAACCCTTGCTGTGAGAATTTCCAGATATCTGACATTTGGGTGACTTTTTTTTTTTTCTCTCTTCTGCATCCTGTGGAGGTAAATCTTGCTTCCTCAAACCCTCCCTGAATTGGGAAGTGCCCAAGGCCTGGGTAATAATCACAATGATTGTGACAGAGTGCATTAGGCATTTAACACAGTGGCGGCTACCCAGCTCCTTTAGACCCTGTAAATATATTTCACAGATGAAATCAGAATCCCAGTCTCCTCACTGATGGGAAGCAGGGTGGGAGCCACTCGGTGCACTATGCACAGCCTCAGGCCACAGGTGAGCAGAGGTATCCGCACTGTGGGGAGCGGTGGTTGGAAGGGTAAGTGTGGACACCGGTGACATCAGCTTCACTTTCCTGCCCCAGGCTTTGCTCAAGAATCCCTCTTGTGGTCACCTTAATTCCAAATGTTTAGCACAGAGAATTCTGGGATATGTATTAATGTTGCTGAGTAGACAGAGCCGTATGGAGATTTGCTCATCATAGGCCAGGAACCCCAGAGCACAGAGGGGAAGGATTTTGGAGGGCAGTTTTGGGGTTAGATTATAGAATGTACCACAGTGTGGGACAAGAACTCTAGGGAAGAAAGGACAATGGCCAAGGGGGGCCTAGAATCCTGGCAGTGACTAAGATAAATGTGTGCGCGATGCTGGGGTCAGTCTTGGTGCTCTTTAAGCAGAACGTTCAAATGTGTGGTCCTGAGTCCTCAGTCTGATGTCATAGCGGGTGGGGCAAGGACTGCTCCTGCTTTGCAGGAGGTGGTGGCAAACCGGTGTGGGAGTGGGCACTTCCATAAGGACAGATGAAGGCCTCTGAGTGCTCTCCCCAGGACAAGCATCTCCTGATTTAGCTGCAAGGTTTATAACTTCACTGTTAAAGACACACACTAATTAGAAGTAGCCTAAATAGCCAATAAAATGAATCTATTTAGTACACCTTGGTCCCTCCATGAAATGGAATTACCATTGCAAGTAATACCATGGGAGAATTTATAAAAACCAAAGAAACAGTCTGGAAATATGAAATTGGTTTAGACAACATTGTTTTTCAGTCTCTCAAAATATCTATATAGAAACAGGTAGAGCAATTAGATAGTAAACCCCAAAACTCCCAAACATTTACAACAAAATGATGATCTTGCCACAAACCTCAAAATACCAGTGGACAGAGATGAACCACAGACTTCTCTGTAGCAGCATCTGTATAGGAAAAAAAAAAAAAAAGACAGGAGCAACCAGGCAGCGTCTGAAAGACCAGAGAATAGGAGAACCCCAAAAAGAGCACAGCTGACCAGTTTGAGAACAACAGCTAAAACCAGGAAGAGTCTTGCTTGATCCAATAGCAGGTGAGAAGAGGGAGCCCACAGTCAGGACTGATGGGG
Source organism: Tupaia belangeri chinensis (assembly GCF_000334495.1). Classification (NCBI taxonomy): domain Eukaryota; kingdom Metazoa; phylum Chordata; class Mammalia; order Scandentia; family Tupaiidae; genus Tupaia; species Tupaia belangeri. The sequence goes on from NW_006204133.1 coordinate 4,587,420, forward strand.
CTCATGCAGGCTAGGCCTTAGGAATGCTCACGCCTGGCTTGCTAGGTCTCCCTTCTAGGATAGGTCCCCATTCTTAGGAGAAACTGCTAGAAGTGGAACCAAAATTGAGCAGGACAGGTGCAGCAAGGATGAAGGGAAGAGAAGATCTAAACACAAGTGGGTAGGGTAACAGAGCAAACTGCCCTATTTTTGAGCATATGCAAAAGTGACAGAAAGGGGGACAACAGGTGGTGTAGTAGTTAAGGCACTAGACTCCCACATGGCTGACCATGATTTGTGTCCTGGACCCAGCGGTTTGAAAATCACACTGGGTGCATGTGAGTGTGTGCCCAAAACCCTAGGAAGAGAATGGAAGAGAAGGGATTGTAATGTGGGGGGGAGCTTCTCACTTCATCTCTCACTGTCTCTCTCTCCATCTGTCTAGCAAGTGCATGTGCCCTAGAGCAAAAATCTACCTCTCCCCCAAAAAATGACAGAAAGAGGGTGAACTGTGAAGTTAGTAAGACTTTCCTGAATCCTTTTCTCATTCCAAAGTTCTGAAAAACTAATCCCACATAAAAAGTAGCCACAAGCATGGATCAATGTAAAATTCCATATAAAATTATGACAGAGATAAAGGAAATAAGGAACAGAGTAATATCCCTGCAGGTAACAAAAGCATGCCATAAAGACAGGCCCATGGAACAGAACGAAAGTGCGTCCTATATAAGCTAAAAGGCATTAAGACTGTGACATAAGACATGAAAAAAATCAAAATTAGAAAAAAATCAGAAATGAGGTGACAGATTTCAGAAAATATTTATAAATAAAAGGGAAAAAGTCATTTCAGAAATGGCCGAATTCCAAGTACACAGGCTAAGTAAACAATAAACAAAAATAAATGCGAAGTGAAAAAGAAGAAAATTTTAACAGATCAAAAAGATATAAACAGATAAAAATAATTTATAAGAGAGTGACAAATGTTGAAGATAAAAAGAAATGAATGGAAATGATAATAAGAATCCCTAAAGAAGAAAACCAAAACAAGAGAACAAAACATATATTAAAAACTGTAACTCAAGACAACATTCTTGAAATAAAGAAAATTTTGAAACTACATATAAAAGAGCACAGCATGTATACCATGATCATATTGGTATAATCAACACTGAAATGGATTTTAATAAAGTTATTGGACTTTATTGAAAAAGAAAATACTGTTTGAGAAACTAAAAAATATGTGACTTCTAAAGGAAATAAAATTAGATTATCATCAGACTTTGACACCAATGCTTTAGGGATGGAAGCAAAAGGAGAAACATATGTAGTCTCGACAATTTCTATCCATTCGTTCTTTTTTCCATTCCACAAGAGACTGAGACAGAGAGAAAGACACCCCTGCAGGTCTTCATGCCATGATCCAACCTCAGTGTCAGTCACCTGGGATCACAGGCATGTGTGTACCCACTGTGCTCAGAGAGGTTCTGAGATGTGAACCCAGGACCTTCTCCTTCTGGGTCCAGTTGCATTATTGCTGCACCACGGCTTGATCCTAACAATTTGTTAAAAATTTGATATTTGATTTCCCTTTTAAGACTTACAGAGTTCTTCTTCATCCTTTCATTTTTTTTTACAACTATCTGTTCAAAAACCTGGGTCCTGTGGCCTGCAGTTTCTCACCGTCTAGATTTTGCTGTTTACACATTTGTGTGCAGTTTGCTGTGTTCTCTGTTCCTTGTATTTCTTGCCAGTTGGCAGTTGGTTCAGAGACTGAATTGGAAATAATCAGGTTAAATCCCTTTGGCAATATTCTGAGCCTTGTTTGGCCATGGGAGCCATGTGATTTCTGGTTGTCTCGTTTTTTATGATCTCATCACCCACTGATGCTTAATGACTGTCATTCTTTGTGAGTTGCAAATTATGATATTCCAGTTCCAAAATCTCTTGTTCACTTGCTGGTTGTAATACTTTTACAAAGAGATACTACCTTCCATGTATTGTGTGGTTTCCTGGGGATCTAGTTCACATAGGAAAGGCAAGGAAAAGTACTTAATTCTTTCCCTTTACTTACTCGTTTTCAATATAATGAACTCATTTCTTATCATCCTCTTAAGAAATCTTTTCAGAAAATATCGTTATGAGTTTATGGATTCAGAAATTTTGGACAGGTTTCAACACATTGTAATTAACTGTATTGAAACATCGACTGTCATCTTTGATCAGTTGGAGTCCCCTCAAGCTGGGTTCTAAGTCCTCCCAACATGACTCTGGTGGTCTTTGTGAGCTTCCTTGTTGTCTGCTATTATGGCTGTTCCAGGTCCGTCATGCACGTTTCCTATCCCGGAGCTGGAGTCATCTCTCCAAGAAGCTCTGGATTCTGGTTTTTTTTTTTTTTTTTTTGGTAGGTTTTTTTGCTATAGGGTGCATGTGCTCACCAGAGAGAGAGAGAGAGAGAGAGAGAGAGAGAGAGAGAAAGTCACTTGCTGGTTGTAATACTTTTACAAAGAGATACTACCTTCCATGTATTGTGTGGTTTCCTGGGGATCTAGTTCACATAGGAAAGGCAAGGAAAAGTACTTAATTCTTTCCCTTTACTTACTCGTTTTCAATATAATGAACTCATTTCTTATCATCCTCTTAAGAAATCTTTTCAGAAAATATCGTTATGAGTTTATGGATTCAGAAATTTTGGACAGGTTTCAACACATTGTAATTAACTGTATTGAAACATCGACTGTCATCTTTGATCAGTTGGAGTCCCCTCAAGCTGGGTTCTAAGTCCTCCCAACATGACTCTGGTGGTCTTTGTGAGCTTCCTTGTTGTCTGCTATTATGGCTGTTCCAGGTCCGTCATGCACGTTTCCTATCCCGGAGCTGGAGTCATCTCTCCAAGAAGCTCTGGATTCTGGTTTTTTTTTTTTTGGTAAGGAATGATGGTCTAGCCAGTAGCACAGTGGTTAGGTGCTCCACAGAGGAAATGGGATCCCAAGTGGCCAACCAAGGTTCAAGTCCTGGCATTGGCAGCTTAAAAAACACCCTGGGTGCACCTAAATGCCCAGGAATCAGTTGGAATGGAGAATTGGAGGAAAAAGGATTACAGCATGGTCAGGCCCCATAGGGAGGGGGTGCTCATGCTTTCTCTCTCTCTCTTTTTCTTTCTTTCTCTCTCACATGCGTGTGCCCTCTGGGATTTGTATACTTAAAAAAGAAAAAAGAAAGAAAGAAAGAAACAGTATTTTTCTAAAGGTTATTGTTTTTTTTCATGAGCAAGAGAGAGAGAGAAAGGTACCTCCAACAGTCTTCACATTGAGTTTCACCCTCAGCTTCAGCCAGCCCAGATCATGAGCATGTTCGGGGAGACCTTTGGACATGAATCCAGAACCTTCCATGTGCGTCAGCCTCTCAGAGTGTCACATTACCTCTATGCCTCATCTAGTCTTAGAAATGGTCATTTAAGACCATTGTTTGGGCTCTACAGATGATCATTGTTACTAGGCTACTCATTAGCTCCTGTCTTTTCATCCAAGCTAAGGAAACATATTTTTTTCATATATGTGTACGTCATGAGTTCATACTGATACTCTGATACTTCGTATTTTGAGACTAGCGCTTTAACTTAAGGTTGTGTCTCTATTCCATCCGAATTTCCTTTCTTCCATATTGAGAATTACGGCTGTGACCTTGAACTAGGAATACATATGTGAGGGAGAAATTATGAAGAAATACAAAACACAATTACTTTGAAAGTTAGGATCGTGGTAAACCATGCAGTGGGGAGGTTATGATTAGGATAGAGGTGTAAAGAGGGATTCTGAGGAGGCTGGCAACTTGGCATAGTCTTTAACTATACATTTTAATCTATATCATCTATATCTGTTTTCTCTGTTTTTATTTTAAAATAAAAATATTAACAAACAATGCAGTGGCCCAAAGATACAAAATTTTAGTTAAGCAAGATGAGTAAGTTCTGGAGATCTAATGTAGAATATGGTGACTGCAGCTAATGATATCTTGAAGATTGCTTAAAGGGTAGGTCTTAAATGCTCTTACCATCACCAAAAATAAAGGGTAATTGTGTGAGGTGATGAAAATGTTAACTAGTTTGATTGTGATGATCATTTCACAATGTATGTGTGAATCAAAATACTTCCTGGGAGCAGCCGGTGGCATGGTGATTAAAGTTGTGGACACCCACATGGCTGACCATTGTTTGAGTCCCAGACCTGGCAGCTTGCTTTTTTACTTTTTTTCTCTGTCTCTTTCTGGTAAGTGCATGTGACTTATAGCACATTTGCAAAATTAATTAATTAACCTAATTAATGCTTAAAAAAAACACTTCCTCTGGGATTATCTAAAGACCTCTTGTTGTCCTTCCTTTCGCAGAGATGAAGGGGCACACTGAGGAAGCCCTTTCAGCCACTGACAGTGCTATGCCACAGAGTCTAGAAGATACACACTATCATGTGATGTGAGAGGCCAAAAGTGAACATTCCCAAGATTGTGGAAATAACTGTGGCAGTTTATTTATAAATTGATTTTGACTATGTGTTCATATATTGACTATGTGTTCATATTTTTTTTTTTTTTAAGTAACACATTTTTTTGAAGTGTTTATTTTTTCAATTACCTTGTCTGTAGGCATAGAACTTTATAGAAGGAAAACAGAGAGAATGCTAACCACGATTATATATGAGTGATAGGGTTAAGATTTGACTTATTTATTTGCTTCTTACTTAGCTAAATTTCTAAAAATTTTCTCAGGACATTTAAGGGACAAAAGACATAAAGAAACAAAAAAGTAATAGTACCGAAGTTTTGTATTTAAAATGTTGATGTGTTGTATTGTTTTGGTGAATTTCTCTCAGTTTTTATTTGTTTATGTTTTAGTGGTACCTTGTCAGGTGAACTCTGGGTCCCACAGAGTTTGAGTCTCTAGTCTAATGAGTCATTGAAGACGAGGCTCAGGAGATGTTGCCATCAGAGTTCAATCACTAGGAGTGACACAGAATATGAAATTTTTCAAGTTGGCTCCATGGCCTGGTGGTTAAGGAGGCCTGATTCCAGATGGCCAACCAAGTGGCTCCAGTTCCAGACCCAGCCAGCTTGAGAGACATGCTGGGCACGTGCACAAAATCTTCAAAGGCAGAGATAAGGAGAAGGGATTGCAGTGTAACCATTCTGGGGTGGGGTGGGGGGTTGCTTTCTTCACTCACTCAATCACTCAATAAAGGATAAGGATCTGTCATAGGGATTTGGCCTTACACCACTCTGGGAGCTGGTTGCACAGCTTATATGTACAGAACACAGGCAGGAAAGAAGGAGGGATGTGAGGCAGAGAGAGGAGGGACAGAGTGGAACCTGCAGGGCTGAACTCAAATGGGATCAGCCTCCAACTCCGACAAAGCACAGGATGGCAGGAGACCCCGGCATCCCGTCACACAGCTGAACGTGCATCTGCCCAGAAAGCAGAGAAGCCCGGGAGAAATCCAGACAGAGCTGGAGGAGGTGTGGTCCGGTCACTCCTCACATCGAGGCGTGTTGGCAGATGTGCAGCTAGCCTGGTCCTCCAGCCCTCTGGGTAGAAAGGGGCCGCTGCTTTGCGGGCTTCATACCAGCGATCCCTGCAGCCACACAGAAAGGCAGTTCCAGCCACGCCGCTTCCCAAGACGGCGCAGGTCCGAGCCTCCCAGCCCTATTTTCTGCTGGCCTTCTGGGGAATGTGGACAAGTGATTCATCCCTTTGGTCCCCAAATCTCTCTGCTCAAACAAGAAATCAGCACCAGCCTCCTTTTGTTCTGTAGTTACGGAGTAAAGATGAGCAAAAACAGACTCGTGATGTCGTTATTGGGTGAATGTTAGAATTAATTTTCATCAGTTTAAGTTGCTTTATGCCCATTGACTATTCTCTGAAATGGGCCTTCCTCAGATGTGCCTACGGTGAAGTCATCTATTAGAACTCATCCACTATTAAGACCCACTAGGTAGAAGCACAGGTATGCGAGCCAAGAATGGTCCATAAGGGTGTGTGGGTATTCCTGAAGAGCAAATGAACACTTTCCGGGTGGGAAGCAGTAATAACATTGCTCTTAACGATGTATGGAAGCAAGAACTCCCAGGTCCCTCCTCTCTCAAGCAGGTAGCCAGCAGATTCTCTTTCGTAGTCTCCATGCCTGCTACCTGATTCCTTGTGTCCAGTGCTGGCTCTAGGTCAGGCTCTCAGCCCAAATTTGTCATTTTAAATTTTTTATTAACATTTAAAAAATTATTTTAATAAAAATAAGGCCAGGGCCAGCTTGGAGGGACAGTAGTAACGTGCTGCTCAAGTGATGCTGAATCCACATGGGAGATCACAGTTGGTTCCCCAGTTGACATGTCCACTCCCAGAACACTCGTCCCTGATCCAGGCAGGCTGGGAAGGCTGGAGGGAGAGGCTCATCATGTGAGATGCTGCTGAAGATTCTTGTTGTTTTTTCTCTCTCTCATTCTAGTGGAAGAAATTGACTTTATTTATTTTTCTTTTTTTTTAGGCCCAGTCCCAGTGGCACAGGTAGTGGTGAACTGCACTGCAGTGTTGGAAGCCACATGGTCAAGTTTGGTTTCCAGTCTCCATCCAGTGTGTTCGGGTCATTTTTTTTTTTTTGGCCAGTTATACATAACATTATAATTTTTTTTCTTTTTTTGGAGAGGTTTTTGCTATAGGGCACGTGCACTCACCAGACAGACAGAGAGAGAAAGAGAGATAGAAAGCGAGAAATCACCCCCCAAATGGGATGGCCACGCCGCAATCCCTTCTCCTCCATTCTCCTCTCGAGATCTTGAGCACGCATGCACATGTGCCCGGCGTGAGTTTAAGCCACCGAGTCTGGGACGCGAACCGCGGTCGACTACATGGGAGTCCAGCGACATAACCATTACGCTAACTGCTGGTCCCAATAACATTATAATTTTAATCTTGGTTTCTACTTATTTGTTGCCAATACATAGAAATATATATAATTTTTGGTAGAGGTTCTTTAACAAGTCAAGGTTTTCCCCACAATTTGTATTTTTTCTGAGGTAAGTTTTTGTTAATTACAAATGGGTGTTGAGTTTTGTCAACTGTTTTAATGAATCGATTAATATAATCATGCGATTTTCTTGTTTATTTGGTGGATTGTAATAAATAACGTTCAAATGTTGAACCAGCCTTGCTTCCTTAGAGTAAATTGGACTGTTTGTTGTACTTTTTGTCAGAAACCTATTAGCATTTCTGGTTGCCGGCTTCTTCAGTGCCTGATCAAAAGCCCAGAGAGCTCACTGCCTTGCAGACCCTAGGTCCCAAGATGCCCAGAGCCCTGGGTCCCAAGATGCTCTACCTTCTCTCCACTTTCAGGCACCAGTCTTCCCCAACTGATAATGTCTTCTGCACCAAACCTCCCTAAAGATAGGGTCTCTCTATAAACATGATAGCTAATGTAAATCATCGACGCAAAATAGAAAACTTCAGCTATTGCCTATCTTGATTTGAGTTTATGAGTTCCAAATGACCAAACGAAATAATAGTCTGAATGCTTCAGAGTTGATATGAAAGAAAAACAGATCTCTATTATCCATTTGAAAACATTTTCCATTTTTTTTTTTTTTGGAGAGGTTTTCGCTATAGGGTGCGTGCGTTTGCCAGACAGACAGAGAGAGACATAGAGACAGAAAGCAAGAAATCACCTCCCAGGGGGGATGGCCACGCCGCAATCCCTTCTCCTCTATTCTCCTCTCAGGATCTTGGGCACACACACACACACACCCGGCGTGAGTTTTAAGCCACCGGGTCCGAGACGCGAACCGCGGTCGACTACGTGGGAATCCAGCGACATAGCCATTACGCTAACTGCTGGTTCCCACATTTTCGAGTTTTTAAGACTTAGAAGACAGCAGGCAGCAGGCAGCATGGAGGTTAAAGCAGCTGGATCCCATGTGGCTGACTGTGTGGTTCCAGTCACAGGCCCAGGGGCTTGAGAATCACTCTGGGTGTGTGTGTTCATGCTCAAAGTCCCAAGAGGACAATGGAGAACAAAGGACTGTGATGTGGCTGTTCCTCCCAGGTGGTGATTTCTCCCCCACCTCCCTTCTGAGTGCACACACCCTACAGCAAAACTAATAATAATAATAATAATTTTTTTAGAAGTTTTTGCTATAGGGCACATATGCTTGCCAGAAAGACAGAGACAGATGGACTGAAAGTGAGAAATCACTCCCCAGGGGGGATGGCCATGCCGCAGTCCCTTCTCCTCCATTCTCCTTTCGGGATCTTGAGCACGCACGCACACGCACCTGGTGTGAGTTTTAAGCCACCGGGTCCGGGACTCGAACTGCAGTCGACTACGTGGGAGTCCAGCGACATAGCCATTATGCTAACTGCTGGTCGCTCCCCCACCCCCCCAAAAAATGTACAAGACAGCCAAGAGTCCGTTCATACAATTGCTAATGTTATGACATGGACTTAGGATTTGGATCTGTGCTTCCTGGCAAGTGCCGGTGGTGTCAGGTATTGTAGCTGGGTAATTACAATTCTAAGAATCCCATGGCCTTCACACAGCAGGAAACTGAGTCCATAAATTGATCTGCAAAATTTCCAAAACGAAAATTGTTAACACAAGAGCTGGAGGGGATAGATGTGTGGCTGCACACCAGTTTTATTTCCTGTGAACTGATTGCTTTCTCTGCTGTGGCTAATATGTGTGCTTCCATGCATTCTGGGAGGCCGGCTCCTATGACATCATGATTGGTAATAGAGACACAGGGTCCTGGGAAGAGCATTGCTCAATGGCATTAAAACGCAGCTCTGGAATGAGAAAATGAACTTGTGACACCTGACTAATAGCGAAATGGGGCACCGTGAGAATTATTCATAGTGGGATGTAAATGAAAAGTCCAGGATGCCCACGGAGTGGAGCAGGCAGCAATGCCCAGGTGTATTGATAAATGACAGGTCCCACTCATAAAAGCCTTCTTGAAACTTCCCACTCACCAGGGCTGCATAGGAAAGTGCGCGGGTGATATTTAAAGTGGTCAGAAAACCATGTACACAAATCAAATGGATGACAGTCACTATGATGGAGCCAAGCGCAGCACAGAGCACTCAAGACAGTCACTGGGATCCAGCTTTTGGCCTAACACTTATCATTGTGTTTTCCCAAAACCAGTATACACCATTGCATATCTTGAGTATCCCTAGGATGATGGCAAGAGGAGAGCTCAGGATCAGGCTGGCTAGCCAGAAGGCAGAAGAGGTCCAAGGGAGGCTGATAATGAGCCATTGAGTGCACGAGAGAAGTTGCCTAATTCTGTTTGAACTGAGATTCTTAACCCACTGTTCCTGACCCTACATCAGAGGCTTTCAAATTCAGATTGCAGCAGAATCCGCTAGGAAACTTTTTCTCAATGCAGATTTCTATGCTCTGTACCCAGTGGGACCGATGCAGACTCTAGAATGAAGCCCAAGAACCTGGATTTTCCATGCACATCCCAAGTACTTCAGAAGCTTGGGGGACTGTATTCAGAGAAACCTTCTCCTAAGAGTGGATGGTTATGTATATGTGAGTGAGTGCATGTGTGTGTGGGTGTGTGTATGTGTGTGTTGGGGGGTGCTCATGAAAACTTGGGCATCTGAGACAGTGGTAATACCAAGCTCTGTGCAGAGCTTGATGAGAAGGCCCTAGATTCATGTCCTAGGCACCCCCTGTGCATGCTGGACATACTTGCCCTAGTTCACAATGCAGGCTGGCTGAGTCTGGGGATCGATCATGGTGTGAGAACTGGTGGAGAGTGTCTCTTTTTCTGTCTCTCAAAAAATAACTTAAAAAAAAAACGGTTATACAGAGGTGCCTGCATAACCTCATCTTTTTCAGAGAGGAGGACCCCCCAGCTTTCCTCATGTACTCAGAGATATCCGTGCTCCCCACCCAAGCTATGAACCATGATAGCATGTGGTCCTTATGAGGCTAGTGAACAGATCTTGACTTCTGTGGGAAGTAGTAATTCTTCTTGCCTTCCAGCTGCAGACTGCTCCCGGGAGCCAACCCAGAGTTACACAGAGCCATGTTCCTGGCTTCAAGAAGATTCAAAGGAAGCTTCCTGTCTGGGAAATGACTATGGCAAATGGCCTGAGACAGTCAAAGTTTGTCAAAAGAGGAAGTCCTCTAATCCTTTGGTTTCAGTTTCAGGTCCCCCTTCATACCTCTTTGGACTTCCAGAACCTTCATAACCTACCTGTCCAGCTGTCCAGAACTAAAGACTGACTCACATTTATAACAGGCATCCCTATTGACCCTGCTAACCTTAACACTGACTTTAGCATCTTTTTTTTTTTTCACTTCTCACGAGCCTTCTCAAACATCTATTATCATTAATTTACATGAGTTGGTCTTCCATACTCTGTGTTTAATTAAGACACCCCCCAAAAAAACTATGCCTTTTATTTATTATTTTACCTCTGCACAAATGGAATATGAGAAAAGTGCCCATAACCCTCTTCAACAATAGCAGAGAAAAACACAGAAAATAGATCTCAAATGGAACATTATCAGAGCAACATGTTTTTAAACAAGACTGATCAGAATTACAACCTTCACAGAAATGACTTATAGGTTATTTCCACCAAACATAGCAATAATCTCAGAAGTCCGGATCCCGTGTTAGAGATAACATTGATAACCACAGCTAAATGATACAGAAGAGCATTTAACGTTTTCATGTGTGTGTGTGTGTGTTTGTTTTGGTGAAGAAAAGAGGGACAGGCAATAGTCCTTCCTTATCCGCAGTTTTGCTTTCTGTAGTTCCAGTTATCCCTGGTCAACCATAGTCTGAAAGTATGAAATGGAAAATTCCAGAAATAAGCAATGCATTAGTTTTAAATTTCATGCCATTCTGAGTAGCATGGTGAAGTCTCACATCATACTGCTCCATCCTCCCCAGGATGTGAGTCATTCCTTTGTCCGGGGTATCCCTGTTGTCTACACTACGGCCTGCCCTCAGTCATTTAGTAGCTGTCTTGATTATTGGAGTGACAAAGCATAGCATAGGAAGGCTTTGGTACTATCATAAGTTTAGGCATCTGCTGGAGGTCTTGGGATGTATCCCCGTAAGGTAAGGAGATACTCCACATTGCTTTGCTTTAACTAGCTGAGATTCCTCTCCCCAGCAACTCTAAGTGCCTATTCTTTTGATAACTGGTTTTTGGTTACTTAGCACTGAGAGAAATAAAGCAGGCCTATTTTATTAAAATAGTGAGATGTCTTACGAGGGTATCTCCTAAGATATCTCCTCTGGAGAAGGAAAAATGGGAAGAGAATTGAACAATCTTACTGTGAGAGGTGTGACTTTTGCATCTAGATTCCCCTTTCTAACTTCCCGCCTCTTCTCACCAGCCTCAAATCGGATGGCTCAGCCTCTCCTCAGCATAGCCTCCCTCCAGCTGCAATTGCAGAAAGCCTCGTCCGCCCCTTGGGCTGGACGAACACAGGAAAAATGGTGTTCAAGGAGTCTCTGTTTGCTTGGCCAAGACTACCAGGACCCGTGCTGGAGCTGCTGGGTCGACGGCCATCTCCAGTTCTCTCAGGAAGCTGAGAGCACATACCAGGGCCCTAAGTCATGGTAGTTACTGTTGCTGATGCTGGTGCGAGGACCCACGAGACCGCCTTTGCTGAAGTGTCACCAAGATGTAAGGAAATAGGGCGTCTTTCTTCATTTGCCTTCCAACCTCCTCCCAGCCTCCTTTCCCTTTTACAGGAACTAACTGGAAGCCAGTTGGGAAGGGCTTGTATAGGTTTCTATCTCGGCATGGTCAGGGGGGAGTAAGAAAAGGTTTATGGAGCTGAAGGACAAGTAACTGGCTCAAGTGTGTGATATACTAACTGCTCGACAAAGCAGGCTATAACGTGAGTAAAGGCATATGGTTTTTACTTCCACGGATTTTTTTATTTTTCTATTCTACTAGCACATCTCAGTTCCTGAGGTGATATGGCCCTCTCATCCCCTGACACCTCCAACTAGCCAATCTAGGGGAGGTGTCGAGATCAAGAGAAAGTACAGGATGCAAGCGCGGAAGTAGGTGGGGTCAGTGCTAGCCAATGGGGGAGGCTGGCCTTTTTCTGTCCCCAAACAGCTTCTGGGGATTTGACAGATAGGCTCTGGACTGAATCTTTCTAGAAACCTCTTTTACATGGATGGATACTGATGCGGCTCAGAATATGCCACAGCAAAATAGGCCTCTTTGGCTCAAGGATCATTTTGAGCTGATTTTTGGATAGAGCCAACACAGGAGAAGCTCTGAAAATGGAGTTGAAGTTATCCTTTTTTAGGAGAAACTTACATCCATGAAGGAAGCCTCCATTGTCAGGGTGACTCTCAGAACCAGGAAGGGAAGGACGACTCTAAATCACTGGGAACACTGATCAACGGAGAAGGCTCTCATTCAAACCTGCAAAACAAACCTCACCCTTTTTATGGTGTTTTTCTTGGCCATCTCCCTATCACTGAGCCTTTTCCATTCACTTCTTTCTTTGTTTCAGCTAAGGATGGTATTTAAGCCACTGTCTTGAGATTTACTCATTTTCCCCAGTTATCAGCCATGCGTAGAGGATGTGTCTGCATGTCTTTGTCTCTGCTGCTATAAGACAATACCTTAGACTAGGTCATTTATAAAGAACAGCTCTGGAAGCTGGGAGCTTCAAGATCAAGGTGCTGGCATTCTGGGGAGGGCTTCTTTCTGCTTCCAAAACGGAACCTGGTGCTAGATTCTCCGAAGAGTTGACACTGTGGACTCACATGGTGGAAGGAATGGAAGGACAGGAGAGACCTCCCTTCAACCCGGAGCAATTTTGTAAGGGCACTAATCTGATCCATGGGGGTGGAACCCTCATGACTTAACCAACTCCCAAAGGCCTCATATCATGATACCTCGTAATGTTGTAGACTGCACTGAGGATTAGTTTCCACATGAATTTTGGAGAGGATGCTATATTCAAATCACAGTACCATGCTACTGAAATTGTTTGTTTTTCTCTTGTTAATCTGTCTTTATAGGGGTCTGTCCCCACTGAGAACTAACAAAGAGTAAAAGAAAAATTACTTTTTCTCTTCTACGGTGCCCTTAAACATTGATTTTCATACCTGCATATTAATTTACTTTAGACCAAAAGTATCCTTGAAGGACACTGGTGCCTCTGAGGAACTCCGTTAAACTTTGAACACAGAAACTTAAAATTGATTTAGGCCCTGCGCCCCGCGCAGCGGAA
>NW_006204133.1:4601660-4625930 GCF_000334495.1 Tupaia belangeri chinensis
TTTCTTTTTTTTTTTTTTTTTAAGGAACCAGCAGTTAGCGTAATGGCAATGTCACTGGACTCCCATGTAGTCGACCACGGTTCGAGTCCTGGACATAGTGACTTAAGCTCACGTCGGGCGCATGTGTGTGCACGCCCAAGATCCCGAGAGGAGAATAGAGGAGAAGGGATTGTGGCATGGCCATCCCCCCGGGAGGTGATTTCTCACTTTCTGTCTCTCTGTCTCTGTCTGTCTGGCGAGCACACATGCCCTATAGAAAAAACAAAAAACAAAAAACAAATCCTCTCCAGAAGTTTCATTTTTTTATATTCTACAGATTGAAGTTTGATTGCTTAAAAAGCCTGCTGAGTCTTATGGTAATACCCATTTACAGAGTGGAGGCTAATTTAATGTGGGGAGGAAGGGGCATTTTTAGTGCAGTTCTCTGGCATTTGCTTATTTTATATGGTGTGGGAACTCTGTATGGTGAGTTCATTCATTCAAAAACTTATATCTTTTTTTTAAAGATATACTTTTGCTATAGGGCATGTACCCTTACTGGAGAGACAGAGAGAGAAAGCAAGAAATTCCCTCCACCCTCCCAGGGAGGATAGCCACATGGCAATCCCTTCTCCTCCATTCTCCTCTTGGGGTTTTGGGCATGCATGCACACATGTCCGGCATGAGTTTTAAGCCACCAGGTCTAGGATTTGACCCACAGTCAACTATGTGGGAGTCCAGGTGCGCAACCATTATGCCACCTGCTGGTCCCTCAAAAGTTATATCTTATTAAATTGGCCAAGCTCTGACAAATACACTGGTTACAACTTTATCTTTAATATTATACCTAAAAAATGAACCACTTTGGATAAATGCAACAAAAAGGAATTGAGATACATATATGGATATATAGAAATAGATATAGGTAGATAAAGGAACTTTTATATATGTAAGTTCGGATCTTTTTTTTTTTTTTTTTTAGAGGGTTTTTCTTTAAGGGCAGGGGCATCAACAGTTTGCTATAGAGCACGTGCACTCACCAGAAATACAGAGACAGAGAGACAGAAAGTGAGAAATCACCCCCCAGGGAGGATGACCACGCCACAATCCCTTCTCCTCCATTCTTTTCTCAGGATCTTGGGCACTCATGCACACACACCCTGTGTGAGTTTAAGACACCAGTTCTGGGACTTGAACCGCGGTCAACTACATGGGAGTTCAGCGACAAAGCTATTACGCTAACTGCTGGTGCCAAGTTCAGATCTTTGAATGTTAATCCATATGCTCTACAGTGTTTCAGAGTTTATTAAAATTTTAAAATATAGCTTTACTTATATGAGTAATTAATAAATCATTGATGCAAAAATTAAAAACTACAGATAATGCAAAAGATTCAATGACCCTTTGCAGTCTCATTCCTCTCTTGATTTTTAAATTTTTAAATTTTTATTTTTTGCAGGGGGAAAGGGTCCATGTTAGCATCCCTTTTACTTTTCATTCACATAGGTACACATACAGCTACATGTTCGATTTTGAATAAACTCACATAAGTGGAGGTTGGTAGATTGTAAAATTGGCCACAAAGTTTATCTTATGAAGAGGTGGCATTTATGTTCCCACTCTTGAATCTGGGCTAGTCTTGTAACAGAATTTGAGCAACATAATGCATGGGGAAATGATATTGTCTTAGTCCCAAACCCAGGACTCAAGGCGTCTGTTAGCTTCTACTTTGTGTCTTAGCACTTGAGACAGGCATGAGATGAAGTCTGAGCTATCCATTTGGAAAATGAGATGCAAAAGAAGGCTCGGTTGCCATCTGTTCCCCAGGTAAGGCAAGTAGAGAAGTGCCTGCACATGTGCCCAGAGTGTGTGCAGGCTGACCTGGGGAACCAAGCCTGTGGTCAGTCATGTGGCTTCCAGCACTGCAGTCTAGCATGCTGAGGACTGTGCCACCTGAATGGGCCTAGCTCTATAGTCTTTATAGCATTACACAAATGTTTATGCTATGGAAATATACCATATTTCCTCTAGAATGAACATTTATATTCTTTTTTTAAAAATAATTGCTAGAGGCACATGCACTTGCCAGAGAGAGATAGATAAACATATCTATCTCTCTATCTATCTATCTATCGATAGATATATCTATGTTTATATATATGTATATGTATGTATGTATATAGATAGATAGAGAGAGAGAGAGAGAGAGAGAAAGAGTGAGAAAGCACTCCCAGTGGAGTGTAGTTGTGATGCAATCCCTTTTTTAACACTTCTCCATCCTGTTGGGATTTTGGGTACACAGACACATGTGCCTAGTTTGTTTTTCAAACCCACAGGGCTGGGATTCAAACCGTAGTCAGCCATGTGGGATCCAGCTCCCTTAACCACTAGGCTATAGGGCTGCCCTGTGTTATTTCTTTCTTTTATTTCTTCTTGCCTGTCTTCCTTCCTCTCTCCTTCTCTCTCTGTTTCATATTTTAAGTACTCCTATAGTTTTTGCAAATATTATCCAATTATGTATTTTCTTTGCTAATACTGGTTATAGTATCTTTCTTTCATATAGAACTTAAAAATATAGGATAACATTTATCTTTTTTTTTTCTTAATGGCTTCCCTATTTTGAATTTTGGTTCAGAGGAATTTTCTGGTCAAATTTTTTCTCTCTCTCTGACTAATACAGGACTTTGTGTAACGACCCTGAATATGTGCCTGTATTGTATTCTTTTATGTCAGTGAGATGTGCTTCTCCCATGTCAGCCACTAGAGGGGACCGGAGAGGCCCAGTAAAAGACAAAGTTTGTCACACACATGGGTCCTAGAGACAGGAGGTACAGCATGGCATGCCAAGCAGGACCCATGGTAAAGACAACAGTGCGGTCAGGAGGTAGAAAACAGGAGCACTGGAAGCTTTAAGCTGTAGTCTTTTTTTTTTTTTTAATTTTAGAGATTTTTGCTATAGGGTATGTGTGCTTGCCAGAAACACAGAGAGACAGGGAGAGAAAAAGTGAGAAATCACCTCTTCCCCCACACACACCCAGGGGATGGCCACACACTTCAATCCCTTCTCCTCCATTTTCCTCTCAGGATCTTGAGCACATACACTCATACACCTGCTGTGAGTTTCAAGTCACTGGGGTCTGGGACTCGAACCACTGTCAGCCATGTAAGAGTCTAGCCCCTTAACCACTATGCCACTGCTGGCCCCATAGGCCATAGTCTTTGTTGACATTTACAAGAGAAAGGCAAGGCAGGGTAGGCTGAACAGCTCAGGCCTGGCTACTTGGAAGAATCTTCTATGTGGACTTTGGGCTACGATGATGGCTCCTGTAGCCTGGCACGTGGCCCTGGATGATGAGCGCACAGGAATACAGACCCCTGGGATGAAGGGCCAGATAGGGGAGGTTTGGACCTGGACTGCGTAGTCTTGATGTGAAGGGCATGCTCCTGACTGAGCAATGTCCCTGGAAGGGTAGGCTCTCTCCAGCCACGAGGGATTTTGTGTGTGTGCTCATGTGTATGTGTGTGAAAACAGCATAAGATACAGAAAAATTTAAAATGTTTACAATGCAGTGTGTATATTAGGTGTAGTTCATTAATCTTCCAAAATTGATTTAAATTTATACAATAAAATAGAAAAATTTTGTTTGCCAAGTGAAAGGCCAATTATCCCAAATCCCACTTACTGAATAGCTCACCGTTTTTCACTGATTTAAAATGCTGCCTTCACTCTATATTAAGCTGATCTGCTTCAAGACTCTCCAAAACACCACAATTACTACTGCCTTACGGTACATTTTGACATTGGTGAAATGTCGAGGTTTCCTCCAAAAATTTGTGAGATATGCTTTAACTTTTTTCTCCTCCAAATTAATTTCAGAATCACTTTTAATATTTCATGAAGGACAAACAGGTGGTGTGGTGATTAAGGCACTGGACTCCTATAGGCTGACCATGGTTCAGGTAGTGGTTACGTTGCTGGACTCCCACATAATTGACTGTAGTTCGAGTCCTGGACCCGGCAGCTTAAACTCACACCAGGTATATGTGCATGCACGCCCAAAATCCCAAGAGGAGAATGGAGAGAAGGGTTTGCGGTGTGGTTATCCCCTCAGGGGGTGATTTCTTGCTTTCTGTCTCTGTCTCTCTCTGAGCACACGCACCCTATAGCAAAAACCTCTCCCCCCCCAAAAAAAAAAAATCATGCTAGGCACATGAACAGGTGTGCCCAAAATTCTGAGAGGAGAATAGAGAAGGGAAAATAGTGTGGCCATCCCCCAAGGAACGATTTCCCACTTTCCCTCTCTTTCTGGTAAGTGCACGTGCACTATGGCAAAAAAACTAAAACTACATACACACACACACACACACACACACATATATAGTCACTTTACATTTTAATTGGATTATATTGACTTTATAGATTAATTTGCCATTAATTGAACATTTTGTTTTGGAGAGGTTTTCGCTGTAGGGTATGTGTGCTCACTAGAAAGACAGAGAGAGACAGAGAGAAAGAAAGTGAGAAATTACCCCCCATGGAGGATGGCCACGCCACAATCCCTTCTTCATCATTCTCCTCTCGGGATCTTGGGCATGCATGCACATGCGCCCGGCGTGAGTTTAAGCCACTGGGTCCGGGACTCGAACCATGGTCGACTACATGGGAGTCCAGTGACATAACCATTAGGCAAACTGCTGGTCCCACCATTAATTGAACCTTTAAAAACACTGAATTTTGTTGACAATATTATGCCTTGTCATTAATTTACATATTTCTCTGTATTTGTCAGTAAAGTTTTACAGTTTTATTTTTTCATGAAAAGAGAAATAAGTAGAAGGGAGAGAGGTAGGTATCCTTGAAGGGTTTCATCATGTTGAGATACGCCCAGTACCCCCAGCCTTCCAGCCAACCAGGATCATGTGCCCACAGGCACAATTGGCATGTTCAGGTTAACCAGGATCCGAACCTGGCCTCCAACGTGGCTCTAGTATCACACGGTGGTGCCGTACCACCTGTGCCACCAGGGCTGCCTGCAGTTTTCTTTGTAAATATATTACACACGTATTCTTCTATTTAGTCCTCTATATTTGATAATTTATTTTAAAGCAGCAATTTACACTTTATATTATATTTTAAATTTTATTTTTGCCCATGTCTAAGAAAGTTAATCTTGAAAATAGTTTTCTTTCTATCTAGCTATTTTGGTACATTTTCATTAATTCTAATCATTTATCAGTTGGTTCCTCCAGATTTTCTGGTAGATAATCTAGATAAATAATCATATAATTTGAAAACAATGAACACTTCCAACATTTATTTTCACCTATTTATTTATTTTGCATTGGACTGGCTGAAAATAAATTTAAAAAAATAATCTCTGTATGTTTGCATTTGTCTGCTTGGACTATGGTAACGAAATACCAGACTAGGGAGTTTAGACAACAGAATTGACTTTCTCATAGCTCTGGAGGTTGCAAGTGTAAGATCGAGGTCCCAGCAAGGTTGCTTTTTCTTAAGGCTTCTCTTTTTGGCTTGTAGATAGATGACCTTCACGTGGCATTTCTCTGCATGCATGGCGAGAGAGATCTCTTCTCAGAAGGCTACCAGTCCTAGTGGATTAGGGCCTCACCCTTATGACCTCATCTGACCTTTAGTGCTTCCTTAAAGGCTCTAACTCCAAATACAGTCATGTTGGGATCTGGGGCTTCACCATTAACAAATGGACACAATAAATTTGATTCAACTCAGAGTTATCACAAAGGCATATTTGGAAAAGTACGTGTGTGTTATAGTACAGACATAGAACCAGTTCATTGGCAGACACAGACCAGATGTCAAAACTTGCTGACTTTGGACCAGCAGTTGGCGTAATGGCTATGTCACTGACTCCCAAGCAGTTGATCACGGTTCGAGTTCTGGGTGTGGTGGCTTAAACTCACACTGGGCGCGTGTGCGTGTGTGCCCAGGATCCCGAGAGGAGAATGGAGAAGAAGGGATTGCAGGGTGGCCATCCCCCAGGGGGGTGATTTCTCACTTTCTGTCTCTCTCTGTCTTTTTGGTGAGCGCAAGTGCCTATAACAAAACTTCTCCAAAACAAACAAGCAAACAAAACAAAACAAAACAAAAAACCTTGCTGACTGACCCTTAATAGAAATGCTCTAAACCTTGGCTGTTACCTGTGTGTTAGTGTCTAAGTGTCTGTAATTGTGATTAATACCACACAGGTAAGTAGTTCATGCTCAAAGAACATTCATTCTCTTTTTTTCTTTCCATTCAGAAAAGACTTGCTGTTAGATAGTGAGCTTAATATAAATGGCTTAATCTCTGCCTGGTATTTAAAGACCTTGGGTTATTCTCTTTGAACAAAAGTGATAACTACTATAGTAAATAGAAATGCCTATTTCTTGCTACCTCAAGGAAGGAGGAGAAAGTAGCTCATGATTCTGAGCAATTCAGAGACCAAATTATTCTCTATAAGTTTATTCATTTTAAAAATGACGTAATATGACATAGGTAAGGCACACTATAAGCATTCAGTATCTGTCAATTACCTCCTAATCTCCAGAGGAGCAAAAATGAAAGATGTAAATAATGAAAAAAAAACTAAAGATATTTATTTCATATAAGCTATATAGTTACCTTTTTTTTTGCCAGGGGGGTGGAATAAATGGAAGATTTCATTCTTGCTCCTTCTTTCTATCCCATATCAAACTCAGTGAGTTTCCTTTTAGGAAAAAAAAAATAACTTATCAACTAAAATCCCATACCCCTATAAACATGGCTGGACTGAGTCACCCTGGGGTCCAAATTCTTGCTCTCAACTGTGTTAACCGGGTGACCTTGGGCAAGCTCCTTAATCTCTCTTAGCCGTGGTTTCATCATACATAACATTAGGATCATAACACATTCTTCATGGTTTACTTTGGTGAGAATGATAAAATTACCTTTGTAAGATGCCTGAAATACATAGGAACTTAGTAGGCTTGAGTTATTTTATTTCTATTATTATTAAATAGCATTGTCATGGTTTTGTGAATATTGACAATTTGAACATTTATCTTGTTCATGGAAACAGATTTGGAAAAGCCTCAAAGAGGCCATTTTCCAACCATGATTTTAAAAATGCAATGAAACAGAACTCTTAATGAACTTTCAGTTTCTCATAATGTATCCAGGACTTCAAATGCTGTTCCTCTCAGATACACCAAAGACTAGAAAACATCCTTTGTTAATGGTGGAAAATAAGCTGCTTCTTAGGAAACAAGACTTCATCATGCAAGTGTTTATAGATTTATGTCAAGTTCCTTGATTTAAAAAAAAAAGAGAGAAAAAGCCTTTCTTGAGTCAGAAATGCTTCTTGAACTGTTATAAAATAACAATTACGACGCTCCACTTTTTATTTTTATTGCTGAGTTGAAAAAGATGACTATCCACAATGCCTTCACCAGGAAGATATTATTCTACAAATAAGGGCCCGGCGTGACATTTATGAGAAAGCTGAGGTCCTTCTGCACACAGCTGATTGGTGGCCAGTCAGTGGGCTCCGGGGCAGGCTGCAAATAAAGGCACCTTCTCCACCGGGCTGGGCAGATGTAGGAGGGCTGGTCGGCTCTCCGTGCACTTTGGAAATGCTCAGTCTCTGTCCCAGCAGCACACATCTGGGGCCAGCAAAGAGAAAGCAGGCTCTGACGATGAGGTGTCTTCTTCCCCAGTTTCCGTCCATCTTGGCCGTCTACTGCTTCTGTGTGCTGCAGATTCTCACCTCAGGTAAGGAGACCTCCTCACCAGCCCCCACCTGGCCAGAGCCCGGAGGAAGAGTGACACCTACCACGGGCCCTCAGGGCAGCTCTGGAGGGAGTCAGACGTCATTCTCCCATCTTCCCATTTCCACCCTCTTGCTAAAAGAGGCTTCACATTTGTTTCTCACCTTTCGGAGGGGGTGGACAGAGCTGGATGTCTCAGCCCTTTACCAGACACTTGGTCTTGCAGGACTATCTTTAAGCTACTCCTATCTCAGCGGTGTCCAGAATATGCGCTTCTGACACTGTGAAGGGGGAGACATGGCCCCAATTTGAGTTGGGGGAAGATCCCATACCTTAGCCATTTGTCCTCCTGGGATTCCAAAGACAGGAAAACAGAGGCAGTAAACTGAGCTTACAGTTCCAAAGACTAGAACTGATGGGTGGCTGGAGGGGACAGGGGAGGGGTTCGCTCTAGAGGAAGGGATCTTTCCAAAGCCTTTCCCTGGGGCTCCAGGAGTCATGATGTCCATCTACCTGGGCTGAGGGCGCTATCCGAGGTGCTGACTGGGCACGGGGGGACCCTTCAGCAACTTCTGAAAACAAGTGTGTTTGCAGGGAGCCAGGGGGAGGAGAGTCTGTACTGGATCCATGTCCTTCACCCCTCAGTAGCTCTCCTTAGGCTCTAGGGAACAGGACGGTAGCAGAACAGCTATCTTTGGACATATATTCAAAGAGAAAATCTATTTCTAACATTACGCTAATTATGTCACGTAATACAGTGGAATCACAAAACCCGGGCATTGCAAGGAACCATGGGGGTCATCTGGCTTCCATTTGGTTTCACCTCTCACAGAGTGCAGGGATCACTTCTATGGCTTCCCTGCTGGAGGTCTTTCAGAGTCTACTGATGACTTTCAGGGACCCCCCTCCAGCTCACTACCAGTCTGAGACAGTCAGTTTCTGCCTCTTCTGGGCTCCAACAGAATCCTGTTTATATTACACTTTTGGAAATTTGTTATCACCTTTTATCTCTTTATATAGTTACATCCTCCTCTCTCTTTTTCCTGTTTGATTCTATGTTCCTTGAGGGTGGGACTGCTTTTTTTTTTTTTTTTTTTTTTTGCCATAGGGCGTGTGTGCTCACCAGAGAGAGACAGAGAGAGGGAAGGTGAGAACGTACCCCCTAGGGGGGTTGGACATACTGCAATCCCTTCTCATTGTGGGGTTTTGAGCACACATGCACACGTGCCCAGTGTGATTTTCAAGCTGTCAGGTCCAGTACTCAAGCCACAGTTGGCCATGTGGGAATCCAGTGTCTTAACCATTTTGGTATTTGCCATAGGGCGTGTGTGCTCACCAGAGAGAGACAGAGAGAGGGAAGGTGAGAACGTACCCCCTAGGGGGGTTGGACATACTGCAATCCCTTCTCATTGTGGGGTTTTGAGCACACATGCACACGTGCCCAGTGTGATTTTCAAGCTGTCAGGTCCAGTACTCAAGCCACAGTTGGCCATGTGGGAATCCAGTGTCTTAACCACCATGCGACCTGCTGGCCCCAAGGGTTGTTATGACTTTTACCTTTGCATTAACACAGAACTCTCAGCTCAGCCTTAGTGGCATACTCAGTAACCGTACTGAACCACAGGGCTGAAAACCATGCAGCCAACTGTGGGTTCAGATCCCCAGTCTGCTTGACCTGAAACACCCCAGGCAATTGTGTGCATGCATGTCAAGATCCCGGGGAGCTGGAGGAAGGGGTCTGTGGCATGATGCTTCTCTCTCTCTTTTGTCCATACATGTGCTCTCTATCATGAATATTAATAAAATAAACTTAAAAACAAAAACAAAACACAGAACCTCTCGGTAACCCCTCATAGGCTTTGTTTGCAGGAATTATTTGCATTACTCTGCATTACTGAGTGATTCTAATCATCAAAAACTTCTCTATGTTAAGCTTAAATCTGATCACATGTAACTTCTAACCATTAGCCCTAGTTCTATCCTTTAAAAATACAGAGTCAACTTTCTTATGACAGTCCTCAAAATAGCTGAAGGCAGCTAACATAAACTTCCTAATGTTTGTCTTCCCAGAGAAAACTAGGAGGGAACTTCCAATAGTGTTTGGGAAAATGAACTAATGAGTTTATTTTGGCAGAAAAATAAAATGTGACATCCAGGCAGTTTTTCATAATAGACATTTGTCATGAACATTCTGAAGACCCCTCACATGCTCAGTTACTTTAACTCCACTTCATAGTCTATCACTTCAAGTCTGACTATTACCTTCTAAAGTTCGGACATGATTATTCTAATACAGCACAAGATTGCCTTCACGTTCTCTTGGCTCAAAGAGATTACAAGGACCAAAGTATCATTCTCTCTACTTTTTTCTTAAAAAAATATTAACTACTCTGAGCTATATATAGTCTCTGTCTCACATTTTAAAAACTCTAATAAGTTCAGGGTTGCATATTTATCCACCTTATTTCATCTTAGTTCTGACCTATTCAGCTGATGCTTTCAACTGCAGTATTAACAGTTCCTCCAAATACTGCATCACATGCAAACCAGAAGAGGCACACATGTAGGTCAGACAAAGGTGAACAGATCCAGCTGCCTGCCGCTGGTGACCTCCCCCAGGACCCACTGCTCGAGAGTCTGAGGCAGCAGAGACAGGGATCTCTGTGTATTAAGGCTTGCAAAGTTGGGACCAGCAGTTAGCGTTATAGCTATGTCACTGAACTCCCATGTAGTCGACCGCGGTTCAAGTCCTGGACCCAGCGGCTTAAACTCATGCCGGGCATGTGTGCGTGTGTGCCCAGGATCATGAGAGGAGAATGGAGGAGAAGAGATTGTGGCATGGCCATCCCTCTGGGGAGTGATTTCTTGCTTTCTCTCTCTCTCTGTCTTTCTGGCGAATGCACACGCCCAATAGCAAAAACCTCTCAAAAAAAAACAAACCAAACCAAAACAAACAAACAAAAAACCTTGCAAGGCTGATTTTTCTTTTCCTTTCCTTCCCTTCCCTGCCCTCTCTTCCCCCTCCCCTCTCACTCTCCTCCCCTTTCCTTTTCCCTTCCTTCCTTTCAGAGATTTTTACAACAGGGTGTGGGGGGGTGTGCACTCACCAGAAACACACAGAAAGACAGAGAGGCAGAAAGCAAGAAATCACTCCCAGGGGGATGGCCACACTGTAATTCTTCCCTTCCATTCTCCTCCCAGGATTTTGGGCACACATACACTTGTGGCCAGCATGAGTTTCAAGCCACCAGTCCAGGACTCAAACCACGGTTGGCTACGTGGGAGTCCAGTGCCTCTACCATTACACCACCTGCTGATCTCCCAAGGCTGATTCTTTTTTTTTTGGAGAGGTTTTTGCTATCTGGCACATGTTCTCACCAGAAAGACAGAGAGAGACAAAGAGACAGAAAGCAAGAGATCACCCCCCAGGGGAGATGGCCACGCCGCAATCCCTTCTCCTCCATTCTCCTCTCTGGATCTTGGGCATGCACACAGATGTGCCCGGCATGAGTTCAAGCCACCGGGTCTGGGACTCTAACTGCCATCGACTACATGGGAGTCCAGCGACATAGCCTTTACGCCAACTGCTGGTCCCCCGAGGCTGATTCTTACACACATACTTTGTTAACACCATTTCCTGATATTCTTGTTTCACAAATTCCATTAAAACACAAATAAGATATTTACCTGGGTTACTTCCCCTCCTCAATGAGTTAAAAAACATGTTGTATTGAATTAATTTTGTTACAAATCTCAGTGGCAGGTGGAAGTGTAGTTTTTCTGTTTTGTTTGGTTTTTGTTTTTGTAAATCCTTAAAGCAGCTCTGCATCACATCTTCCCTTCTCGCCGCCCTTCTCTGTAAGGCTCCTTGGTGATTTCTCGTCTCAGTGGGGTCTCTCCATGATTTTTTGGGCAAAGATTTAGAAGTCAATGCTATGATCTCTTTTCTCTGATGATTTTTATGATTTCTCACAATAGGAGCTCCTCAACCTTTAGCTGATCCTCCAGACGGCTTGGATATTGTGCAGCTAGAGGTATGCTATTGTTTGGTAACATGAATTTTTATTTTGTCTGAACCTTGACCATATCATGTGGATAATGTTCACTTAGAACTGTTTTAAGTTCAGATTTTTGGCTGCAGCAGAAATTTACCATTGCCATTCTCTGGCGTGATTTAAGGCATCCTGGGAGCTGTGTTGAGATTCTCTGCCACACTGTGAGAAGATAATTCAAGGTTCAGAAATGGGGCCATTTTAGAGCTTTAAATATGTCATAATAGAATTCTATTGACTAAGGAATTTGTGCTTATCTCTGATTTATTTTTCTCATTTTACATTTCAGCAGCTGTCATACTGCCTGAATCAGTGGGCAATGCTCTCTCACCAACTTAAGGTAAACAAAACTAATATACATACATTTGTACGATGATTCTTGTAGTTATAACAGTGTATATGCCTACCCCATAATTGATATCTGTAATAAACTTATATTGTGGCATTTATAAAAGCATGCGGTGTGTATACATTGTGTGTATATATTTGTGTAAGAATATAGTTTTAGAAAATATCAAGTATTGGAACCAGCAGTTAGCGTAATGGCTATGTCCCTGGACTCCCATGTAGTTGACCGTGGTTCGCATCCTGGACCCGGTGGCTTAAAACTCATGCCGGGCACGTGCGCGTGCGTTTCCAAGATCCCGAGAGGAGAATGGAGGAAAAGAGATTGCGGCGTGACCATCCCCCCTGGGGGGTGATTTCTCGCTTTCTGTCTCTATGTCTCTCTCTGTCTGGCGAGCGCATGCACCTTATAGCAAAAACCTCTCCAAAAAAAAAGAAAATATCAAGTAACCTCAAATATAAACTACTGTAAAATATAGGTAATTAATGTGCATCTTATAATTATTATAAGCATAGTGGGATAGTAGTTAAATTAAGTGCATATGTATATCATACTGTACATTATTAATTGATACACTATGTTATAGCAATTCTCCAAAACAACATATCTCATGTAAAGGCCCTAACAGCAACTATACTACAACAATCTGTTTTTAAAAGTTTTGTTATAGGGCCTTTGCATGCACCAGAGAGAGACAGAGAGAAAGAGAGAGGGGGGACCAGCAGTTAGCGTAATGGCTATGTCGCTGGACTCCCATGTAGTCGACCGCGGTTCACATCCTGGACCTGGTGGCTTAAAACTCACGCGGGTGCGTGTGCGTGTGTGCCCAGGATCCCGAGAGGAGAATGGAGGAGAAGGAATTGCAGCGTGGCCATCTCCCTTGGGGGGTGATTTCTCGCTTTCTGTCTCTCTGTTTCTGTCTGTCTGGTGAGAGTATGCGCCCTATAACAAAAGAGAGAGAGAGAGAGAGAAAGAGAGAAAGAGAGGGGGGTAAAGTGATAAATCACCCTCCAGAGGAGTGGCTATGTGGCAATCCCTTCTCTTCCATTCTCCTCTTGGTATTTTGGATAAACACACACACATGTGCAGCGTGTTTTTCAAGATGCCAGGTCTAGGACTCAAACCATGCAGTCAGTCATGGAGGGTCCAGCCTTCTTCAACACCATGCAATTGGCCAGTCCCCACAAGTATTTCAATGGATACAAAGTGAAGATGACTTAATCGAAGTGCAAACTAGTGGTATGAAGATAGCTCGTAATTCTTAGCATAGCCTACTTATTTTTACTTTGAACCTTATCCCCTCTTCTCCTTCACTTCCCCCAACTCACAGCACACCATGCTCTTGCCACATTGAACTTCCCACTGTTTCCCAAGTGCACCAGGCCCTTTGTGTCTTTGCATAGTCTTTTTCTTAGCCAGGAATGTCTTTGTCTTCTTCCTAGGCTGTGCTTAACAACCCAGACTAAAATCAAACTACCTGGGTTCAAACTCTAGCTCTGTCTTAATCTGACAGTTTCTTAATCACTCTGTATACCAGTTTTCTCATCTGTAATGTGGGAATGATAGTCAACTTAGCCCCTTAATATTGTTGTGATGATTTATTGTGCTATGGCTTGCATTATGGTTAGTCCCTCAGAGGTTTGTATTTTGGAAGCTTGGACCCTCCACTTTAATAGTTTTGGGAGCTGGTGAGACCTTTGAGAGGTGGGGCTTATAAGGAGGGCACCAGCCAATTGGTTGGGGAATGGGACGGACAAACAGAGGAAGAGTTTGCATGTATCCACCTTCCTCTCTGCTTCTGTCAGCCATGTTGTAATGTAGCCTCACGCCAGCCCCACACCTTTGGACTTCCGAGCCACCGGAATCATGAGCCAAGTAAACCTCTATTCTTTATAAGTCATCAGTCTCAGGTATTTCTATTTAGCAATATAACACAGACTAATACAGCTTGCTTGAATATTTGTCACACACTCTCAGCAGTATCCAGCTCATGGCAAATGACAGCTTTTAGGTTACCATTGCCTCCTGAAGCCACTAATTCTCATTTTTCAAGATTCAAATATCACTTTCTCTTTCAAACTTCACAAATATATTATGCCTAGTTCTTCAGTTTACCAATATGCACCCATTTGAGGACAATAATCATCTCTCATCTTCAGAAATACTCTTCTTTTTTTAGAGAAATTTTTTCTCTTAGGGCATGTTTGCTCACTGGAGAGACAGAAAGACAGAAAGTGAGGAAGCACCCCTCAGGGAGATGGCCATGCTGCAATCCCATCTCCATTCTCCTGTTAGGATTTTGTGCACACGCAGTGAGTTTCAAGCCATTAGGTCTGGTGCTCGAACTACAGTCGACCACCTGGCACCTTATACTATGCCACCTGCTACCTCCCAGTAATAATCTTTTCAGCTTTGGTACCTGAAGCAAAAACTCACGGCTGTTGCCTCTCCTCCTTGCACTAAAGGCTTTCCAAGCCCTCACATGATGGCTGTGAGCATGTCCCCTGCATAAGCTAAGGCAGTGGATTTTGAGGTAGCCCAAGTCCAAAGGCCCAGAATGAATTTCCTCCCACCTCCTCTACGTTCCCAAAGTCAACTCCATTCATAGTTTCCAATGGCAGAAGAACAAGGGGTTGCTCAGAGAACAAAACTACTGATACTTTAATTATTAATAGAGAGAGAGCATGATTCTTCCGGGCCTTGCTGCTGTTCCTGAATGTGACCTCTGGCATGTCACTTTCTTTCCTGGGGCTTCAGTTCCCTCACCTGCTCAATGGATGGATGAGCTACCTGGGCTCTGAGCCTGCTCCAGCTGGAGTCCCTAGGAAGGTTCAGGTCTGTGACTCCAGAGGACTTCTATCACGAGGCAATTCAGAAAGCAGCTACACTGTGAAAACAATGACATCTGCAGACGCTCTGGGTTTCTGTCTACCATGTGGGGTCAGAAGAAGTTTAGATGAGGAAAAAAAAGGGCATTGGGTCCTTTTGAACAGAATCCAACTACCCATTCATTCAAAATAGCTATTTATTGAGAGCATGCCATGTACAAGGTGCTGGGGATACAGCACCTTGCTCTCATGGGACTTACACATGGCATCTTCCAATAGTTCATGGACCATGCATGAAGGGCATGGGTTTCAAAATTTTGCACCAAAATAAACTCGTATTTTAATTCCATTTTCCACAAACTTTTTTGAAATCCCCTTGTATTTTGTTTGAGGAGCTAAAATAATGAGCAAAATAAACAAGTAAAATTATTAATATATTTTTCTCTAAAAAAAATAAAGCAACAAAGGTATACATGAAGTTTTGAGAAGGAAAAGAATCTTCATAGTCCTTATCACATTTTTGGTCTGAAAAGTAGAAGTAACAATATAAAGGTGATGAACACATTACGAAAAACAATTGCTTGGTCCAGCAGGTGGCATGGTGGTTGGGATACTGGATTCTCACATAGCCAACCAGGGTTCGAACGCCAGACCTGGTAGCTTGCTTTTTTATTTTCCCTTTCTCTCTGTCTCTCTCTGATGAGCACATATGCCCTGCAGCAAATTTACAAAATAATATTAATAATGATATATAAAATTAAATAATTCTTAAAAACAAATTGCTTGCCCATAAATACCTATGCATATACACACATGTGTGCATACAACTGTGAATAGATGCTAACCAAAACAACAGGAACTATAAACATAGTAAATACTTTGTGCTGGTTTAGAAATGGTGGTTATCAAGAAATGGTTCGTTTCCACAGAGCCTCTGCTGTTAGTGATATCAATATGTTAGTGTGTGTTTGCCCTTGCATGTGTGCACACATATGTGCGGGGCAGTGACAGAAAGAGAGAAGGCAGGGACCAGCAGTTAGTGTAATGGCTATGTCGCTGGACTCCCATGTAGCCAACCATGGTTCAAGTCCCAGAGCCGGCAGCTTAAACTCACTCCGGGCGTGTGTGTGTGCGTGCCCAAGATCCCAAGAGAAAGGAGGAGAAGGGATTGCGGTGTAGCCATCCCCCCTGGGGGGGTGATTTCTCACTTTCTGTCTCTCTGTCTCTCTCTGTCTTTCTGGCAAGTGCACGCACCCTATAGCAAAAACCTCTCCAAAAAAAGAAAAAAGAGAGAGAGAGAGAGAGAAGGCACAGGTATAGCCACTTCCTCTGAAGAAAATCTCCACAAAGTTTGCAGGACAATGTCATCATATTCATAGCCATGAAATCAGAAGCATTACTAACAACTCTAATTTCTTTTTTTTTTTTTTACAATTCTAATTTCTGTCGTAATTGAGATTTGAGCTGATTCCAGAATGTTACATGTGAATGAGATGTGAATGCTCAATCCCAGCAGATCAGTATAATTAAAAGATTATTCACAGTAAAATCATCTGACGTTATAAAATACGGACACTAAAACTTATATTTTCATTTTGTAGGACACCTTCCTTGCTGCATATGCTTGGGCTGGATATGCCACCTGTATGCTGTCATCCATGCAAACAGGCGGGTTGGGCAAGAACAAGGACTTAGGGAAAAAACTGAGCTTTCTGCAAGAAGAGTGAAACTTCACACAGAAAGCTTTGGGAAACAAACAAAAAGCTTGTTCAGTCTGAATCAGCCCTAAAAATCAGAAGACTAGGACATATCCAACAGCTAATTAAAGAGTGCAATAATTATTTAATTCCACCTCTTAGTCAGATGGTTATCTGGAAAATGATTAGTGTATTGCTTCTGTGCATCTGAGAGGTTTTTATTCACCACAGAGTGAAATGAAATGATTTTGTTTCAAAATGATGGTGTATTGCTGGCAACACCCTTTAATCAAAAGATCCTGCATCAACTATGGTCTTATTAAATTTATATAATGAAGGAATTTCTCTTTAGGTTGGCTATTAGTCCATAATATTTGGGTAAACGTGGTAAGACCCATGGTGAACCTTACATTGCCCCAGTCAAACTCCACGCAGCTCACCCTCGCAATTCTCTTTCTAGGATAATCAAGACATATACAAGAGGGTGAGTACCGCCCAGCCCCGTGAAGAGGACATGCAGCTCTATGTCAGAGCAAGTGGCCTTCAGTACTAATGGCACTTTTATTTCTTATTTAGTTTTTATTTCACTACTCCCGAGCTCAGGAGCCAACACATCCAATGAAAAGTGTGGTCAGTATTTTATCGTCATCACCTTTCTGTTGAAGTGCCTTCCCGGTGCATGCTTGCCATCCCTCCCTGTGAAAGAGCGTGCACGAGCAGGGCCTCCAGCACCCTGGGGTGACAGTTCCCTAGGTGCTGTGCTCAGGGCTGTGGGGATTGTCTCTCGCCCTCTCTGGAGTAAGCGTAGTGGGGAGCTGACAGATCCCAATAAATAAATAAGAAGTAACTTTTATTATGCACTTAAGCAGATGCATGGGGAACACCCAGCAAATACTCTGCTTTGTTTACATTGATCCTTATCATCTGTTTCTCAGTTTCTGAAAAGTGCTTTGTGGTGTGTAAAGGACTGTCTCCCTGGTAGAGATCCATGGATGTGCAACTTCTAAAGCTGAAATGGTGGGCAGTTCAGAGGGAAAAGGGGCCCCGCCTCTAACTTTCTGATGATAACTTTGAGTTACCCTCAGGATCAGCTTGTGTAGGTGAATTTCTGTGAGGTATGATTCGAAGAATACTGGAAAGGTCATAGGCTATAAATTCATTCATTCTGGTGCCTGGTCAAGGCAACTGAAATGATGCCATTAGAAAGTCACTTATTTATATAGTTAAGGTTTCCTTAGAAGAGCAAATGCAGGGCTAGCTACATTGGTACAGAGAGCAGCAATAGGGGTGCAGCCCCTGGAAGCCCTGAGGGAAGGCTCTGGGTTCCTGAACATGGCAGGTTACCGTGGGGGCACCTGGCTGGTGGTAGGGCTGCCACATGAAGACCCTGTTGAGGGTGCCTTTCTCTCTTCCTCAGGAAGTTAATACATAAAAATGAAAAACTATTAAAAAAAAAATAGGCCCAAGCACATGAGGCCATATGGATTCCTGGCTGATTTCAGGCCCACCCTAAAAAGCCAGGCACAGTGGTGCATTCTGCAGTCCCAGCTCCTCAGAAACTCAGGGCAGGAGGATCACAACTATGTTCCCCCAAAAAGCAACACCACCTGTATACACACACACACAACACACACACACACGTGCGCAAATACCCAGTACCCAGCAAAATATGCTTCCCTTTAAGAGGCAGACTCCTTGGCGATGAAGCCCTATGGACAGGGATCAGGCAGGGATGGGTTGTTATCACACAAGGCCCCGGGCACCAGGAAAGGAGAAAGAGCAATGGTCAGGGACCCTGTGACATGAACTAGTGTACTCGACAGCAGTGTCCCAGGAGAGAAAAAGTCTCGGGGACTAGAAGAGGCACAGGAGAATTCCCTGAGTGTGTCTGGGAAATCGCAGACAAGAAGCCCAGGCAGGAAAAGAGAGCTGCGTGGGAAGACTCCGGAGGCCAGGAGGCCCTGCAGAGCCAGGGCGGGGGGGTCTGTGGGAGCTGCTTCTCAGGACCACGCTCTCCTCTAGGAGGACAGAGAGCTTGGGGTTAACCCAGACAGAAGTCTGCCCGGCCCTGAGGAAACGGTTCAAGTGATGCGATGGAACGGAAGCCTGCTATCACGGGAAGTAGTTCTTTATTGAAAACATAAAATTTCAGGCTTAGGCTGGGGAAGGGATTCTACTCTGAAAATTAAACCCATTTGTAAATGAAGTGAGTCAAAAGGAATGTGCACAGCCCTGGGCTCTCAGAACGTCCCCCTGGCATTGGTACCCTGGGGTCGGCCTGACCCTGTCAGCGTCTCCCTGCCTCACAGCGCCTCTCCTTCGCAGTTTCCTCCCGTGCACCCTCTAGTGCACCTGGCCGCGAAGCTCTCCAGCAGAAGGACGAAGAGGTTTCTGCAGCAAGTATGTGCTTTTGTTCTTCCACCATACTTCGGCGCCACTCAGAGTTCACCAAACCCTGGGGAGGGTGCGCCACTGCCCACGGGCTGGCTCCCTACCGTTTCCTCCTGGAATCTCAACCTCCACCCTGGGGGGGAGCTGGGGCAGAACTCTGGTCCTTGGGTCTTGCACAAGTCCCTGGAGCTCCCTGTGCCATGGTCTCCTTTGCTGTCACCCCTGTGGTCACACGAGGGCTGAGGAGGGAACCGCTGGCCCAACATGGTTGTTTCTCTCTTCTACTTTGTTCTTTGCATCCGTAAGTTTTGTGTTGTTTTTCTCACTTCCGCTGTCCCTTCTTCCTGATACGAAATTTGCCTTGGTGATATTTATCTTCTGCTTCTAACTGTCCTTTGCCCGTGTCTCAGAGCTTTAGGCTTTTTACAGTTTTGTTTTGTTTTTATAGTTTATAAATGACCAGTTTCAGTAATAGCGGAACACGTTTGAGATGTCAGTGAAGGCTTTGTTTCTTGATAGCAAAAACATTAGAAAATTTCTTTTTGGCTCCCTGAGCCAAATCATACTGGTTTGTCCAGGACTTTCTGGTGGGGAAGGCCGCATATTAGATATTGCACAGGAACAACTGTTTGTCCATTTTTGTTCCTTTACCCTGACTACCTGAGAACGGCAGGAGGCACGGGGGAGCCTAGCAGGACAGCTGTGAGGGCCAGGATGTGGTTTGTGCTGGGATTAACCTGTGCTTTGTTCCCTCCCAGGAAGAAGGAGCGGCTGGTGGGGGGGTTACTAAGAAGGTATGTGAGTGCTGCTCCCCTGAGAGCTCTAGAGAGAAGGGCAGGGAGGTACTTGGAGCCAGACCACCATGCAGCCTGCTTCTAGGAAGAACTGGTCTCATAACTTGACCTTGACAGTCTTTTCACATTTAAAGTTGGATTTCCGGGTGGCAGAGAGAAACCATGGGGCACTGCCTCTGGCTTCTAATATTTCATCTCCAGCCTCACAAATGAGTCACCTGGGGCCGAATGGCTTTACTAAGAAGGTATGTGAGTGCTGCTCCCCTGAGAGCTCTAGAGAGAAGGGCAGGGAGGTACTTGGAGCCAGACCACCATGCAGCCTGCTTCTAGGAAGAACTGGTCTCATAACTTGACCTTGACAGTCTTTTCACATTTAAAGTTGGATTTCCGGGTGGCAGAGAGAAACCATGGGGCACTGCCTCTGGCTTCTAATATTTCATCTCCAGCCTCACAAATGAGTCACCTGGGGCCGAATGCCCTGGAGACTCTTTCTCTGGCTCAGGGGCTCTGCATTGCACACTTGGGGAGAGGTATAGCAAATGGCATGAGTCCCATGCACCAGGGGTTCCTAAACCTGACCATGCATTAGACTCACCTGGTTAAAATCCAGACTGTGGGCCCCACCCCAGAGATCCAGCACTTGCTAGATCCAGCACTAGACTGGGCTGAGAGTTTGCATTTCTAACATGTACCCAGGTGTTGACGCTGCTGGTTCAGGACCATCCGATTTGAAAAACATCCTCGTAGACATTCTTGAAGGACCTGTGATGCAACAGGGTTGCCTAACAGTTTATGTTTTTATGTTGCAGGATCGTGCTGCTGTCTTGGGTCGACCATTTTTCCTTTTCAGGGTATAACACATTCCCTTATCTCTGTTTTCAAGCCCCTATTCACATTGCCATCCCTCTAATGGCGTCACTGCCGAGTGAGTGCAGTAGGGCCCATGGCAAACTAGGGACAGACTGCAGACTCTCTCCCCCTTACTTGAAGTATGACTGAGTTGAAAATCTCCTATGAACTTGGTAAAGGAGAAGGCCCGACAGGGCATAGGCTAAGAGCCCCAGAGACCTGGAGGTGTGGAGCAGGGAGTCCTGTGATGACAAACACAGGGACAAGCCAGGGCTGAGCCCATGTTCCTGAGCATCTGGGCCCAGGATATGTGGCCTCCACAAACCACTGGCAAAAGAAGTCGAGGCACCATCTTCTCCTCCGTGACACAGAGGTTCTTGTCAATGTCACGATGTCACAAGAGTTATCTTTTCATTTTTCATTCCCCACCTACGCGCTAGGCTTCACCCACTACCTGCTCAGTGTTTGCATCAGAACAGGGGGTGAATTGGACTGGGACTGAGCCCCCCAAATTGTGGCTCACTGGTGCTAAGAGGCACTCTGCAAAAATCAGAGAAGGTTAGAAAACACGGCACCCACCTTCATGAAGACGCAATGCACACTGGCCTGCCGCGGGCTCCAAGTCCTGCGGGAAACAGCCTGTTTTGGCTTAATCATTTGTTTCCCTAACTTACTTGACCATGCGGACCCACAAACCTCCCTACTTTCACCCCACGTGGTCTGCATCACCTATGAATGGAAACAGAAGACATTTGTGATGTCTCCAGGTTAAGTCCTGCCATGAGAGCGTGCAGATCCTCCCATCACATCGGGCAAAGCTAGGGTGTGGAGTGGTGTGGCGGAGGTCAGGGAGTGGTCCTGGAGCACTGTCCCAGAGCACTGTGGACTAGCTAGCATGGGGGAGGACTTACCGAGTGAGACCTTAAGGAGAGGCGTGAAACTCTACGAAGAACAAGGTGCAGAGCTTAGCAGAGCATCTGAGGGAACCGAGACATGGGCTGCAGGCAGCTGTCTCTGCATCTGTAAGTCGCTCGCTCTCACGCTCTCTCTTTTTTTTTTCTCCAGCCAAGAAATGGAAGAAATATCAAAGACAAGGCCCACTAAAGAGGCCAAGGTCAGCCTCCACTGCAGCTCTTCTCTCTCAAGCAAATGTCATATGTCCGACTGCGAGGTGGGGTGTTTTATTCAAAGGAAGGGGGACCACCTGAGACTCCCACCCCCTCCTGACGAGGCAGGCTGCTCCAGGGAACATTCTGGCCTTTTCTTCCAGGCTTGGTTCTGTGGGGCTGTAGCTGTGATGGCCTGCACACAGCCCAGCTGGGTGTGCGTGACTTCTGACCCAGCCGCCCTGAGGCAGGCCTGTGAGGGAGGGCAGGGGTGCCGCAGGGAGCCCCTGGAGGCTTCCAGGCTCTCTAGTGGGAACATTTCTGTGTGCAGCCAAGCAAGGCTATTCCTCTATTCCGTGGTGCTGAGGCCCAGAGCTTAAATCTGGGGAGATTCCTTGGTCTTTGGGTCAGTGCAGGAGGAAGTCTTGCACAGCCGTGCACAGGGCAGCTCTGGGTCTCTTCTCTATCTCAAGATCAAGTGGTCCCAGGGACATGAGACCACCGTCCTGTGAGTGCATTGTAGCCTCCCTGACCTGCTGGCAGCAGTCAGGACCCCAGAAATCCAGGGTACCTGAGAAAGCCGTCCTACAGCTGGGAGGCAGAGCCACTAGCA
This sequence comes from Tupaia belangeri chinensis, assembly GCF_000334495.1. Taxonomy (NCBI): domain Eukaryota; kingdom Metazoa; phylum Chordata; class Mammalia; order Scandentia; family Tupaiidae; genus Tupaia; species Tupaia belangeri. The sequence continues at coordinate 4,624,080 of NW_006204133.1, forward strand.
AAAACAGGGGACGATGCTCCCCGAGGCCATAGCGCATCCGCAAGCCCAATGGCCTAACTAGACACCGTAAAATCAAATCTCACAGGCACTGATGATGGGAAAAGCAATCTGGGCACTTATGACATGTCCAATCAAGCTATAATTGTAAAATACGTTTTATAATAACATGCCCAGGGGCCTTGTCTTGATTCTGAGAATGACTTGACCTGAACGGTACACTATTCTTTTCTTTTCTAGAATTTAATGGTGACAGGAAGCTGGATCTGATGCGGCCATCCACTGATTATTTTGAGCAAATGTCAAATTTCTTTCTGTGAACAATATTTAAAAATTCTTCTCTTGTTTTATGTTCACTGGAATATTTAGTTGTATAAAAATAAAGTAGCACTGACACAATATGTTCATTTCTTATTGCAAAGTTTGGAGGGGGATAGTGCGTATTTTATAAATAATGGGATTTTTTTAACGTACCATTTTGGGTGTTGGTTTAGCTTGCCTCTACTACCACAGTGGAGTGTGGGACTGGAAAGGCTGACTGGCTGCAGACCTCGACACCTCTGCTCTTTATCTGGGAGACCTTGGGTAGGTCACTCCCCATCTTCGTGCCTAGTTTTCTCCATGGTAAAACGGGGCTGGTAATAATAGTAGCATTTTCTTCTTTCTTTTCCTCCTTCCCCTTCCCTCCTCCCTCCCTGCCTGCCCACCCGCCACTTGCTCTCTCTCTCTCTTTTTCTTTCTTTTTTTTTTTTTCTCTTCTTAATTTGCTACAGGGTACATGAACTTGCTAGAGAGAGAGAGAGAGAGAGAGAGAGAGAGAGAAAGGAAGAAAGTACCTCGTGGGATGAGGAGGAGGGGAATGGCCATACTGCAATCACTTCCATTTCTCCTCTCGGGATTTTGGGCATGCCCGCACACACATGTGGAAAGTCACCAGGTCCAGGATTTAAACCATGCAGTCAACCATGTGGGATCCAAACACCATAACCACTATGCCGCTCACTGACCCAATAATACCTTCTTTACAGAGTTTTCATGAGGACTGAGGGGATGGTCCACATGAAGGGCTTGCATGGCGGTTGGTGGTGCACATGCAGTGGGTGTTGGCTCTAATTACAGTTAAGACGATTTTCTCATGCAGAGTGCACCTGAAGGACTTGTCCCATGGAGGGCTGTTTCTTACTGCTGACAGAAACAAGTCAAGGCATGACAACCCTGTGTTCCAAGAAGCCATGAGACTCAGGCCTTGGCTTCTCAGGCTCCTCCTCTGCAGACATCTGTATTTGCACTTGACTTCCAGATCTCTCAAGACCTCCCTAAGGAGTAGATGGTGATACAAAAGGTGACAGCACAATACAGGAGGAACCCTGATGATGCATATCATGAACCTGGACAGCACTGGACAGTCCTTCTTTTAACTTCTTAAACTTTCATCACATTTAAAAGTCCTTTAAAAAGGTTGGTGGGTCAGCAGAATTTGCAGTGATAATACAATGCTCTGTGAGGCTGGACCCACACGGAAGGTCCTGGGTCTTATCCAGAGGTCTCCCTAAACACACCAGGCATGTTGTGTGAACACCCATAATCCTGGCTGAGGACCCTGCTGGGGATGCCTGTCTCCTTCTGTTCCTCTCTTCTTCTGACTCTTTTTAACTCTATTTTTCTCATGAAACAAGTAAACAAATTAACCTAAAAATGTTAGAATTGGGGGACCAGCAGTTAGTGTAATGGCTATGTCGCTGGACTCCCATGTAGTCAACCATGGTTGAAGTCCCAGACTCAGTGGCTTAAACTTACGCTGGGTGCGTGTGCATGTGTGCCCAAGATCCCGGGAGGAGAATGGAGGAGAAAGGG